>NW_028288604.1:308750-617500 GCF_059628265.1 Tinamus guttatus | reverse complement strand
CATGGCAAACAATCATTTTGCATTCCTGCAAATAAAATTGTTTTATACTGTAAGCTGGAGGCGAGTGTAACTTATTTTTGTAATAAAGTTTTTATTTTTTTTATGTGTCATTAATATAAATGTGTGTTAGTACAGAGATCTTCTGGTTAAAAACTTAGAATCGCACACATTTCAGTATGTTTACTTGTATTTACATAATTTTTAGACTAGTGGTTGCCAATAGCCTGTATGTTTCACATTAATGATTTTTTTTTTTTGTTATCTTAATAAACCATTTTAGTATGTTGTATGTCAATTACTGGGATAGCTGGGACATGAAGTGTAATTTAAAATTGTCAAGTATTCATTGGAATATGTAAATGTGCCTTGCCAGTTTTGAACTTTAGACAAAGTAAGTGAATGATGGTGAAATGACTAGTCGATGCTTAAGAGATATTTGCTACCACAGTATCATATACTGCCCTTGCTAAAGTACCTTTTTTTTTTTCCTGAAATTTGAGCAGAAGAATATACAGTTGCATTAGCTTCTGAATTTTAAAATATAGTGATAGGACATTAGGCTTATGGAAAGTGGGTTTGCTAATTGTAGCCTTAAGTATAATTTTGAATTTCAATGTAATCCTTGGTGCTGGCACTCCCAGTGCCAAGGAGTTTAAATGCTCCCTTCAAAGAGGTTGCCATGCCTACTGGCACTTTTACTGTCATATGGTTTTATAAGGAACACTGTCAAGGTGTGTAAACCAATTTTGAACTTGTTACAAAAGGAAAAAAAAAAGAAATAACTGGGGGCCAGAGGAGTGGGGAGGTCCTCAGATTTCGTATTCTTGAAGCCTCTCCATTGCTGAAAAATAAAAAAATGCTTGTGGGATCACAAGTGCTGGTGACCAGCTCTTAGTCTGGAAATTGAGGGGTGAGGAGGGAGGGGGAAAGTATTTATGGAATTACAACAGTTGACGCAAGTGCATAAAAACATTGATATTAAAGCACTACATGTGTTGAAATTGTGGATAATATCCTTAATTTCAGCTCTGGTTTAAGGAAAAAAAAAGCATGGGGGACTATAGGAAAAAAATGTCAAATTTGACAGGAAACTTTGTTTTTAATGGGTTGCAAGCAATGGTGAGTGAGCAAAATACCAAGATCTTGACAGTGTTCCCTCTAATTATGAACTCAAGCCATTATAACTTTTAAAATTAAATATGATTTGCACTGTTCTGATATTGGTGCAGTTTTTTAGCAAAATGATCAGAAAACAAAATTGCATGTGGTGATTAATGTTGTGGGGGGGAAAAATCAAAAAAAAATGTTACTTGGAAAGCTTTAAATTTGGTTTTGTAATGAGAAGCTCTTCAATATTAAGTATGGAAACATTGCTGAGAATGGGCAAGTGCATATACACACCATCAGTTGGGTTGCACTGGGTGTTGGTAAACTTGAAATGTTTGACAGCAGCAAGGCTCCTGCTGCGGGGAGTGCTTTGGTGACAAAGGAGCATAAAATGCACAATTCCTTTGGCGTGTTGAAGGCAAGTGCTGACTTAAACGCGTTCTGCTGCCCGTGACCGTTTGCACCGTAGGTTTTCTCTGCTGACACTGCCCGGCAAGGACTGAGCGGAGCGTAGCCCGTAGCGCCACGTCGGTCCGTAAGCCGTTCCGGAGCTCGAAGCCTGGCTGAATTTCATACGAAATCGGGAACTTCTGCTGCTTAACACTTCTGGTTTATAAACACTCCAATACACAGCTTTTTAAATTATACTTTTGTTTTAACATTCATTTTTGTTGTTTAATGGGATTTCACGTAGGACATACAGCTGTGAGTTATTTTTTTTAATGGACGGCTATTGTTATGACCCAAAGTTTTAAGTCTTCCGTTGTAGTGTTTGGAGGAAGGCTGTTGTTGTAGGTATACTAGGAACAACTTTGAGTATATTAAGAATTTCTGAATTTCTGCATCATACATCTCTCGGATTATCTAAGTATCGTCCTAAAATCTAAAAGAGTAGCTGTTCCTGGCAGGGGTGGGAGTATGATAAAATCTAAAGCAAGCTTAGCTTCTTCTCAAGGTAGTTTTCCAAAGTTAATATTTCAGGATAGAAATGTTATTTTTGGCTGCAACTTCTTTCCCTTTGTGCCTTTGATAGTTCTTGCAGAAGCTTCGTGTGTTCAGCCTCACCGCTCTGTTGGCGCTTCTGTAAACCAGCGAGGGGAGACTTTTATACAAGGGCATAAACATTTGGCTTTTAATTATTGTTTAAATAGCATGTGCTGAAGTTGATATATTCCGTGAAAATAGGAGTGTTACTCCCTCACTTGCATTAGTGACAGCTTAGTAGAAACTTCCAGTTGTTCAAAACGCAGCAGCAAGCATCAGCAGTCGGTGCTGGGGGAGACGAGCGCGCTGGGCCGCCGAGCGCGCCGCCGGTGGCCAAGCCGCGGCCGCACGCGGTGCCCCGCAGCGAGCGCCTCGGCCGGCCCCGCGCGTGCCGGGAACCCCGCTGCGTCCCTGGGGCTGCTCGTCAGGCTGAAGCGGCGCGTGGCAGTGGGTGAGCGCGTCTAGCTGGAGACTTCTTGGTTTTTAGCACGGGTGAGGGGGAGAGAAGGATAATTTATTGTCGCTTGACAGCACTGTAATTCATACAGACGTACAGCTTCAGAGAAGCTCTGACGTTGAACTGTTATCTGGGAGTCTGATGAAAACTGTTCAAGTGTTCAATTACACCTTTCTTACAAACTCCACAGGACAAAGGAGTCTTTTTTTTTTTTTCTTCTGGTTTACATCAGTTGTTAGTGTAGACTGAACTACCATGAGGGCTCGCGTGTTGGCTGGAAGCTGGAGGGAGGTGATGGTCTCAGGTAATGATTCCTTTCGCTTGCCGAGAGATGGTGGGGAGATTTTTCTGCCAACTTACTCGCTTTGGAATGGCCACCTTTGAAGTGGATGCTGCATGGCTTAATTCATCTGGGAACATCTGGTTGCATTCATGATTTGAAACCATCTTTGTGAAAGCTCCTTTAGACTATCAGACTTCCAGGTACATAGCAAAAGCCTACCAAAAAAAATCTGAAACATCATCTGTGGCAGCATAGGAACCACAGTAATGGTAGGTGGGTAAGTAAATACAAGGTGAATATTTGAAAAGTGAACTTGTTATTCTCTCACCTGATACAATGTGCTTCCAAGGATTCTTTCATTCCTTTGAGCTCAAAATTTGCTCTCTGCTCCAAAGCCAATACCCATTTTGTGGTAGCCATTCATATAAAATGAACAGCATCAGAAATCAGGATTACTTCTATTTATAGAGTTCATGTGACTTACTATTGCCTGCTAGTATTTATGTACCCAAGAAAAAGAAGTGGTGACGAAATCCTGGTATGGGGTCATAGAATCATTAAGGTTGGAAGGGTCCTCTAGAGATCATCTAGTCCAACCCCCCTGCACACGCAGGGTCACCTAGAGCACGTGGCACAGGACTGCATCCAAGCGGGTTTTGAAGATCTCCAGAGCAGGAGACTCCACAGCCTCTCTGGGCAGTCTGTTCCAGGGCTCTGTCACCCTCACTGTTAAGAAATTTTTCCTTAAGTTCCTGTGGAACTTTTGGTGCTTCAGTTTGTGGATCACCACCAGTATGAAAGTAATTTAATGTGGTGGTTGTGTCAGCTTCCTTGCACATTCTTCAGGCTTCTCTTATATGCCTCAATTTTGATATTCCAGTACTGGTTAATTTGTGATCTGTTATGCCCTCCTCCTTTAGCTATGAACCAGAACACTTAATTTCTTTTGTCCCAACTAAAACAGCCTTCAAGTCATTACTGTACAATTTTATTTTTCTCATTCTATTTTTTCTAGTTTTGGTCATTAGCCTGTAGAAGATCCAACCTTTAGTCCTACTCTGTAGATTCCTTGCATTAAGGAAGTCATGAAATACATTCTTCGTTTTACTTCTTACCAGTAGAATTGCTTATGCCATTTGAAGATAATTGAAGATAATTGTAAGTAGAAATAGACTTTTTAGCACATAAATGGCTTCCAGAGCCTAAACTCCACATTAAATATCTTGCTGAATTGACTCTTCATCTTGCAGCCATGAGGAAAATCAGGAAGGTGGTAGGTTTTTCAAACTGCAACTTTGTGTCCACTTCAGTGGGAAGTGAATTAAATGTAAACTGATAGCGGTTAATCTGTTCAGTACTTAAAATTTTTCAAAATGCTCCATAGAGACTTAGTTGATATTTTTATTTTATTCTGCTCACAGATTAGCAATCGGAGCAATTAAAGGGATTACGCAGTCAGTCACTGAAAGAGTCAGGATTTGGATGATCATCAGGTATGGTTTCTGGTTCCCATCGTAGCATTTCTACTTTTGCACTACTATGTCAAATAACTACTGTGTCCAATAACAGATGCTGTTTTTTTCTCTCTTCAGGAGTATGAAGAACACACCTAATTCTCTCACTAGCGGTAGTTATTAAAAACAGTAGTTAGTGAATGTTGTCATTTGGGGATTAAAAAAAAAACTGCCTGTAAAGGAATTCAACAAAGGCTGTTTCACAGATAACCTGTTAATGCATTAAAAATTATATTCTAAGTGTCATTTCAGCATATTTTATGGTTACAAGCTTGACCGCTGCTGTCAGTGAAGCCAGATGCTATAAAACACCTTTATAACTTTGAGCTCCCTTCGAGGAGCTAAACACCCCAAAATAAATTCCCCCTACCAAGATGTAGATGTATCACACAGTTCAAAGGTGACTTAAATCCTCAGTACTACTGCATTTAAGTAGCTACTAAAGGGCTTTTCCTGGCCCAAGGTATTCAACAAATAGTGCAGCGAAATGTTGCTCATCCAGTGCAAATGGCTTCTCTAAGGGATTAACTTGCTTCTGCATCCACCATTACCAGAATTCTTGTATTTTGTGTATATACTTAAATTGATATTTTAGCAGAAGACAGCAGCAATTTTCACAAGAAGTCTGTACTTGTGATTAGTACTTCCATTAATGAGTGCAGTTGCAATGTTACTTAAAGGGTAGTGTCACTAGAGGGCTTTATTCAGATTAACACATTTTTGTAAAAGTGTAGGTGGTTTGTGCTTGCTTTTAAGTGCTACACTTAAAAGTTACTCTGAAGAAAACCATAGCATGTACGTTCCTTCAAATTTTGCAAAATTTCCAAGTGAAAAAGTATGTTGCAGATTTTATGCTAACAGAAAATTAGGCTTGAATGATGAAGGTGAACTGGCACAGCCTGCCTCAGAAAACATTAGAGGTGTCACAAGTTTTAGGTCGCTTTAAGCTCTAAAGGGAGAACAAGGCAACTGACTTCATGTAGTTGAGAAATATGCATAACTTTGACCCATTAAGCGCTCACAAGGTTAGTGCAATATCTCTCTGAGAAACTTCTTGAAAACTAATTTCAATATTGGGTTAACTCCAGTGAGATAGGTCTCAGGTTAAAGCTGGAAGAATCTGGAAGGCTTTAAATATATTTGATTTTAAGAAAATGTATTATTTCCTTTTTTGTGTTTGTGTGTGTGATTTGCAACCTGTTTTTGCATAGAAGTAATCTCAGTGTGGGAATCGCATAATAAATGATACTTTGCATTCTTTTTAATGGCATGCTAGTGTGAAAAACACATGGAATTGATTGTTTATTTTGGTGTTTTTGCTTTCTGAGTGGTTTAGGTGATCGTCTCTTATGGGAAGTGTAGAGTTTTGTTTTAGCTCAACCTACCTTCAGTGATGGCTTATGTGTGAAACAAGCTGATTTGGCACTGAAGTGAGTTTAAGGCTTACCTAATTTGAGCGTAGAGTTAGCAAAGAAAAACTAGAGAAGTAACTGATAAAGGTGGATGATGGTCAGCTCCTGCTTTGTACTGCTTAAAATCATAAAGTGTTTTAAGCATCTGTTAGATTTCTAAATTCCTTTGAATCAGCCTGTTTCTTCTATTCCAGTGGTGTAACGTATCCACACAGATTTGTCAGTAAGTAATGTGGTGTGGTAATCTGCATGCTGGAGAAAAAGCACATCCAAACAGGAAGATGTGGACTTCAGGTAACCCTCCTGTTCAAAATCTGTGTGCAGTTTGACATGGGAGCAACCGTGAGCTTAGCAAACGTGTTTTAAGGTAAGATGGCTGGGCAAAGTTAGAGCCGAGCAAGATGTGAGAGGTTCCTGTGGTCTCTATTCGGTTCTGTGAAGAAATATGAGCTGCCCCTGGCACAGCGTGTTTTAGCATTCCCGTATCCAATACGAATTGATGTGTGGAGAGAGGGACGAACCAAAATGAAAACCTATCTCTGAAAGGGCTTTAGGGAGAACATTTAAATTTATGTGTCCCCTTCCAAGGACATGTGGCTTAAATGGCATGCACGTGTTCTGTGTCTTGAATTCTTGGATACAGGACAAGGATGAATGTGCCTTAAGAGAGTGGCAGTTACTGTGAGGTAACACTTCTTTATTTTTTTATCTTTTTCTCACCAGTGTGCAGTTTGTTTACTTTTGGGCAGTGCTTCTGAGCAAAATAAACATGCATCATAGCTAACCTGAAAGAATTCCAAAGTTCTTGGCTCAATCAGTATTGGATAATCAACATCATGGTATTTATAGACCCATAAATAAAACACCTGCAAAAAAATGTAAATAGAATTGCAGACTGGGACGTTTGTGATGTTGCTGCACTGCCGGGTGAGTGTGCACTTTAATGGGCCTCAGCTGATAAATCCAGACCAGGTCTTGACACAACTGACTATCCAGTGTGCTCATCTTGAGACGCCTGGACCTCTACCCCTTAGCCATATGTAAAATTGATGTGGAGTGATCCTAGACTACCCTATTAAAGTAAAATTGTACTTAATGACTGAAAAAAACTTCCTTCAAAATAGTTTAAAAAAGAACACAGCCTTGAAGTCTTGACTCGGATATCTTGAAGGACAGAAAGTCCTGGGGGGTGGGCGAAGAAGGGGAATATATTTGCCTATAAATACCTTGGGGTGGCATTTTTCTTTTTTTTCTTTTTTTTCTCTTTTTTCTTTTTTTTTCTCTTTTTTCTTTTCTTTTTTTTTTTTTCTCCTTTCTTTAGCAATGATGGCAACCAGGAAGATTTCCCCTCAGAGGAATACAGAGAAAATATTTTAAAAATTGACCTGAATAGAATGTCAAATATTCCATATTTGGGGAAGCTTCATGGAAAACATATCTTTGTCTCCCTCCTGGAGGGGGAAAAAAAAAAAAAAAAAAAAAAAGTAATGTGATAGAACAGTTGGAAAGAAATCATCAAATCATCTACCAGTGGGCACAAGAAGACCATCAGGTGTATCTTAGCTAAGCTTCTGGCAAGATATACACGTGTTGGGGTTGCAGGCAAAATAGCTGAAGAAACAGCTTTCTCAGCAGACCACAAAGTGGGACAACTTCATTTACCCAAGTTAGAACATGGTGGAATCTTTTCAGCTGTTAATTTCTCTGTCCTTTTCCTGCAAATAGCAAGTAGACGTATATATGTATATATAAAGCTGAGACACTATCTAGCAGCTGCCGTCTGATGTGAAAGGAGCTCTCAGACTGCTCTGCAGATGATGGGTCTTCCCCTTCAAGTCAAGAGCAGAGACAGGATCCTTGGATTTCATGTTAAAAGGTAAGAAAATTCTGTCCTGGCTGCCATAATCATGACCACTTTATCTTAGTGGAAAATTCAGAAGAAAGTAGAAATGCATCCAAGAGAACTGAAGAAGTCTTTTAACTAAAGTATCCCTGATAGGAAGATAACTTGAAATACAACAAAGTAGAAAACAAGCTATGAAAACTGCCACTCTGCTTTGTGCTGCTATTTCAAATGCTCTGTTCTGGGAGATAGGTGAAATTCTACAGCTCAAATCTGCTATTTGGAAGTGATACTGTCTAATACCTTCAGCTCCAGAGAAGTAAGAGACAGTTTTGAATATCTCATGTATTAGGCTGCAAATGCTGAACGCTTTTCAATGCATGCAAGGAGTTCTTCCATCTCATTTGCTACAACATACCTTTGCTGCCCACTCCCCTTTTAATCCCTTAATGGGTGGGCTAAACTAGGGCAATGAGAAAAAATAACTGGTTAAGACTGTTGTGGAGCCGACAGCATCTCCTAACTGAGGGAACACAGTATTGGCTTCATTTGAATGTCTTTTGATCCAGGGAACCAAAAGAGATAGTTAGGTGTCCCTCTTAGGAGCCTGTTGGCAGCCAGGGAGTGGTAGGACTGGGTCTGCAGAAGATGGGCTCTTGCAGATTCCAAGCTCAGGACAGTCCCAAAGAGCTCCTAAGTACAAAGGGATTGGCTAGGATGCTCCTGTGTTTGTGCTGAAACCCAAGGAGTCTAGTTAAGAGACTCCAGTTGTTTCTTTTTTTCCCAGAGGAGTGTCTAATGCAAGCCCAGCATCCTGAAAGAGAGAAGATGCTGGTCATTCCTTTCTCAGGATTATGTGGAGACTTGGTGGGCTGGCAGCCCGGAGAGGGTATATTTTGCACTGAAGGTGGCCTTCGCATGTCAGAAATGGAGGCACCGGTAAAGATCAGTGAATGCTTGGAAAAAAAGACATCTTGAAGGCAGCTGAAGAGCTAGGAAATGACGTCGTTACTGCCAGCCTGAAGATTGCTATTCTTTTTGCTTGGTTTCCTCAAGTTTTCTTATACCAGAAAATACACTTACTGAAGTGTAAAGTGACTTTTGTTATAAGGCTCCCAGGTGCAAAAACCTTTGTCAGGTGAAAAGGTGGGAAAAAGTTGAAAAAGGAAGGCTGCTTGGAATCTGGCAATGCAGAACATCAGGTGACTTGGACAATGATGTGGAATGTGTTTGCCAAATTTCAGTTTGGCAGGATAACACTTATCAAGAAGAAATCAGGTTTCGCACATGCTGAGTGCTGATGATCAAGACAAAGACAGTTGGTTTCACGGAGGGGTTTCAGGGAGAGGTGGTTTTCTCTGCAGGCAGCGCACGGCGCGTGACGAGCAGCATCTCCGAAGCCTCGGCAGGAGATGGGAGTGTTGCTGACGAGAAGCGCAGGGGAGTGAGGAGCCAGTGGAGACTGATGCAGGTGCTGAATTCTTGGTGAAACTCAGGTAAGCAATTTTGCACTCAGACAGCTGGACTAAGCATGCTAATATGTTTTTCCTCTGCTTCCAGAGCAGCTTCTCCTTATGATCCTTGGCTTCTGTTTTGCTCCTTTCTCTGTGCTGACCTTTAACTATTGCCCTGGGGATTCAGGGACAGAGAAGGGAGACACTGATGTAGTGTGACCTTGACTGATCCTCCTGATCTAATGAAGAAATGAAAGGGAAGACGAAGAGCAGGGAGAAGAGCTGGGCACTGGTCCCCACCACTGAGGATCCCTAAATGCATGGGCTTGGATGCAGACAACCCACCACAATAGGACTGCACTTGAACCTTTAGTTTACCCTATCCAAACTGGATGATAAGGATCAGTGGAGAATTTATTACCTATGTTTTCTAAAACAATTTCTGGTTTGCTTCAGAGTAATACTGAGTGTTAGTAATAATCCCCCATATAATCTCAGATTTTAATAGCTCCAGCTATGATGTCTTTTATAGCTATCGTGTCTTTCCCAGCTAAAATGCTAGCTAGTTAAGTAGGTGAACTTGTTTGTGTAATATGGCACAGTACCATTTTTCTGTTTATTCCAACACTCCAAGAAAAATGATTTTGTCTGGACTTGGAAACTTACGTATCAACTGTCTGGGAGAGAACAGACGACACTGATCAACTGTGAGCTGTAAAAAACACCCTTGGCCTTGCAAAGCTTGGTACGGAGCCCCACTTCTTAAATTCTCTGATTAAAGCTGCCATATTCCTCTTACTGTGGAGCTTAATCATGAGATGTGTTCTCAAGTTACCCCACAAAATAAGTAACACCAATAGGTTGCTCACGTCCTTCAAAATGTTGTTTTCAAAAAGCTTCAAAATTCAACCTCGTGAAGAATAACCCTCTGTTCGTGCACTTGCACAGCCTCATTTTGTCTGTGGCCATAAATCAGAATTGTTTTGCTCTTTTCAGGTATTCCACATTCTCGCCAGGAAAACTTAACGTTTACGTCCCGTTGTTTTTTTTATAATCTCTGTAACTGTTCTGAATTTTTTTCCCCTCTATCCAGGAAAAAATGTCAAATTCCCAGTCTACATTTTCAGTAAACAAAAAGTAATTAAAACAGTATCTTACACAGCTGGTTCTGTAACAATTTCTGTAAAGTGGCTGATGAAAGACTTAACTGACATGTAATCAAGTAATTTTCTGAGGGTGGTAATTAATGGTGATTTATTTCTACCCTGCACTGCTTTTAAACACTTCCTGTTGTCTGAGAAACTAATGGTTCAAAGTAAAAGCCTCTCTGTGGAATCCTAACCTGGCTAGTGAGTCCCTGTGATGAACGTACATATCACCACAACTGGATTTACAGGAGTAATGTCACTAGATATGGCATACAATATTAGCAGAAAGTCTGCTTTCTGCTAATACTTTTCTTTTTCTGAAAGTTCTATTGATGGAACTTCTTGGCTATCTGAACATTTCAGGAGGATCCTTTATTCCCTTGGGCCAAAAATAATTTTAAGGAACAACTTGAGGAGTCATCAGTGCTACTAAAATAAATAGCATTTCATGGGCTGTTTTGTTCCCTTTGCTGCAGCACCTCCCTACGACATTACTGCAGAACGGGATATAGTAGAGCTGGAAAAGGACAAAGAGGGGAAAATATAAGATGGGCAAAGGTGCAAAAGTTACTCCCATGGAAAGAACAATTAACTGGAGCAGGAATCTTCACTTGGGAAAAGGCAGCTGAAGTGGACAAAGAGTCTGTTTAAGATCATAAGCAGCACGGATGCTGCATAGGGAACAAGTTTTCATTGTCTTTCTAATGAAAAACGTTAAGTGAAACAGACACATGGATGCTCAAAGAATTATCCTCACTTGCACAGTGTAATTAAGCAGCATTAAGTCCTTTCTGCGTGATTTTGTGGACGTTAAATGCTCATGGCTGTTCAAAAAGCAACTCGCAATTCAGGAAAAAATGCCTCATTTCCTTCTCAGGGAAGGAAGGACAAAGGAAGAACGAAGGAAGAACAACCTTCTCGGGTTTGTTCCCAAACAACAAACTGGAGAATGTCTCTTGTATCAGATAAGTGTCTCCCTTTATTTTATACCTCTTCCTTGATTTCTTTTTTAAATTCTTATTTTGCAGGCCTCTCCATTCCCCATAGTCTGTAACTTTTTCTTCTACACATCCTGCAGCTCTCCCCTCTATGCCCGTCTGCTTTCACGCTCTGCAAACTGCCAGCTACAACAGGAAAAACTACTTATCTTGATCTCTAATATCTCAATTCTCATAATTTAGTTTATTAAAAAAGTGTTCAGAACAATCCTTTTAATGTAATCATTGGAGAAAGTCTGGCATATACTAGTATTGCTATGAATCTTTTTGCTTTCTTCTTTGGAGCCAGAGTTTCTCAAGCTAAAACTGCCCTGAACACATTGCCATTTTCTTTCTTCTACTTCATGCAGGTTTATCCAAATGGACTGTGCTTGTCTTGGTGAAATTAGGGCCTGCTCAGTATTTCCTCAGTGTCTTCTCCTTTCCCCAGCATCAATCCAGAGGGGAACACTAAACCAACCCCTTGGATAGTCTCTCACTTGCTGTAAGTTTTCATTTAAATTTCCTTACCAGAAGAGGTTCCTGGCCTTTTTCTCCCTGAAGATCTGGATTCTGCCAGGTGCCAGTCAGCTTAAGTCTAAGGTATCCATTAATGCTTAATTTTCTTAGTATCTGAATCACCATTTTTTGAGCTATCTGCTAAGTAATTAAAGAAAAAAAAAAACTAAATATTTGTACTTACAGGGATCTGAATTTGATTTTATTTGATATAAATATGGGGAATGGTTAAAGCTCTCCTTTCCCACATAAAGTTCAATGTAGTTTCTGAAAGTCTCGTCAGTATCTGACTTCCCTTTCTGTTGTTGTTGGGAAACAAACCTCAGCTCTGTCTCGCAGCTGACCTGACCCACCTGAGCAGTCACAGAAGGAAGGGTTAGGATGCATCCGCAGTGCCAACAGTGCTGGCTCCGTGGCAGAGAAGGATGGGATAAAGCAGGTTGTTGTTGTGTCTGCCCAGCAGATATATAAATTATATAAGCAGACTAACCAAAAAATCTAGTATAAGCAAAGCATACAGACCTGCTGAGGCAGCTTATGGCTATATATAATTGTAATTCAGGGGTGGTGAGGAGGTGTTAGAAGAAAACTGGATTTAGTGTTATGAAGCTAGAATATTGCAGTTGTGTAATGAAATGTATGATTTTTCCACACCAAAACACTCATCCCCACCCCCTTTGTAAGTTCATACTTACTGCTGTAGAACTGATTTTGTAAACTTAGGGAAATCACACAGCTTTTCAGATGACAAGGCACAAGTAGCCCCAAAAGTGAATGTGAACATTTTAAGGTAAAGATGCAATTCAAAGCAACGTTGCCCAACGTCCTTTACCCAGGACACAAATGGAAGCAGAAGTTTGACTTATATTCCAGCCTCCTACTGGTTCATTGTGCAGGTAACGTCCTGTGGTGTTTTGACAGCTCCATGATGGTGTGATGAAGTATTTTAAGAATTATAGTGTTTTTTTTTTTTTTTTGGAAGCTATTCCTTCCTTATTAAATTATAGCAAAATAAATAAGTTGTGAATAAAGTAATAAGGCAATAAATAGAGTGTTTATGAGGAAAATTAATTTCCTCTAGATAAAGGCTGCACAGAAATTTGCTCTTTATATACACCTTATTTTTGAAATGGAAGACACAAGCAATGACATGAACCAACACTGTGCAGAGACGCTTAAAGAAACTCAATCCTGCCGTGGGCTTTTGCCAGGCTCTGAGAAAGGTCAGCATGCTGAAGCCAAACCAGAGCATTTGACCTGCCCCCGGTCAGGGGAAGTGCTGCATACTGTGGCAAACACGAGGGAAGTGTTCGCCTGGGCGCTCCTTTTGGCTTTAGTTTTCTAAATCTTTGGTGCAGGAGTGTTTTATGTGTGTTTGCGTATTGTTTGCCTGTGTGGGGCTAGTGGAAATAAACACACAAAGCAACACCAGCTTCTCCTGATGACTTAAAGCAGCCACTTCTAGTCAAGCGGGTTTCTTTTGCATTTGTAACTCAAAATTCCTATCTCTAAATAGAATTTCCCAGGCCAGGGTGGTTGAGAGCTTTTATTTTGCACCCTGATCTTCCCACAACCACCGTGTCCATTAACGTAACGTGGCGCCTCCAACGTGAGCCGTGCTGAAGGCATTCAAGCCACTGGAAAGCTCGTGACTCCTGGGACACCTGAAGGCTTTTTCATTAAAGTGAACTTGGCTTCAAATTCTACGTCCCTGGCACTAAGCTACATTCTAGATGTAGCTAGATGCAGCCTGAAGTTAGTCTGCATGTTCTCAGGTTCAAAGGAGGATGTTTCCTCCCTGTTCTGTGTCCCCGGTTCCCTTTCTGTACGCAGTTAGTGACATTCGAGGTACGTGTGGGGCTCCTGACGGCTCAGTGCTGCTGTCGGTCACCACGCCAGCAGGACACCCCTGCCCTCCTGTGCAGTGCACCGAGCAGCCCCTCGCGCTTCGTAAGCGCCCGCTCCGCAGCGCTGCTGTTCACAGGGCCCAGCGCAGTGCGCGACACAGCAGGGCTCAAACGCAGCCCGGCCGCGGCGCGCTGCGTGCGGGACCATCTGCCCGCGGAGACCAGTCTTCCCTGGAAACGCCACGACTGCTTTTATTATTACATGATTTTTATTTTTTCTCCCCCAATTTGGGTACAGCTTCGTTCTGCTTCTCTCTCCCCTCCAGGCGGCAGGGGCCGCCCCCCTCCATGCCGGGGGGGACGGGCGGCAGGAGCCGGGCAGGGGCCGCCCCGCTCCATGCCGGGGGGGACGGGCGGCAGGAGCCGGGCAGGGGCCGCCCCCCTCCATCCCGGGGGGGACGGGCGGCAGGAGCCGGGCAGGGGCCGCCCCCCTCCATCCCGGGGGGGACGGGCGGCAGGAGCCGGGCAGGGGCCGCCCCGCTCCATGCCGGGGGGCACGGGCGGCAGGAGCCGGGCCGGGCCGCCCAGCCCGGCGCGGAGGGCGCCGCCACGTAGGGCTGCCCCCGCCGGCAACATGGCGCCCGCCGCGCCCCCGCCTTCCCGCCCCGCCGCGTGACGCCGGCGCCCACGTGGCGCCGGGCGGCGGAAGCGGCGCCTCCCGCTCCGCCCCTGCGCTCCCGGCGCGGCGGCGGCGGC
Organism: Tinamus guttatus; assembly: GCF_059628265.1. Lineage (NCBI taxonomy): Eukaryota > Metazoa > Chordata > Aves > Tinamiformes > Tinamidae > Tinamus > Tinamus guttatus. Next base: position 603,199 of record NW_028288604.1, on the reverse strand, counting down.
GGCGGCCTGGGCCTGGGCCTGCGGCTGGGCCGCGGCGCGGCCATGCGGTGGGTGCGCGCGGCGCGGGAGCGGCTGCGGCGGCGCGCGCGGGGCGCCGCGGCGCTGCGCGAGACCTGCCGCCAGTACCCGCTGTTCTGCTGCCTGCTGCTGGCGCTGGGCGCCGCCACCCTCCTGCTCAACCGGTAACGGCCGCGCGCGGCGCCGGGGCGGGGCCCGGGGCGGCCGGTTCCGGCGGGGCGGCCGGGCTCGGGCTACCAGCCAAAGAAATAGCGGTGTTCGTGCGTGTGCACGAGCAGAAGGGCCGTGCCGTGCCGTGCCGTGCCGTGCCGGCGCTTCCCCCCGGGTGACGTTTTCTTTTCCTTTTGAAGGTATCTTCACGTTTTGATGATCTTCTGGTCGTTTGTGGCTGGTGTTGTCACCTTCTACTGCTCGCTAGGACCAGATTCTCTCCTGCCAAATATTCTTTTCAATATAAAATATAAACCTAAGGTAAATTATGCCCGTTCATGGTTTCACACGTTCTTTAAGCTTTGTATTTAAAGATAGCTATGGACATAACTGCCATATTCTGTCGCCCCCATATCTATTCCACCCAGCAGATGTGGATAGTATTTTACAAGCAGAGTTAGACAGAAATTATGACATAAATGCAGTTAATATCTTCTTATTAAGGACTGTCTGACAGCAGGTGTACTCGTATGATGAATAAAATCTGGGTGTTTCATATATTAATGCAAAGTCCCATCAGATTGACAGCGTGTCTGTAAAGATTTCTATTAGGAGTATTTGTGGATGCTATTTTCTAGCCATCCACTAATTCTTCACTTTTGGAAATTCGGTAGCAGATGGTGCGCAATGCTTGATAAATCATATATTAATCACCTCCTATTTTTTTTTTAACAACTTTGTCTTTATGCTGTTCCGTTCTCGATAACCATATACAGAAAGGCAAATTGACTAGTGTACCACTATATTGAGGAAGCTTTGATTTTGAGGACTAAAAACCTGTCCAAATGTTCTCTCTTAGCAGTTAGAACTCCCAGAGCTGTTTCCCCATGGTCACAGTTGTGCTGTCTGTGGCAAGGTCAAATGCAAGAGACACAGGTAAAGTCAAATACCTGGCACTGGTAACCTTAAAGTTGATTATGTTCTGTTTGTGGCAGTAGGAAACTTTCAGTCCAACATTGTTACATGAGCCTTTCTGCACTCTCCTACAGGCCTGCTTTGCTTCTAGAAAACTATCAGCCATGGCTGGACCTGAAAGTGCCTTCAAAGGTTGATGCATCCCTCTCAGAGGTAAATGCTGCTTCATTTCTTTAGTTTCTCGAAATAAGTATGTGTGTTGGTGGGGGGAGGTTCTCTTTTGGCTTGTTTTCCTTTTGTGTCCCCTTTAGACATGTTACTTCTGGACCAGTAGAAGCAAGTCAAAGGTAGTTCCTGCATAGGTTAACTTGTTCTTGCAAAAATCCATTTAGAGCATATACCAAGGACAGAGAAGCAAGGTGACATACTTGTTTCTCACATATATCATTGATTTTGTAGTAATGTGCCCAGACCTCAGGAAATGCATATAGTTTGGGTAGTGTGTGGGGAGGAGCAGTTTAAGTTTGCGTCATTAAAAAACATCTCTTAGTCTTGGAAAGTTCTGATTTTAACCTACTTAAGTCTCTGGAGGTTGAGAAGTGATATGCTCCACTACAAAGATTTCTGTAATGACGCTGAATATGCGTTTATAGGTAGTTACTCTTTAGACAAAGCTGTAACAGAGAAGTTAGTGCGTTTATTCAAATAACAACAAAATAATGACTGTTTCTAGGAAGACCCCAAATCGGTAAATGTCTTCAAATAAATTTGTTATGCCTTGTTCTCAAAAAATAGTATCTGCAGTTACTTTTCTTTTTGTTTGTGTGTGTGTGTTTTTTTTTTCCCCACCTTGGAGGCAATTGATGAAATACAAAAGATTTATCGATTCAGTTGCCAATGTCTGTCCTCAGAGCTAGAAGGATGTTTTCTTTAATTCGATTGCGAGTGATGGTGTCCAGGACGTGCCCCATAGCAAAAATTGCAAAAGGATGAAAACCTTAAGGGAAAAGAGGGATAGATAGTTGAGGTATGTTTTAAAATACCACACCAGCAACTTAGTAATTTCCTTTGTTTTAATGTTGCGACTTCCTCTGTAATTTTAGAAGTAAACTTTTATTGTTTTTAAAATATTGAATAATTAATTACAGTTGTTTAATATTTTATATAAGTTTTAAGACCAGGTTTATTAAAATACAGTATCTCTTTATACCATTGAAATAGGTTTATCGCTATAAAAAAACTGTTGTTTTAATAATAAAACATGGAATATCTTTATGCATAATGGCAAGTAACTCTGGCCATTTACCAAAGGATGCTGTAAATGCTGAAAGACTGGAAACTTTTGTTAAAACCATTTTTTTTCTCTAAAAGATGCAGCAGCTTAAATGGAAATTAATGCTAAAGAAAATACTGTATGTTACTCATAGCAGAGATATGAGCAGAAGCTATAATTATTTTCTATGGCATATCTTTAAAAGGTATTGCCTTACATTAACACATTAACGTTTTCACATTTGTTAGCTGTTACTGGGTTTCTGCTTTTACCACACTGTTTCTTTTTATTTTATTATTTTTTTTACTTCAGTCGCGTGTCCCTGGCTCACTTTATTGAGCAGTTCAGATGTGGCTTTTGTATCTCTAGTCCGTGCTTGGGTTCTTGTCTTTGACTGATTATGTAGAAGGAGGTACCAGAAGGAGGTACCAGGCTCCAGTTCTGTGCAGCCCCGAGGCAGTAAGACAGGATAATAACCCTTGGGGGTCCCAAACAGGCTCTGTCTGTGCACCTGAATCACCATTTCCACTCGGAATAAGGCTGCCCTGGGGATGCAGCACTTAATGTATGCCTGGAATTAGATAACCTACGTAGGGCTGGAAGGAGGCATTACTCTTATTTTCTTCCATGGGTTAATCATACATTAGGGGGAAACTGATACAGAGAGAACTGAATTAAGATTAATGAGGCTCTAAAGGTGTGGAGTAGCAGGAGTGCTTTTTGAAAAGCAAACTCTTAAATCATTTAGAAAAATTCTGGGATTTTTGAACATTACTTTTTCTAGTTCTTTTGCAGATTGAAGAATTTTAGCAAAATTCTCATTTCCCAGTGTTTCTAATTTGAACCAGTGTTGTAGTCTTAAGGCTTGTGGTTTTTTAAAGTGCTTACAGACTAATGCAACTTTGAATCAGAAGAAATTCAGGCTTTCAGAAAAATTCAGATTTTTCTCTCTTCGATTGTGGTGGCAGTTTGTCCCATTTTACTATCTCTCAATGTTTGTGCAACCTTGTTTTGGTTATCTAACTCCTATAAATGGTTTAAAACAGTAAGTAAAGCCTGTGCTTGACCTTTCCTCCCACCTTCATTTACAGTTATTATTATAAGCAATGTTGTTGTTATCAGCCATGAGTCTATCAGTATTTGATATTCTAAGCTGTGTTCTGCAGGAAAATGGTGTATTGACCTACCTATAACCTTTTTTTCCCTAAATCTTCATGCTTTTTTTTTTTTTCTTTCTTTTTTTTTTTTTGGCAATTTGAATTAGGTATGATTTCTGTTGGTCCTTTTTAGGTAAACTTCCAAGTGTTACAGAGTGGAAAAAAGAGAATTGAATTGCAGTATTGAGTTTTAATGAGTTTTTTCCTTTACCTACAATCTCTTTTTTTTTTTTTTTTTTGCTGTGTGAGAAACAGTTTAGGTTTAACTGTTACAAATCAAACCTGAGTAATATTTGGAAAAGAAAGCCAGTTGCTTTTCTTGCACAGCATCACAAAAGAAAAGGGATAGTGGAACAGGGTGCTGTCTGTTGATCTAATAAAACTTTCATTAATTTTCAGATTCTCAAGTTCTTGCTTTTAGTATGCAACCAGAATTTTTTCTTCTTGTTATTTCTAAAAGTAATTCAAACCTTTCTATACATTGCTGGAAAATGAATACCAAGAAGTTAGTTACTGTCTTGAATGTGCTCCTTGATGAAACAGAACTCTTGTAGCAGCATACAGGAAGTAAATTCTCTATGTTCTTTCTTTAGCTGTTTCTTATACTCTTACTCACTGTGTGTGTTTTACACTTTTAATCTCTTTCCAATTAAAAACTATACATCCATTGAGAACCAGTCATTCTGCAAAACGTTTGATAAACAAGCAGACTTTAAATGAACTGACTCATCCTTTATATGTAAAACCACGAGTAAAACTTAACAGACAAGGAGGTTGGGTCTTGTTAACTAGCATCCTTTGAGATGTCGTATCCATTCCGCTGGTGCTTGTGATCAGTCAGGGTGGTTGAGCTTGGATGATATTTCTGATGTTGTAGGGCTAGAAGGCAGTGGACATTTCTTAGCGCTTCATAAGAATGTAGTGGATGGCATGACAGTTTTTTTTTTTTTTTTTCTCCTCTCTTTTCTGAGCTAAATATTTACACCAGTGTCATCGGGAAGACTCGTAAGGTTCATACAGAAAGTCTTTATGGATTGTAGGCCTTGAGCTCCTATTGCTGGCAGAGTATTGCATGCTGTGTCCTGAGTGCTTGTATTTTAGAGTTTGGATGATTTAACATCTCAATTTCAGTGTTGCCTTCTGGTGTTACGGAGCAGCATGTTTAACTGCAGTGCCCTGTGTGTAGCTTAATGGTGTCTGTGTGTCCAGCATCAGGATGTTTATGGCCACATAGATAACTTGAGCTCTAGTAGTGTCTACTTGTCACTGTTGTTCTCAGCTCTGTGCAGGCTTGAAGTGTATTTAAGCTAGTTCTCTGGTCAGCCTCTGTGTAGGTGCCTTTGGCCCTTGACTGCTGGGTTTGTCCACATAGGGTTTTTGCCATATAAGTCCTACATACGGCCCTTTCATGTGGGATGCAATGAAAACATCAATTTATTACTGTTTGTCCAAAGCATTGAAAAACAATTGATTTCACAGTAGGACTGTATATTTGTACATAAAAGTTTTATACTAATGATATTCTATGAGTTTGGAAAGTATTTGTTTTAATATTTCTAACAAGGATTTGTGTTAAACTTTATTTTTGTAATATTACTTTTTTTGTTCTGCACAGGTGCTTGAACTGGTGCTGGAAAACTTTATTTATCCATGGTACAGGTATGAGCTTTCCATAGAAGTTACTATATTTGAACAACATAAACATCACTCAGGGCATCAGTTTTGTCTTGTTAGTGCCTCTTACGTGCTGTATGTTTTTTTCATGACTTACAACTGGTAGCAACTTTTCTGAAATTTGTACTTAGTCTAAAAATCGTTTTAGTATCAATCTTCCATATATTCATTTCCTAATAGCTCTTATTTGGAAATACACATGCCTTGCTTAAACCCTCTGTGATAGTCTGAATACAGGTTGTAGCCTCTTTGCAGAGCAGCAGTTAAGTTACCTAATTTTAGGGCTGTGAGTAATTACGTGAAACTCAGTTGAGTTATATTGTGTAAATAGCTTTGAAACAGCATATAAATAAAAGACAATGGCCTCCATGGATTTTTTTTTCCTGCCTTGTAACTTTATATATAAAATAGTGCTTTGTAGGAAATTTAAAAAAATCTATTTTTACCTGAACGTGCCAAGATGAATATATTATTTCAAGATTTAAAAATCAAATTTAAAATGAAATAAAGCACAAGTCAACTAGTATTTTGCCTTAATTCTTAATTTTATTTTTTTATTAAATGGAGAAATTCAATTTTGTGCTAAAATAAATGTAGACTTCTATTGTATTTTACTCTCCATTTTTTCCCTCCCTAACTCTGTGGCATCTAAAATTTCCTGGCAGACTTTTTTGCCTGTTTTTTCGGTTGTGGCTGATGTCTATACGTCTACATCTATTTCAGTTACATGATGAGTAAAGGCATTGAAGAATCTAGCCGCTCCTGCAAACAGCAGAGGGAGCTTGAGCACCATTTATTGTGAATCATCAATTTGGAAAACTCCAGGTTTTAACTCTCAAGTATAGAAAATTAGGGGATGTTTTGTTGAGCTCTTTGATGAAGCAACAAAGTAAGATTTGTCCCACAGAAAATACTAGTTCTGGCTTTTCCTGCAGGGGTTCTTATACCATTCTCATGTTTGTTCTGCCTCTGATGAAGGGACAGTTTTATTCATGAAGTGTTTCTGAGCTCTTCATCCACACCGTGTCTATCAGTGTGGGTACTAACCTCCAGCAGGCAATTCAGACTTGTCATATTAGGCTGACAAAAGACATTTTATTTATTGCTTTCCTTTTCATAAACATCTGAGAGCAGTTCCTTGTGCTATCTGACCCACCTTCAAGTAAATGCAGTTTATGCTTCTGCCCCCCCTGCCCAGGGTTCTGCCAGCTGATGCTGGCTTGCAGCACCCAGCACACTGGGCATTAGCAAAATACTGCAATGTGTCTCACCCAGGTGCAGAGACAGTTGATGCTTGCAAAGAATCCTTGTGAGATGGAATCGCAGAATTTACTGCTCCAGATATGAAGTGCTGTGAGCAGGGAAACATATGTATTTTAAGTTTATCTTGTTAATATGTTTTTGTAGTATATTGCTGTGCAACCCTTTCCTTGATAGACATGGAATTACTTCTGTTTTAAATGCAAGTAATATAACTGAAAAACCAAGAGTTGTGATGAACTACAAACCACAACTTTACATTTTTCTCAGCTTGTAGCTTATTTTCTTAATCCTTGAGGTAAGAGTTGGCCAGATTTTGGAAGAATAATTGTCAAATTAAAAATTCCCTTCAGTATTTGTACATGGTTTCATTTACGATAGATCACAAGACTTTGCGTGCAATAGCGGTTACATTTGTCTTTTTCGAGGCACTTGGCTCAGTTAACTGTTTACAATTAACTGACTAAGCCTTTTTATTTTAGCAAATAACTCCATTATGCTTACTGTTGTGTTTTTAAGTTCTTCCTTAAAAATTCTGGCAAAATGCAGCCAAACTTTAAAATGTTTCCAAGCAAGCTGTTTGGACCTTCCAATGTGTCACTGGAGATTTGGGATTTTACAGGTTCTGGATGTTCTTTTAACCACTCTTCAGTCTGCTGCTGATTAAAAGAATGTCTCTGTAACCTACGGCTTGTCGTGAAAGTACGTGTCATATAGTCATGTCCAAGTAGAATTAGCCAAAATGCTGCTAATCCAAGTGGCAGTAAAATAACAATTTTTGGTCCAAATAACTTTATGTATCTTGCTGTCTGTCAGATATTAATAATACAGCATGTTATTTGTTTGCTGATCTCTTGGCTTCTCTCAGTAGTGTAGAACAGTGTTTGCTAACCATTTTGCTTCCAAAATGTTCACTGCTCATCTTAAATGAAACGGAGTCCTACCATATGCTTGTCCTCATAGGATTAGCTGTGAAGGGTGGTTGTATCCCTTACAGGAAAGGGTACTTTCTAAGCAATCAGTTGTAGCCTTTCACAGGCAGGTCACCAGGGTCTGTGGAGAACAGTTCACCTTCAACACGTGTTTGAGTGCTATATAACCCAGGCAAACACTGCTGTAAAAAGCTGGGCGCTGAATAGTGCAATCTGATGATACAGACATAAAATATTCACTATCTTTCAAACATTTTTCTATCTTGTACTGAAATTTTAAAAAATACAAGTGGCAGTTGCATTTAATTCAAGTACAAACTCACTTGTTATTTAAAGCTGCAATGGCTTTTACATGTGGTCATCATCCAAAGCAGGATCTAGCTTTCTTTGGTGTGTCATTGCTTAGCTTTTATAATACAGTTTAACCAATAACTACTAATTTTTTAATAGCCAGATAGGCTTAAATGCCGGTATATATTTTTCTTTCTATTGCATATTGAAGAATGTTATTGTTATTATTAACTCAATTTAATTCCATTTTCTTCATCTAAGACTTAAACTGAATAAAAATGGCAAGTACATTGTTAAAAACAACATGGAGATATATGTTCTTCCTCTATAGTCAACTTAAAATGTTTTTACATGATTTTTTTTTTCTGCAGTGAATATACTGTGATGAAGCATTTGGAAACTGGAAAGCCAGATTAGAATTAGATTGAACTTTGACTCGTTTATTTCCAAGCAGTAACCATATTAAATAATTTCCACTCTGTTCTAAGCAGCAATATGTTGAGATTCTTAATTGTTTAGTTTATGAGTATTGAAGAATTTTGCAACTCATGCTACAATGAAACTTTTAAAAAAGTAAATAGTCATTAGCATATTTCAATTTTTCTACATACAAAACAACTTTTACCAGTTTCCTGCGCTACTTTCTTTTCTTCCTTTCAGGAAATGGCCATTTCTGGTCAGACAAGAAAGGGGAAGGAAATAAAGTATGAAATGGCAACTAAGTATTGGAATGTGTTTGGAAAAAGAATTACTGATGCAAGTTTTCTTTTGGAAGAGGCTCAGCTGAAATACTAGGATCTATTCCATTTCATTAGCGGTTACACAGGAGACTACCAACTGTGTAATAAAACTTAAAGTTAACATAGCCAAATCTGTATCTAGAACAGAACAAAATAATTAAAAACTTGCAATATAGAAGGTCTTGTAGTAGGTATTATGGAAAACCCAGTTTTGAATAGCTTGTCACACGTGCTCGCAGTGCTGCTTTTTCCCAAGGCCTTGCAGCTGTTAATTCAGACTCGCTACATGCCACTGAATGAGGAAGCAGTCACTGTTTTCATATATGTAGAAACTGAGTTAGGTAATGCTACTTTGTCAAAATTATGCAGGTCTGTATTAATAGAGCATAAATCAGTACATAACTTACATTCAGACTTTTTTCTTAAGCTGTTGTTGCATGTGCAGACATACTGGGAATGCTGTGGTGATGATATGGGGGGTTTTGTTTTCCTGTTCTTTTTTTTCTCTTCTCAAATAGAAGATGGGTTTCTCTGGTACCACTCAGTGACTTTCATTTTTATTAATATATATTATCACCATTGAATGTTCTTATTCCAGCTTTTAGCAGGGCTAAATGTGTTGGTTTTGGATTAATGCAATGTTTTCTTCTGGTTTCTTGTGTGACTTGTTTTATATCTCTGCAGAAACATTACTGATGATGAATCCTCTGTGGATGAACTGAGGGGCACGCTGCGTTTCTTTGCATCTGTGTTGGTTCGGAGAATTCACAAGGTAAAGGGGCCTAAAGGATTTAGTGTTGATTATCCATTTGAAATTGCATACGTAACTAAACAGTTCTTCAACTCTTTTTAAAAAATTATGATTCTAAAATTAATCCTGTAACCAGATAGAAAGTTCCCTCTTTGTGCTTATCTATTCTCTCCTTTTGGACCTTAACCTATTCCTGGTTAGAAGCTGTCTTTGAAGATTCCTGCAAGTGAAGATCCTGCTAATAGCAGTGCAAGGCATGTTTAAAACCTTGGGTTGGTCTTTTACATGTTTTTTAGTGGTTTAATCCAAGTAAAAATAATTTTGACAATTAAGAAAAAGAATTATTAGACAATGGTTAGCGGGGTACCTGTCTTCATGGCTTCGCATCGGTTGGGTTCTTTGAATGCAGTCAAGGTCCTTCATTGTTCATGAATAGGAGACCAAGTAAGTGGATAGAGCCCTGTAAGAATTGAAATAGCTACGAGCCATGTGCTGTGCTGGTTCTTAAAGTTCTGAAGACTGAATTTTAAAGATTCGAGTTACCTGCTAACTGTGTTTAGTATGTTAGCACATACACCATGGTGTTCTCTGGTGAAGTGCTTTAAGCCTTTTTAGAGGAATTACTTCTAAATTTTTGTCTGTTAAAAGCAGGAAGAGATGCTAACTCATTTTCCAGATTTCCTCAGTGTTGGCCCCTCTGCTGGAGCTGCTACCATAAGTGCGCGTGCCTGTGTATGAGACACTTTTCCCCTCCCTAGTAACAGCAGTATTTCCCAAGCTGCAAGTTGTGAATGTGCTCTATCATGACTGATTAATAGCCTGATTCTGTCCTTGCTGTATATCAAATCCAGATGACTTTCTTGTTTATTGTAATTCAAGCATGTTGCTTTTCAAGTTAATGTGGGGGAAAATTAGTATACGTTCTGGGCAGTGCAGACATGATGATGTGAAGCCGAAGTAAATCTTTCAAAGCGAAAGTATAGAGCAAGTCTTAAAATTTAACTTGTAGTTCTGATGCATGCAGTTGTTACTTGGAATTTTAGTAAATTTATTGTTGGTCCAGCAAAGAATGGTGTTGGGACAGTGCCTCCTTTATTGATCTTGTAATAAGGTATCAGTTGTGTTGTCTCAGATGAACCACATCATCTTTTACCAGCCAGTCTGAATTTAAATAAAGTAATAATTTTTCAGTATCTGCCTTGACAGTAGCAAAGTGTAAATAATATATTCAATTTTGTGTATCTGGCTACAGAATATGTGCAACAATAATTCAAAAACATTACAGCTGTGAAGGTATTAAACACTGGTGCGGGAGACTGCAAAAATAAAGAATGTCACTAAGTTCGTTTCTTATTACAGATAGATTTATTTGCATACATCCTGTGTAATAATTTATCATGTCTGTTTGTATGAAGTGCTGTACATACTTTGGATAAAATGGTACTCATAGAACTTTATATTTTGGAATAGAAGGAAAATTAGGTGTGCTCCATCATGCAATAGAGTGTGGTATCTCATGCTATACACTCTACTTCTCAGCCCATACCTTATATGCTCAGCAAAAGTATAGGTATGTACGTGCATACCCTCCCTACACACACTGAGGCAGCCTGGACTGAGAGCTGTGATGCACAAACCAATGAAAATGCTTAGAAATGAAAGCAGATGTGCAAGGCAAAAAACTTGTGCTTATTAGTTAAGACTTAAAACTGTTTCAGATAAAAGAATCTTTGGGGGTTTATTCAGTTCCAGCCATTGCCTTTCTGTGTAAGACTGATGGGCAGCTTTGTTTAAAAAAAATAATAATGAACACTGCTTAAAGGCAGTCTGCTCTCACATAGTATGCTATATTTTTCTCTGCAGTTGAGCCTGCTATAGAGTTTTCTTGTTATGGGCATGCTGGGGTTAGGTATGTTGGAAGGTCTTTCTCCTTTGCTTACAAACTGGAGCTGACCTTGATTTGGTTCCTTTTAGCAAGTTCTAGTCTCTAGTCCTTGCTTGTATGAGCGGGCCAGGTATTAGCTGTGCACCTCACATCCTGTGGGAGACCGTGCGGGAATAGGTGCTCGTCTCACAGGGACTTGGAAATCAAGCTGTAAGATTGTAATTATTGCCGTGGACTTCGTTGACAATAGAGGTGTGAACAATACTGTTCATGAGACTTAGTTGCAAATAGTGTTGTCTGTCTTGACCAGAAAATGAGAATACTGTCGGTTTTTCTAGTTAATTAATTTGTTTTATCTAGAGGATTAATTTAATGATTAGAATGGGGTTGTATAATCAAATTATATCTAGTAGTTTTTTCTTGAATGATTTTTTGAAAAAAAAAAAAACACAATTCTCTCTCATTTTGAAACTTCTCTTTAGGTGGATGTCCCAACTGTTGTAACAAAGAAGATGCTCAAGGCAGCAATGAAACACATAGAAGTAATAGCCAAAGCCAGGCAGAAAGGTACTATCAATTTAAAATGGCGAGTTTATTTCTCCGTGTTTGTCATTTATATTTGCTTAATCTTTTCACCCTTTTCTTTTATTTGTCTTCTGAAGGGTGCAGACAAATATGGAAAAAGTTTTGATACAAATCCTGTCTGTTTTGAAGTTCAGCATTCAGATATCTCCATAATTTTGAAATATTTTTTTTCCCTCTGTTTGGTAAACAGGAACATGTTCTTGTCTGCTCGCAGCAGTCAAGATCATCTTGCATCATCAACAACTTTCTTGAAGTTTTCCCTCTGTGTTCTAGATGAGCAATTCTAATTGAAAGGCAATGTCTGTATCTAATAAACGCTCTGCACTGTTGCTCCTCCAGCTAGAGCTGATTTCGTGTCTCCAAGTTACTAAATCTTAAAACAAATGTAATTGGAGTTACTGAAGAACCACTCGACAAATGTTAGGTGTTGAGAGCAGTAGCCGTCGGCACAGCTGCAGAAGTAACATACCAGCATTTTGATACTTCTTCAAAAGAACTTCTACTCATTTAACCAGGACAGGAAGAAAAGGAAAGTTGATTGTTTGCTTTTTAAGTCCTAATGTGTGAAGAATGCAAATGTTTAATTTGACACAAGGCTCTGATACTTCTTTAGAACTCTGCTTATTACAAACTAAAATATTTCCAATTTGATGACTGATGTGAGCAGTTAGTGGAGCTGTTCATTGTGTTGAAAAGCCACGTTTATTAACCATGGAGAGATTTTGAATAGTAGCATATTTAATCCTTGTCCAGAATAGGAATATCTTCACAAGCTTAATGTAAAAATTATATTAAGACTGCACATTGAAAGAATATTTGGAAAATAGTGTAGTTGCTGATGGAAAATTAGTTAGCTTGACTTTTCCCCATACACACATACTGGCTGTGTTCCACAATATTATCTACTTAAATCTGGTTTCATTCAACTTTTAAACATAGCTGTTTGCTTTCACTTTAGTCATGAATTTTTCCTCCTTACCCTCAAAATGTCCCCTTATTACATACCCTTAAAATGTCCCCTTGATACACGTAAATACTTGTTGTTTGACTTTTGAAGGTATACTGTGAGCAAATGAAATCATTTTTCATGGTACAGCAAAAGATTCAAAACACAGGCTTATCTTGCTGTGCTGTTCATGCCTGATTTCATTCTGTCTTTGATTTCTCTTAAGGAGTTGGAAACTTTTTTTTTTCCTTTTTTCTAGCAGAAAAAAAGAAAGACTTTTCAGTTTTCAGTGCATGGCATCAAAAAAATTCAGTATTTTTCAGGAAAGGGTGTTTTCCTTGAGAGCAAGTAGCAGCTGAAAGTGACTCTTGTACCAGAACTTTTTAGCAAGTATTTCTAACGGCCACCCATCCATCATACATGGTTCAGGGGTAGCTTTCAGGCCTTGCTTTTGTTGCTGACTGAGCGTAATTTGTCCTGTTTGTTTACTTTTGTATCCTTTTTAAGATGATTGCTCTAGGAGGCCTTCCTCTTTCTTCCCATTCTTAACCTGTACCTCTCCTCACAACTCCTTAGTTCTCCTTATAAATCCCAACTATTTGCACAAATGATTCAGTGTTCAGAGTCCAGAATTCATTTTTCTTCCTCTCTGCTTATAGTGACACCAACCTGGCAGGTTTTGGCAGGTAGTAGACATTCCTGTGTCTCATACCAGCCAATACTGTTCTTGGTGGTGAGGTACGTGCTAGCTGACTTCTGTATGTGTTAAAATCTGTTAAAACAACATTTAGTTTTCTGATATTATGTGTCTAAGCTGTGCTTTTGGGGTTCTTGGTGTGGAGTCTATGTTGGATTGTTAACACAGCTAGGTGTGAATTATTGCAGCTCAGTTATTGCTCTTAAAGTGATTTGAAGGAATATAAAATAGATGTTGCCAATTAATATACAGAGTTCTTAACTTGATAAATCATGTATTAAGAAAGCCAAACAGCTACTTGCAGCATTCTTCCACAGTGCCTTGACCATTTTGTTTTGATTTATAGTATATTTAAAAGATATATTCCTTCATGTTTGTTTCGAAATGTTCTAAGCAGGAAACATGCATGACTGAATAAATAAAGGTTTGTAGTTGTAGGCAAGTCAATATGTAAAAGCACAATAAAACTGTAGAAAAAGAGAAGCTTGGGCAAAAGCAAGCAGAGGTGGAGCATGTTTGGGAGCATGTTTTTTTTAAAGGAATCAAATTGTTGAGCTCTTCAATAATTATGAATAAAAAACAAATATTCTGGAAACCCTACAAATTACAGCTATTTGGTGAAGGAATTCTTATTTCTATGTGAGACTTAATGTTTACATAGCCAGACCTCAAAGTCTAAGCAAAGGTAGTTTTTTTTTTTTAAGTTACTACATGGTTATTTTTTGTACATGTACTAAAAGTATTAACTTTTTAGGACAAATAGAAAAGCAATCTCCTCTTGTTTTGCAATAAGAAAAAAATGGAACAACTGTAATTTTGTCTTCTACTCACAGTGAAAAATGCAGAATTTTTGCAGCAAGCTGCTTTAGAAGAGTATGGACCAGAGCTCCATGTTGCTTTGAGAAGTCGAAGAGATGAACTTCACTACTTGAGAAAACTTACTGAACTACTTTTTCCTTATATTTTACCTCCAAAATCAACAGAGTGCAGGTATCAAAAGTATTGATTAGCCTTTGTTAAAGTATCTACGTATGTAGTGCTGTCATTTGGGGGAGTGAAGGAATCCTTGGTTTGCTTTCCATACAAGTGAAGCAAGTGATAAACTTCTGCCTAGAATTTTCGCTGGTTTTATTCCCTGCTTGTTTGGATGTATTGTGTGCACAGAGGTCTCCTTCAAGGCCTCCTCCGAGAGAACTTTGGGAGAACGTGGAAGTAGATGGTTCAAGAGAGTTCAGGTCTCAGCCTGTCACAGTCAGGACTGTTAGGTGTCCCTGACCGTACTTGCATCCACTCTTTAAACTGTATTGGCACCTTCTCCTCCCGCTTGGAAGTTTCATCCTGTGTAATGCAGATGCTGATGTTTTCTCCTTTTGTATAATAGCCTGTTGGAGGTTATCCTTGCTAGAAAACAGGAGACCAGAATGCTAATTTTCTTCTAGGTGTGTACAGTTTTCTCCATATTATCCCTTTGGTTGCACATTCAAGGCTAGTGGTAGCCCTTTGCAGGGTGGGGGTGGCATTTGTGATGAGTCTTAAAAATATTTCAGCACACTTAAGGTACTAATTAACACTGAAATATATTTCTGTGTAAATGCTAAAATGTATTTTTTTTTTTTTTGTTTCCCTCCATAGATCCCTGGCACTTCTTATAAGAGAGATCCTGCCTGGTTCTGTTTTCCTGCCCTCTCTGGATTTCTTAGCTGATCCTGTAAGGCTTTGGAGTGCAGACATTTTCCCTATTACTATTTTCCTCCTAAGCAAGCAGTGTGTTATGGTGAAATAAACTGTGTACAGTGGCTTACTTGCTGTAGCTTGGACTAAGTAAAAGAAAAAGAAACATTGCACCCAATTATTTTCCTGTTTCTGTATTATTTGATTTGGGTGCTTAACTGACTAGACTGATTTAAAATGCAGTTTGGGCATGATCTCTTAAGACTGTGTTTTTAATAAAAGGCAACAATTCCCATAAAATGGGAGAATACTGCAGTAATATAAGCACCTTCATGATGATGATAACTACATTTAAACAAGGGCTCGATTACTTAACTGTAGCTAAATTTTTACAGCAATCTAAGTTAATCAGCTTTTTTATTGTTATTGCAGTATTGAAACCAATTGTTTTGTCCTTAACTCTGCTAAAAACAAAGTATTTATTTTTAAATGTGGGATAGTGTTATTTTTTCTATTTTTATGTATATATTTTAATAGGTGAAATTTCTATACTTATGAATATATCACCTAGTTGCAAGCAGAAAGTACTGTAGCTGTGGAAGAATCAGTAACTTGTTAGATCTGCACTAACAGCAAAAATGCCTTGTAGAGTTTTCTTCCACCAGATGAAGAGTGTTTTGGTTCAGATCTCTTGAAATTCCCTGCAGTGTAAATATTCGGAGGACTTTCAAGACAGATTTTTTATTGTGTAAACACATTACTAATGTGTTTACAGATTTGCGGAAATGACATGAAAATGAAATGATTTTCATCAAGTTTGACGTTTTCTTAACCTTAATTTTGTGTTGTGTTTTTCTGTAGGACACTGTCAACCACTTGCTGCTAATCTTCTTTGATGATAGTCCAGTGAGTATTGGCAGTATTAAAGCAGTAGTAACCTGCTTGTTCACCTGTTCAATAAGCATTCTTACTCATTTTTTTTGTCTCTTTGACAGCCTGAGAAAGCAACAGAGCCTACTTCTTCATTGGTTCCATTCCTACAGAAATTTGCAGAGCCAAGAAATAAAAAACCATCTGTAAGTAAAGAAAACATTTTTTTTTTCTTCTTTAAATAAGTATATTGCTTTACCTGCTGTTCTTGTTTCTACAACTTTTCCAATATTTACTCTTAGTGGGAGTTTGAAAATTGACTTCATTTTTGACCTTTTTAAGGTCCTGAAACTGGAGCTAAAGGAGATCAGAAATCAACAAGATCTTTTATTCCGATTTATGAACTTCCTGAAACAGGAAGGGGCAGTCCACGTGTTGCAGTTCTGCCTGACTGTAGGTAAGGCTACATATTTAATAACTGAGCTCTACTTGATCTTTAAAAGCTTTAAGAACTTACATGTTCAAGTGAATGTTCTTTTTTTTTTTTTAAATAGACAATGTAGTTAAGCAAGTTTAAGTTTTAAGCAAGATTAAGTTTCAGGATCTGTATTCAGTTACTTCATCATGTCCTGATTCTTTAATGCTGATCTTGAAAGTGTTAATGTTATTGTGCGATTTTGCTCTTAATTGTATTTCTATTTATCAATAAAGGTTGTACATTTTAAAGTAAAATCTTTTTGCAAGAAAAAGCATTCTGGCCACTTATACAAGAGAAACCTGCCTTTTCTCTTATGTCATTATTAAAGTATTTCTAAAATGAGCTTCACATCATACGAAGCTTTTCATGTTTTTCTGGACCTAAGGTTCTGATGTGTATACAAAGCAGAAACATAGCATGACTACTAAAGCTATTGAAACCTCCTGGTTGACAACCTATCTCTTGATTATGAAGTTTGTGTTTGTTTTTGCTGTTACCTAAGTGTTGGCTGGAAAGTCCCCTGTTTTTCAATGGTACATTTTTCTGTGAAACTTCATAATTCACAATGGCTTATTTCATTTTTTTTTCTCTAATAGTGGCTAGTTACTGGCTTATCTTGATAACTTTTTTTTTTTTTTGCCAAGATCATATGTGTGTGTACACATATGCATGCATCTCTCTATATATAGTTTTGTGTGTGTGTGCATTTCTAACCAGTCAGGAGCAGGAGTGTTTCTTGTTGATCAGTAGTTACAAAAACATGATGGATAACTTCTTTTATTCTCCGTGTGTTAAAATTTGCCTCCCATCAAACTGTATTGCCACTACAGTGATCTGGACCTTTCCACATCATTTAAGTTTATGATATTATGTTGTATACAGTAATAAAGATAGCTGCAAAAATTCTGTCATTCTTTATTGCAAAAGCAAGCAAATACTTCTATATTGCATAGAAAATAATGGCTCTGTCTTCTTATCCCAAACCTATGCATGCAGCAGGAAGATGTGAAATTCAATACGAGGCAGACTTTATCTCATGAAGTACTGCAGAAATAATTAATAACTGCATAAATGAAACATCTCTCTGCACACAGCTTCTTATGGGCTCATAATCCTTCCAAAAACATTGGCTTTTTGTCAGGAAAAGCTCCTCACCCCGCCAAAAATGAATTAGTGCCTGATGTATGTGCAAAGGATCCTGAGCTGACACACAGTTCTCTGGAGCTGCTTCCTGGGGCAGGAGTGTTTCTCCATCTGTGGGTATTGCCAGTGATCAGTTTTCACCTCTGAGCACTTCCTAAATTCAGGGCTTGTCTCTTGCACTCTGAAGCACCAAGGTTCTGCGTTAGCTTTTAAAACAAAAGGGAAGATTATGTGCCCCGCTTTGGCTCTCTCAAGTTATACAGTCTCACACTCTGTCTCTATTGTTGGTTACTATTTACTAGGTAGAGAGAAATATCTTGGATGTGAAGCAGTTTGGGCGTGGAGGGGAGATATGCAGGTGGAGAACTCTGAAGAAATCTGTTCTAGCCCATTAATTGAAAAAATCAAGTGAATCCCAACTTATTTTTCTTTCTTCTTTCTTGGCAATGGTAATGCCATTAATGGGAGGAACAATAAGTTGACTAGGATTGCACAATGATTGTATTGGATGGATTTTTAGGCAAGGGAAGTTCATTGCCAAGTTAGCGTGATACTAAAGAAGCTATTGAACGTGTAGAGAACTTTTGCTGAACCTTAGAAATAAAGTAGCAGCAGAATGGGCACATGACTGGTTTAAACTTCTGTTGAAACTCTATGTATGTTTAGCTTGAACTGGAAGCCTTGCTAAAAGAAATTATCATTTCCACATTAGCAATCCAAAAAGAAAAAAAAAATCTGTTCTCTTGCCAGGAATAACTAGATATTTTTATGGGGTTTTCTTTACTAGGATAAGGAATAGCTAGTTTTAATTACAATATTTCTTAGAATTAATTTTAGGAATAAACTTGATTTTTGATGAAAACTAGGCTACCTTGAGATTTCTAGATGTCTTTTATTTCTCTTTGTTTAATTTTTTTATGAATGACTGTATCTGCTGGATTACACCAGTTACATCTGTTATACACCACTTCAACATGCCACTGCTTTGCAAAGTTGATCAACATTTGCTTTCCCCTGTTTTTTAGAGGAATTCAATGACCGAATTTTGCGACCAGAACTATCAGATACTGAGAAGATGGCTCTTCATGAGGAAGTGCAGAAAATTTACAAAACTTACTGTTTGGATGAAAGCATTGACAAAATTAGATTTGATCCTTTCATAGTGGAAGAAATTCAAAGAAGTAAGTTTGAAATTGAAAAGAAAAATAGTGGAATTAGAGAACATTACTTTTATCATACTTTTTAAAATGTTAGCACTCTGCTAGGTTATGCTTAAACCTTGTTTTGTCAATATTTTTGTATTGTAAGCAATTATATGTCAGGCTTGCTTTAGCTTGCAAAGCAAACAAAACCTAAGTCCAGAACAAGAGAACAACTAATGTCTTTTATATTTACAAAATTTTTGTAGTTGCTGAAGGTCCTTACGTGGATGTTGTGAAACTTCAAACTATGAGATGTCTTTTTGAAGCTTATGAGCATGTTCTTTTTCTCCTTGAGAATGTTTTTACTCCTATGTTTTGTCACAGTGATGAGGTAAGCATGAAGGATTTGAAGTCTTAAAGCGTGATTATTATTATTATTATTATTATTTTTTTTTTAAGATATCCTCTATGTAGCAAGGATCTGCATGTGCAGCTGAATTTGTAGTTAGTACTACAGAGCCAGGACAAATCTCACTAAGAAAACTGGACTTATTCTGACTTGACACATCATCAATAGAATAAAAAGGAAATAAAAATCTCCATTTATTGGTGTAATAATTAGCAAATATCACTGCTATTACAAAAGACTCCTTTCCTTTTACAACTGCATATTTAATGCAGAAGTAATAGGTGTGATAGACATGAAACTGAACTAAGACTTTATTTAGTTTTCAAAATATGAAAGTACTGAGAAGATGCAGAGTTTTTACGTAGGCATTTGTGTTAAGCATTTCCATCTCCTAAGGTGTGAGGAAGGTGGTTCAAAGGATTCATTAGGGAAACCAGAAATTAGTGTTCCATGATTAGTGGAGCAAACTGGGTTCTGAATGTAAAGTAAATTCCCTGTATCAAGCATGCAGCTGCCAGAAGTCTTCCCCTCGGAAACATTTAAGCTCAGGAGTGGGTCTGAATTCTTGCTACCTTTAGAGTTTGTGTGTATAAATCAGGTGCATGTTAGTCACCACACCTACCTAAGACAGAATATATTGACTTGTCTTAGGAATGAGATGCTTACCTTGGAGTCATTCTTCATAAAGTGCCTCTATTAAAGATGATGGCACCTTTTCAATAGTAATATAATGCTTCAAAGTCATGATATTTTTCAAGGAAAAGGCATGAGTTATGGGGCTCAATTTTAGTTTTATTTCAGTTTTGATTTTTGTCTTTTTATCTCAAGATTAATGAATGTAAAATAACTCATAGTCTTGGGGCCATGTATTATGTCCTTTTGCCAAATGAATAACCTAACCTAAGTGGTTAAAGGCAGCTTGCCTTTTGCTTATTTCTGTCCTTGTTTCCTGGATTCTGCAATGTTGTTGCGTAGCAGCCTTGTGCTAGGAGGCCAGTGTTTTCTTTGATATTTTTTCTTGTGTCTACCTGTAGTACTTCAGGCACCTTTTGAGAGGAGCAGAGTCACCAACCCGCAATTCGAAGTTTAACAGGTACGTTTGGCAGAATCTTCTGAGTTTGCTTTTTGGTTGAAAGTTTCAAAAGATTAAGCCATAGGGGTTTTATTGGTGCTTGATATTAGTTTGACTACGTTTTAACAGTACTGTTTTTATAGAAAAATTAATTGCTGGAGGATCAAGCAGCATTATAGAACATGCCCATGCTCCTTCGCTTTTTTACATAAAAGAACTTAAAACATGGTTCAGACCTTAACATTTGAGAAGGGGAATGAAGAAAATAAATATACAGTGACAACAAAAGAAAATAAAATAGTGAATTACAGTTGCTGTAAATATGAACACCATATTGTTGGTACAGAGCTCGGTCATGTTGGGTTACAAGTCATATGAGAATGGAGAGTGTGTCCAACCTATTTTGCCTGGTTGTACTTTAGGAATCCCCTGATATTTTAACAGGAAGGTTTTGACTTTTCTACTAGGTCAAATGTGTTTTCCCTTCCCTATTCCTAGTGTAGTGTCAGAAGCATCATCTCTTAGTTTGGGTATATGCTTACAGAGGACCTTCAGGCTCCTAAGGCCTGAGGAGCAGGAGAAGACCAAGTATCTCCTCTGGTGTGGAGAACAGGAGCAAATTTCAAGGTTTACAAGTCAAACTGTTCATGGAGCTCACACTGGAAAATGATGCAGATATTGGAGTCTATTTGTAATTTTGCTCTGTTTATATTAACAGAGAGGGAGACAGAAAAATATTTCTTAAACTTTCTCCCTTCTGTGCCTTGGCAAGCAACAAGTCTCCTGTAGCTGGAGTGTCAAACACTGTCTTTATTGTCCCTTGTTATTACTACTGGCCATTAAATTGGTGGTAGTGGTGGCCATAGCAGGTGCTCCTCTTTGAAGAGCAAGTTTCTTATAGAACTCTTTTGAGACCAGGCTTTCCTTCTGTGTATGAAACACAGAACACACGAAAAGAAGAATGTGAAAGATCCACAATACTGTAGAAAATACTAGTGTTTGTCATCTTAGATTACCTTCTAGAGGAGGAAGAGCAGGTTACCAATCTTTTCTACTTTCAGTTAAGAAATACATAGTAGCCCCCTTGAGTCAATGTATTATGAGGAGTTTATAATGTGTGATCCCTCTCACCTATGCTAATGTTCTTGGAAAGGTTTACACGGTTGTTCTCTCCAAGAGACCCATCTGCGACATCTCTCCATAGTCCTTGCAGCTCTCATGCATCTAGGACTCCAGCTGTGGAGTAGCTCTCTTGACTTGGTGCTGGCACACTCTGTTCCTTAGCAAAGAGACATGGAAGACAGCTGGCCCAGCTGCACTTTTTCTCTTTATGATATTCCACTGGCAATGGTAACCTTAAAACACACGCAGGCCTCTGCTGAAGATGGCTACAGGGTTTCATGTAGACCTGTAAATCTGTCTTCTGCTATCTATCCCCCAGACTTTCATACAAAGGATGGAGGTATTGCATTATACACTTCTTAAATCTTGGCATTCTAGTTAAAGTATGAAACCGTTTAGGTCATCCCCTTGGTGCTTTTCTTTTCAAATATAACAAATTAAATTACAAGCAGTCTCTACCTGGAGATTCTGAGGCAGGCCTCTGGTTACAAAATAACCGCAGTTGGTGCCTTTGGGAACTGCTGCAACACATTCTTCTAGAGTTCAAGGAGCATCCTTGGTGTTCCTGAGGATGTATCTGTTTCACATTTCAGCATGATTTGAGTGCCTGAGTAGGTGCAGCAGCTTGTGATGTGAGGTACTGTGTGTCTGAAGTAGTGCCTCAGTGATTGCAGTGAAACAGAGGCCCTATCTGAAAATAGTTTGATTGCAGCCTAGGAGTCTGCCCTCTGTAAATTACTTGCAGAATTATTACAGATGTTATCCATATGCACATACCTCATCCTGCCTTCTCTCCCCTCTCCCAGCATTAGTTCCAGTTGAGGGAAATTACAGGCAAAGAGATCAACTTTGTCTTCTGGATCTTTAATTTGATACTTTGCTGGGGTACTGCGTGGATACTGCTGATTAAAAAGCCTGTGAGATCAGGTAGTAGGTGTGAAGTCCTAGGGGAATGCATGTAGGCAGTGTGTTGAAAGATTTCACTTCTGGTATGGCCAGAAACTTGCCTTTATGAAGCATTTTTTGGAGAATGCAGTGGGAAGGTAGAAGGAGTTGTCTGTAAGTGTCTAGTTTCTGACGTGAATCACTGTTTCTGCTATCTGTATAAAAAGATCATAATTTTGGGGTGCACAGATGAGACAAATAATGCTCTATGCAAACTGTGTAGGTAACACATGAGAAGTCCCAGTGTTTTTGGAGTCTCCGGATGATTTCAATGTGACTTCTTGACTGAGCAGTGGTTGTCAGAAGTTTAACTCCCTAGATGGTATTTTCCACGTGGCTAATTAACTAGGTTTTAAGTTCTAATTCTGGTGACATCAAATTTGGGCATATGGAAGAGAGGCCGCAGTGAAGGGGTATGGGGGGGTAATTTCCCAGCCTTCTGGGTTGTTAAATACCTGCCTTGCTTTGCTACGTACTGTGACCATGCATAAAAATAGCAGCATGCTGTTCTGTTTTCTCATCTTTGAAAACACAATAAAGTTAAAACATTTTTTCAAGTGAGAGTCCAAATAGAAGGAGATATTAACAGTTTGGGGGAATGATTAGGAATAAAACAGATTTAAAAGTCTGTGAGCAGTTGCATGCAATGTAATTGCTCTTATTTGTCAGCATCAGTTTCCATTTGCTGGGTTATGTTTCCAGTTTTGCAGTTAACATAATTGAAAAGGTGTCTTAGATGCCTTCAAATCAGTTCCTGTTCTAAAATAAAATCTGCAATTTGAGAGCTTGAGTCCCATAAGCAATATGATGTATCAGTTTGTTCAGAGTTCAGTAGCTCCTGTGAACTAAAGACAAACCATGTGTGTGGTGACTGCATTAATGTTAGTACATCTGAGCATCTCTGTTGGAATTACTGAGCTGGTGGCTGGGGTTCTGTGACTCAAGTTATGCACTGTCAAAAATAAGCAAACACTTGTAAAGTCTGTGTTTTTTTTTTTTTTGAGATCTTTAAATTCTGAGTTTATAGTAGTTACTTTATTTACTCTATTTAATACAAAGATTTTTCTACTGTGTAATAGTCAATTGCCTTTTCTCTGTATTGACCAAATGAACTAGGCTGCTACGTGACTTTTGAACACAAAAAAAATGTTTACTTCTAGCTTAACACCACAGTTAGCTTTAAGAATGGAAAACATTTTCTTTAAACTTGTAGCTGCTTGGTTTTAATGACATAAGTTTTTAATTCAAAGATGATTTTGCTAATGAAATGTGCAGGCGCTGGTGGTTTTAGTATCTCTTGGATATTAGCATTTAATTTTCTAAGATTTTAGGTCAGAAATTGTAGGCTTTTTTTTTTTTTGATTAATTTATAGTGAAGGATGTAGTTTATCCAGCTTTGCTTGGGATAGGTCTTTCAAGTTTGGGATATTTTTGTTATTCTTCCCTGGGCTTTGAGGTAATTTATATGCCTGTTGTTGCAGAAGTAGCCTGAGTTTGGATGACTTTCGGTAAGTCAATCTAACACTCAATAAATGTTGTCTGTTAGCTGGACTGCATCTCTCATGCCTACATCACACAGTCTTTATAACAGCAGTTAACTGGTTGTTTTATTTTTAAGAACATGCGAATGTCTTTTCTGGTCTAAATCGCCTTTCTTCCCAAGTTCAATTTACTCCTCATGTCCTCTTCACAAGTGTTTACAAATTGCTTAATATTTTTTGCAAGTTTGCAATATACTAATATACCTTGCTGTTAACTATTTGTTCACTGTTGGTTTTGAAATACATCTGTATAACTTGATGCATTTTTTTCACCTGTGCATGCTAGCTACCCTGTAAGAGATTTCCAAAATTTCATTTACCCCATATCCCATTTCCAGATTGGAGGTTTCATCCATTTAGCTGCTTGTTTTATCTTGCGTAGCTGTGTCCAACATGACCATTGCTTTGCATTGCATGCAAATGTAACCGTTTTATGAATACTGTAAGGTTTAAAGTCAAACATTAAAAATAGGAATTCCCCAAATTAGCTCTCTGTGCAGCCTTGCGAATACTGTAGCTTGATTACAATACATGTTTCTTTAATAGTCTAGATAGTCTGTGATTGCTTAATCACTTAATACCATAATAGTTGTTCAGTGGTTTATTTTCTCATTATTTGTGCCATATTAAATGCACAAACACAGAAAGCAGGTTTTTTCATAATGGACTGTTCCTTAGAATTTGTCAGTAGAGCATCAGTGTCTTAAACATGATTCGTACCATTCACACTATCATCTCCGTGTTGGAGGCTGAGAATCAAGATACAAAGAAACTTTGTTTTATGCCTCAGTTTTAGCATACTGACCTATATCTTCCTAGAGCGTTAAGCAGGGAATAACATTTGAAATATAAGTGCAGGTTTTTAGGTGCAGCCATATGTGCGCGCCACTTATCCTCACCGTGTGTAAAGGTTCCAAGCGAGCCCAAGGGAAATGATGCTCCGCTTGCACGAGCTTGTAACGGTCTAGCTTGATGTGTACAACTTGTGAACAGCCGCAGGGGGAGAAGAGAGCAGCAATAGCAGCCCTGCCCGTCACCTCCGAGGGTCTGTGCTGAGCCCGAGCAGGACAGGGATCCCCGGGGAAAAGCCCTTTGCGTCCGTCCGCGATGAAAACGGCACCGCAGCCTGCGCGGCGGCACCCGCGCGGGCCTCGCTCAGCAACTGCCAACTGCAATTCCTGGCGTTGCGCATGTGTAACTTCTGAAGCTTAAAAAAAAGGAAAAACCTCTTTTCCCTCTTTTCCAAAAATACATATTCCAACCCACTGTCATCACATCGTTCATCAGGAACGTTGGAAGCTGTAGATTCTCCAGACATAGCCCTGCAAAAAAAGCAGTTATAGGATGATGCAGCTACAGGATGATGCTCTGCTAATGCTGTGATGTGGGTCAGCACTAGAGGGAGTGGGGAACTTTTGCCGATGGCTTTCATATATATTTGCTGCCAGTAGCAGTGGTGAGGCTTGGAGGATTTGGTTTCTGCTCCAAACTGGCCACCTCCTCTCCTCTAACTTGACCCTTTCTTTCCCTGTGCCTTGAAACTGGCCATATCCTTGCCTGGCCTCTTCTCTCCCCCTTGCATCCTGATCCCCATTTGTTTTTTGTTTTGCTCGGCTTTTTCAACTTTGATCATCCAGTTGTGCGTCTGTTTCTGTGACCCTCTTGAGGCTTTTTCCATGCTCATCTAAGGCAGCTTGTGCAGTATGTGCTTGTTCAAGGATTTCTAGCAGACCAGTCCCGTATTTGCTCTATATTTTGCCCTGTATGTGCTCTGATTCCTGTATATTCTTGTTCTTAATTTTTCTCTTTCCTTGTGAAGAGGATCCCATCTCATGCTTGTCAGTTTATTCCTGTTCCAGTTTAGTGGCAGCTCTGTATTCTTAGGTCCTTTATTTGGGCCCAAAATGTGGACAGTAGAGTTGGTGACTCCTCACTGTTAGTTCAGATCCTGGCCCCATAGCGCAGCACTGCGGTTACTAGTGAGGTTCTATTCTGCCTCCAGCTGGAGCCAAAAAAAAATCAGTGCGAAAAGAATTTTCAGAAATTTGAGGCTGTGATGATCAAATCTCCAAGCTGGTACAAATTAACTTATTTTTTTATTGAAATTTTGAGAATTGCGCAAGTTTTCATAGGAATGATGAAAGCTTCCAGGGAAGTCAAATCAGTAGTTCACTTACTAGTCTTCTAGAAAGCTGCCTAGTTTTGTCTGAGCACAGTGCATATTTTGCTGGACCTATGTTTAAGCTCTTGAACAAGATTCAGATAGTTAATCAACAGGGAAGAAATTTCAGCTGATGAAAAGCAATAAAATCAATAGAAAAAGCTTTTTTTCTTAAATGTTCAAACAAGGATTTACACTACAAAGGGTCAGGCAACCTTGTCTCTCATTTACAGAGGTAAGGATAGCAAAGGCACGTGGTGCCTCTCTGCTTTGGAGCTGATAGTGAATAAGAGGTAGGAAATGGAAAAGCTTTGGAAGGACAGTGGGTTATTTATGCAGTTTTGGTTATGTGTACACAGCCTGCACAAAAGTATAAACAGGAAGAATGTTGCCGCTAATAAACATCTTTGGATAATAATAATAATCTATGAAGTCCTTTTGCATCTTTGGTTCTGCAGTTCCCTTCATTGATTTTTAGCTTGCATATCAACTGTGTGTATTGTATGGATGTAAGCAGCATCACGTTAGCTTTGTATTCAATAGAAACATTTTTCTTCCTGGAATTTGTTCTAATTAGCATTTCTATGCAAGACATGGACTTCCATAACAGGTTTTTATAGGGGTATAGGAATGCTAAGATTTGTTTTCTCACCAATAAATGTATTTCCTGCTCAAACTTTCTTTCCTTAACTTGTTGATTTTCAGGTGCTTTATCATAAGTTGCCTTATTTCTGGACAATATTTTAAAACAATTTCATCTTCCAGGCAGATTGACTCTTCAAGCCAAGATTCCTCAGTCACATCTGTTTTCTCTCATGCTCAGTCCTGCTCCTTGCACATTCCTTTTGTTTGTCCTTAATGTTTGCACGTATCTCACAATGTTGCATCATACATGCTTGTAAAATTCTGGGATGTTAATATAAAAAATGCATTTAAATATACTACTTATGATGCTTGGCAAGAGTGGATAAATATTTAAATAGAAGAGTACATGGAAAGGGACAGAGTTAGTGATCCTCTCGGTGTGTGTGCCTGTGACAGTTTCTGCTGTGAAAACAAAATTGTTTTGCATAGTCAGTTGTTTATTCTACATCCTGCATTACCGTAATAATAGTGTTACTGTTACTCACAATTAAACTTGTGGTAGTGCCATATCTCTACTAAGATTACTTAAAATATTGCTGATCAATAAAAGAACAAACAAATTTTCCATAAACTATTTTAGCTTAAGTCAAACTGTAAAATATGTCAGCTACTTGTTTACCCAGCTGTTTCTCTTATTTCTGAATTATGTGCAGTGACTTACAGAATTGCTATATAATATGCCTTGTAGTGTAAACTTTGGCTTCTGTAATCTTAGGACCACACAGAAAAGAGGAGAATCGTTTGGAATCAGCAGAATAGGCAACAAAATAAAAGGAGTATTCAAGAGTTCTGCAATGGAAGGAGCTATGCTGCCTAACTATAACTTAAATGAAGATGATGATTTTGTGAGTAAAAGTTTTGCATGTGTCTAAATCTTTCTGCTGTCTTATTTCACTGCAAGGATTGTGTGTGCCAGTTTCCACTTAATTTTTTTTCGATTTTTTCCTGCATTCATTCAGAAACCAAGGCCACATCCCTCTCAT
The DNA here is from genome assembly GCF_059628265.1 of Tinamus guttatus. Taxonomy (NCBI): domain Eukaryota; kingdom Metazoa; phylum Chordata; class Aves; order Tinamiformes; family Tinamidae; genus Tinamus; species Tinamus guttatus. The sequence goes on along the minus strand of NW_028288604.1, from coordinate 575,743 downwards.
TAGTCTACCTGTGCACTTATTGCTTGAGTAGAGAAATTTTAAAAGTAATATCTTCTTTAGAAAAACAATTTTGTCAATGTTTCGAACAGCTTTATCAATGTTTCTGTACACACCCTCTGTAAGTAATTAGTTCATTGATTTTTACTGTATAAAATTTGATGCTGTTTCTTCATAATTCTAATGATATATGGTAAGTTATATGTGGGACATGTCCCTTCATTTCGTATATGGCACAATTCCTTAAAACATAGCATTTTTTCTAGTGTTATATCTATGAGTTGATGTGCAAAGTAGTGTTTTCTCCCAAGGTCATGAGCCAGTAGTGTTTTTTTTCATTTGTCTTGGGTGTCTCCTTCAGCTGAAGCTTTTCTTTAATGCCAAACAACACTGAATGCAGCCAACTGGGGGAGGATCAGAAAGTTTTTGAAAATCATGGGTTCTTTTTTTTTTCTCCATTCAAAAAATTTGCACCTTAAATCCTCACCAAGCACACCTTGATAAACTACCTCATTTCGCACAACTTATAAATTCATTTTTAATCTTTTATTATTCATTGTGTTCAGAATCACATTTCAGAAGAGGGTCAGAAAGACTCAGCAACTTTTCTTTGCCATTTTCTCTGCCTCTCACCCTGTATATAAAATAGCTTTTTTAAAATTTTTATACAAGACATGACTTAAGTGAGCAGAACTGTTGCAATTAATTTCTTGGAGAGGTCAGTTTCTCCTCTCTCTTAGGAGGCCAGATAAGGAAAACGGATTGAGTTTCTGACATTGCTTCCAGATTCTGCCAGCCAAGGGGAGTGGAAGCATAACTGCCAACTTAAGGATTTAGTACAGAGTGGTTTTACCTCCCTTCTTTTTTCTTTTTTTCTGTAAATGAGGCTTAGGCATTCTCTGTCATTTCCTTTCCTCCCACCAGTGCTCCACCTCTAAACTTCTGAATGTATTTTTTTTTTTAATTTGGTTCATATCAGCCAAATAATAGTGGCCTGAGAGTTTTTGGAAACTTCTTATGCTGGGGCTGAGGAGAGAAATCCTTTGAAAAAGCCCTGCTGAGAAACAAAAGCTGAAGTGTGAGCTTGCACTTTACTAAAGAATCCACACGAGAGATGGCATTTTCCCAGTAATTTAGTCTGATTTTTTAATTTTATTTCAGCAGAAACAATACATCTCCTTTTAATTTATGAAAGTTTGAGCTATCCAAGCAATGCAGATTTATTTAAAAATATTTCCTAGTACGTCTATTAATTTTTGAGTTAAGAAACTATTAGTTAAAATAGTCTTTGAAGAACATATTTTTGAAATTATGCCTCTTACCTTGACATTTTGAATACTAACATAGCAGACGTGTAGGTTAAAGTATTTCACAAGTTTCTATCTCCAGCTTTGTGTGCAGCTCTGAGGTAGCAGTCTGTTCCCTTAGAAACAGTGTCCACTTAAAAAGTTCTCTCCAAAACTAGATTATTTACCCATCTATATTTTTTTCCAGAGCATCCCTCGTAAGTGTTGAAAATGAATGGAATAAAGTGTCTGGTCCAATGTTGATTTAGTTGTGGAAAAATTCATCTGACCCTGATTTGAGTGGAAACTGGAATGGTTTTTGATCTGGAGAGAACAGGTTTGGGTGTCAAGCGCAGGCAAGAGTTTTGATGAAGTCAGGCCTAAGCATTTAGTTTTGTCAAAAGCTGTGGAGATGGGAAGCTCCCTCACAACCCCGCGGTTGCTCTTCAGGGAGCGTATGGGCCATTTATTCTGCTCTGTGGTATAAGCTAGTGCTGCAGCGTGTAAACCCTCCCCGCAGCTTTCAGGCTGGTTTATTCTGGCCACTTAGTGCAGGCAGCCCTGTGGGTGATTTAGCTCTCGCACCGAGAACCTTGTCAGCCGAGCACGACCTCTGTGCATTGGCCACAGGGGTTGCTCTTTCCCAGTCGCTATTTACATTTTCATTCAGTAAATTGGGTAGGGGGAAGCAGAAAATTGTTTTGAAAAGAGGGGATTTGGTTCTTGGATCTATGGAAATCTCTTCGGAAAGACAGTGGTCCACATTGCAATGAGTTTGAGGATCATTTCAGTATTACGTGAAGGCAACGCTTAAAACCAAGCAAAGGTTACTCGGTGTGTGGAGCCATTCGTGCCTCAGCTGCAGCTGTTGTGACCATGTGAAAGTTGTAGTGCAGACAGAGCCAAAATACTTTTGTTTGACATGAGAAGCCAGATCACAACTTCTGTAGTTATTTCAGGGGTGCTGTATTGCCTTCATGTGTTACTAGGATTTGCCCAGTACATCGAAAACTTATTAAGCCATTTGGGCTTGGCCTTTGAGGGGAATTTGACTTTAAATTATGGAGCTAGGGAGAAATAACCTGAAAATTAGACTCGTGCTTTTCAGTTCTCTTTAGTTTGAGAGTTTAATTCTCCTCATGTGTTGTAAATTCATGCATTAAAATGTCCTGTTTTAATGTGAACTAGTGAAGGTGCTTTCAAATGTGTGGATGTGCATGGAGCTCACTAAAATAATTTACTTTCCAACGGTCACACGCACGGAGGAATGTACTATTACCTGAATACGGATCTCAGCCCTGCAGAGGGCAGCGAGCAGGGCCGGTGCTGGTTTCAGCCTAAGGGCGGTCGCAGGATGGGGCCTTCAGCAGAGAGCTCCGCGTTGGGCTCCGCTGTTCGTCCCTCATCCGGCAGGTGAGGTGGTGGGGCCTGCCTTCCGCCAGGGTCACTGGACTTCCTAGAAGCTGTTGCTGCCAGGCACCAGGCTAGTTTAGCTTTGCTTTTGTCTCTTACACAAGCCGAAGACCAGCTCCATCCTTCCTTCTCACTGTCGCTCTCTCCTCATTTGTAAAAATGGTTTTCACTTTTCAGGGTGTTGTGTGTTCTGTGTGGTGAAGATAAGGCCTGGGTTAACTATTTTGGAAGAATAAATAGCTTTTCAGGATTGCATTTAACTGTGGCATTTTCAGTTCAGGTATATGAGATAGTTTTTATGTGTAGATTTGATTTGTTGACCTTCCTGAATGATTTGTGGAGCCTTCCCTGCTGTTCCCTGGGACGTGGGGGCCGGTGCGCGCTGTGGTACGTTGGTGCCGCGTTACCTCAGCTGTAGCAGTAGTACCAGGGATACAAAGCATGCGCTAGTTCGGCACTGGGAATCTGGATCAGGATTTAAAGAACCGCTGCAGTGCTCCCCTGGCACCGGTTCTGAGGTCACCTTGTGTATGGAAAAAATATTACCAAATTTTATGGCATGGAACGTGAGTTGATGAGCTGAGTGCATTAGAGCTGCCCTGCACACAGCCAACAAGGATTAAATCCGCCTTGTTCCCTGATCCCAATGCATCTGGAGCAGACGCTTAGGACTTTTTTAGGACCTTTTTTTTTTTTTTTTTTTTTTTTTTTTTTAAAGTTTTTAGAGTTTTTTAAAAAACTCTAGCTCTGGGCCATAGGGATAGTTCAGTCCCCATCCTGGCCGCGTTGTATCCATCTTGCAGAGCAAGTCAAACGCAGGCCTGTTTGAAATGCTTTCATTTTTTCTCCATTATGAAGTCTCAGATACGAGAGTTGATTGTGCTATATATATGTTCACATTTTATTAATTGTGAAAATTAATCTACAATAGACCTAAACCCAGTAATTTCTCCATTAAGAAAATATTTTCTTTTTCTTTTAGTTCTCAGTCAGTAATCCTGAGTGCATACTTCATTTACAAAGACTCATTTATGTTTCATTAACATATATGTGATTTTAAAAGGCTAAACCAACTAAGATAGAATTGTAGATCTTGATGTTTGAATCTCCACAGATTGAGGAAGGCGTCATGGTCATGGAGGATGATTCTCTGGAGGAGGCTGTTAGTACCCCAAATACACCCCGCAACCTCACTGCATGGAAAATCAGTATCCCATATGTAGATTTCTTTGAAGACCCTTCCTTGGAAAAAAAAGACAGAAAGGAGAGAATTCCTGTGTTCTGTATTGATGTAGAGAGAAACGACAGAAGGGCAGGTATGCAACATTCTTAGGGATAAAATTACCTTTTAAAATTCTCCTAGCTCTGTTTTGATGGCTGTGATGGCTGTGGTGTACATGCATGTTTTTCTGGCTTTGAAATAATGAGTTAAAAATTCTGCACAAATACGTTTGACGTGTATTATTAACAACTTGCAAATGACTCCTCACAATGAGTCAGGTCCATTTAGACTTAACACCAAAGCTTAAAGCTTAAGAATGTCCCTTTTTCCAAAAAAATCCTGTGACTCACATTAATGAGCTAACATCTGGCCTGTATCTCTTTATACTCATTTTTCTTATTCCCCTTTTATTTATAACAGCATTCAAAAATACAGTCATATAAATAATGCTGTTGGCACTGAATATATTTTGGGTATGTTTGGAATATTGTTGAATAAATAGCATTTTCTCTAACCGCAAAGTGTACGGCTCATACAAAATATCTTTTGGTAATCAGGAAACACACATGCTTTCAGATAGTGTATCTGTGTCTAGATAACATTACATCCATGTTGAGTGGAAAGAATAGCATCATCCTGAGCCTGTGTGGAATGCATTAGTGAAGCTAAAGCTAACACTTTCACAAGGAGCAGGTGGTCTTCAAGTGTTATTTAGTGATGTGCTTCAGGAAGAAGTATGGTTAGGCTTCAAGCTGATGGTGCAAGGAACTGTATTCCACAAGTAATATTTCTGTAACTTATTGGTTAAAAGTTTGAAAAGAGATGCAACATAGTCCTCTCTAATGAATTCTGAGTTTATAAAGTGGTCCGTTACTCAGAACTTAGGGATGCAGTAAAGGAGATGAGAACTTCTTTGTTGATGTCTTTTTTTAAAAAAAAAAAAAAAAAAAAACACATTAACTTTTTTTTTCTGTTGTATTTTTTTCCCCTCAGTTGGGCATGAACCTGAACACTGGTCTGTCTACAGAAGATACCTTGAGTTTTATGTGCTTGAGTCAAAGCTAACAGAATTTCATGGTATGTTGCCCCACTGCTTAGACTGCCTTTCAGTACTGAGCTTAAATTAAAAATAATGAAAGCAGTGTCTGTTTTGTTTCAAGAATAATTTAATCTGCTTGATATCTTACTAGGTACATTCCCTGATGCTCAGCTTCCTTCAAAGAGAATCATTGGCCCCAAGAACTATGAATTCTTAAAATCCAAGAGGGAGGAGTTTCAGGAATATCTGCAGGTATTAAACGAACTCTGAGGGAGAGAATGTTAATAAAACTAGCGATGCAAAACTAATAAAGGAATATGTGTTAAGTTTTCTTCCTCCATCCCGAAGTGATTTGAAGAGTTACAGTAATGGTTCATGTGAGCACATGAAACATGGTTAAAATTTCATGTAGCTGAAAACTGGTAAATATTTTGCAAATGACATTTCATACTATAGTAACATAATGCTTTGTAAACGTCTCTTGTTGCTCTAGAAAAACTGCTTTTGAAGATTGTTTTTAAAGTACTTCTCTCTCCTTCCTTGTACCTCAAAGAAACTTCTGCAACATCCAGAGCTAAGCAACAGCCAGCTTCTGGCTGACTTTCTGTCTCCAAATGGAGGAGAGACCCAGTTTCTTGACAAGATGTTGCCTGATGTGAATCTTGGTATGTAGTATGCCAAAGATCTGGGGGTGGAAACAACTCTGCTCCTTCCAGCTGTTAAAATCAAAGCTCAGGAAGCAAGATGTGCTGCTATTTTTTCCTCAAAGGAAAAGCTCATTTTGGCATGATTGGAAGTGGGGGTAGAAGGGTTGCTTTTGAACCTTTATATCAGCAAACAAGGTGGTAAGATTTCTCTACCAAATTATATAGTTTAGGAAGATTTATAGCATTGGTACAAGTCCAATCTAGATGAGCCAGTCATTTTTACAGCTTTTTACAATAATCAGTTAATCACCTGTATAGTTTTCGTCTTTTAAGCATCTTTTGTTACAAATCCTAAACCCTTGGGTTACCTAAAAGCTGGATATGTTTAAATATATATATATATATATAAATATATATATATCTTTATTTGCCATCTTTAAAGAGCTGCATTTTTGAACTGCTGCATTATTTTCAATGGAGTACTGGACAGTGAGCATGCAAAATGCGGTAGAGCATGAAGTCTTTTGTTTGTTGTAGCTTAGTAATTTGTCATGATGTGTTGCTGTTATGTTAAGAAGTCCCAACAAATATTTGTAAAGTTTTATACACAGAGATGGTCCTTGCCCTAAAGAGCTTACAGTCTGAATGGATAACATAAAAGTAGTAAAAATGAAAAAAAGATGGAAAGTGTTATTAGCAGTGCTATCCTAAATATCAGGCAATGGTAACAGAAGTGCTTTTTTGTTCTTAATTATAGGTAAAATTATAAAATCTGTTCCAGGAAAGCTGATCAAAGAGGTAAGTCTTCCAGGTTGCCAACTTTTTAACTTCAGTGGCTACTTTTACTGGTTTGCTAACTTACAGTCAAGTCAAAAATTGTAGACCATAGTTACATAACTGACAGGTCACTCACTGTCTGATTTCAGAAAGGTCAGCATTTGGAGCCCTTCATCATGAACTTTATCAGCTCCTGTGAATCTCCCAAGCCTAAACCAAGTAGGCCAGAACTTACCATTGTCACTCCAACTTCTGAGAACAACAAGAAGGTACAGTAGATTTTCTTCTTTCTCTAATTTATAGAATTGGAGAAAATTGACCTTAATCTGAAAATGCAAGGAATAAGGTGAAAAAGCCATAAATAGAAGAGATGAACCATTCAATTTACCTTCTTAGGGAAGGCAAAGGTATAAAATGGGGAATGTTTTAATACTATAAGGTAACTTCCTTTTTGAAGAACTTCGGTGTTGAAAGGGATTGTTAGCGGGCTATAAGCCAGAATTGTTAACATGGCAGTACCTGTTTATCTGTCTTTAATGAAATGTTTGTGTACATTTACATGTCTTAACTACAACTGTAGTCTTAACTACAGTTAAGACTGTAAGTCTTAACTACAAGTCTTAACTTAACTACAAGTCTTAACTTAACTACAAGTCTTAACTTAACTACAAGTCTTAACTTAACTACAAGTCTTAACTTAACTACAAGTCTTAACTTAACTACAGTTGTGCCCTCTGACTTTTTACTGGTAAATGCCAGTGCTTCCCAGTCCCATTTTGACTTTTTACCGTGTTTTAGGAAAAGGACTTTTTATTTACCTGCGTTTGTGTTTAGAGCTTGGGAAACTCTGGGAAGACTTTCATTAGCTTCAGGGACTCTAACAAGAGATTGGTCTTTAAATTTTTGTTTTAGGCTGCTGTAGATCATTAACATCTTTGTGAAATATACAGAGAAGCATTAACATTCCTGGATTAGGATTTTGGAAATGCAAGTTCTTTTTATTTCCCTATTACAGAGTTGGCATGATTTTAGACAGATCATTTGATCTGAAATAATGGTAAGTCGGGGATATTTATGATCACAGTTAATTTACTTCTTGGCAGATTATAGTAGAAATAATATTAGTATTTTAATACACTTGACATACCTAAAGAAACCATTTAAGCAGCAAACTCTGCACTTTGCAGAGTTCCTATGAAAACAGAGCTCTTTGCTTGAAATACTTTCTTTAAGAGACCAAAAAGTAATTGTTTAAAATGGTGTTCAAAACCATTTGGGATTTGTGAAAGGTTTTTTTTTTTTTTAAAAAAAAAAAACACTATATAGCATTGGTCAACTAAAAGAAAACTCGCTCTCTGAGGTGTTAGTCTTGTAGGAGACTGTTAACAGGAATTCCAGCTCTAAAAAAGGTCTCGCCAATTCTTTTCAGTCTTGGTGAACCCAGAAAAGAAACGTGTCCATATTGTGACTTGAACCTTGGAATTCTGAGGAGTTTTTAGACTAAACTTAGATTTTTTTTTTTTTTGGCTTGGCTTGGCTTGGCTTATGTTTTCTAATGCCTGATTTTACGAAACAGTTCTGTGGGGGAAATTCCTAGTCATCGCTGACTGGGCTCTCTGCATGTGTCTGCTCTGCCCCGGCCAGAGCCGGCACGGGGAGGCCAGCTCTGCTCTGCCATTCCTTCCTACTCGCTGTCTGTTCCAAGGGCTGAAGTTCGTTGGTTTTTTTTAAGCAACTTTAGTTACAGGGTTTGTGAATAACTAATTGGTTCTGCGTGTTCCTTTAGATATGTTTTTAACGAAATCTTTGTTTCTTTTGGGACTTACTTGCCATAAATACAAGGAAAGCTCCCGCCCTTGGTATACTGTTTAGTGACGGGCACCCAGGACATGTTGCTCTGCAGATGCTGGAGGGCAGTGCCGTGCCCAGACAGATGCTCAGTAGCCCTGGATCTGCTCTTGCTCACAGCACTGCAGACTGGCTCCAGCGGAGGTGCCCAGTGCTGATGCCTTCACTGCTCTATAGTGAACTTGCCATCTCGGTTTAGCCACAGTGCACCTTCTCTCACAACCAGTTATCAGAGGCCTGCTATCCCAGATGATTTCCTTGGGAAAAGCTTCGTGCTGTGTGGCAGCGCCCCATCCTGTTTGTCACTCCTTGGGTTTGATTTGTGCCACTCCAGTTGCATCTGCCCCACCGTTCTGGTTCTGATCAGGTGTGTTTTGGAAGCAAACCTCCCCATCATTGCCACTTACCTCTTGATTCACACCTGGGAGCTGCCCTGGACCTTGTGAACTGAGTTTCCTCCAAGTGAGGCTAACGTGGGAAGCTCTCTGGGAATGCAGGTGCTAAGGGCTGCTCAGCCCAACTGGCCAGACCAAAGCTAGACTGAGGCAAGTCCCTGCAGCCCCAAAAGGAGGAAAAAAAATATAGCATAGACTTCAAGTCCTCAGTCTGCCACAGTTTGACTCCTGTGGTGCCATGTTATGTAGTGAATATATAAGCACTGTGCAGTATCCCTAACTAGATCCTTCAGGATCCTCTGCCTAGTCACCCATTCCCAATGCAAGTTGGTGATGTGTGCAAAATTTTTGTACCAATAACGAGGCTGCCCAGAGAGGTTGTGGAGCCTCCTTCTCTGGAGATCTCCCAAACCCGCCTGGATGCCACCCTGTGCCACGTGCTCTAGGTGTCCCTGCTGGAGCAGCAGGATTGGACTACGTGAGCTCTAGGGGTCCCTTCCAACCTCAACAATTCTGTGAGTCTGTGATACTGTGACATGGTGTGAGTTACTTGTATGGAGCCAGTGCATATATATAACAGCAGAAAAAATAAAATAAAAAGCCAAATAGAGGTTGACGAGGTCGCAGCACGGCTGTTCTTGGTAGCTGCTGAAAAAGCCCTCGGGGCAGGACAAGGATGTGCTGGCCACTTCCTCTGCAAGTGCTGTCTCGAGAAGAACCTGTAATCTCATAGCAAAAGCACTGTGACTGCAGATTTTTTCTTTTTCTCACAAATGCTGTAGTAGATTTTCCGTTGATACTTCTGTTCTGTGTAACCCAGCGTGCCTGAGGCGGTGCAGATCCCTCCTCCCCTCTCAGCGCGCCGGAGGCTCCTAGGGGTGCTCAGGGCTGGGCAGTCCCTGCCGGCTCCGACGCTGCCGGCTCCGACGCTGCGAGCAGAGGCCCCGGCCTCGCTCTTCAGTAAGAGGGCCAGAGAGGCCTTCGGTGCGGGCCGCAGCTCCGTGTTTTGTCAGAACGCAGCCGGTTTTGCTGCCTGGAGGATTTTTTCTCACTCTTCTTCCTTCTGAGTGCTCCTGGTGCATGTGTATATTAAGTATTGGCAGAAGGACTTTTAGTTAAAAATGCCTGACGAACCTGGCTAGCTCCTCTCAGTACAGCCAGTTGCATTTGGATTTTGTCCCCTGTTAGCTTTGCCAGGAGAGAAGATTTACCAGCTTTGCTGGAAGAATACAACTCCCTGTGCAGCAGTAGCTGCCCCCTCGAAAGGGCACCGAGGAGACTTGCAGACTTCTGTCTTCCTTCAGCTGTGCCTCTGCTTTGAGTGTCTGTAAACAGCTCCCTGGCCTCAGAAGAGGCTTGGCCAGCCCTGCTGGAGCAGCCGGCAGGGCTTGGCTGATGCATGCACTGACAACACGTGTGTGCAGAGGCCTTGCTCCAGTGCCCTGCCATGGGCTGCCAGCAGCAATAGCTGCTCTGGAACCCCCCGAATACCCTATATATTTGTGCATAGCTATGTGCATATTTACTATGCATTAACTGATGTAGTAAAGACATTACCTACGCTCTTTCTTCTACCGTTTTGGTAAAGTCATCTGTGTTTTCGCGCAAGCGAGCAGAAGCGGATGGGGAATATTCATGCTCCTGGCTGTGGATATTGCTCCTAATTTTATTTTTCCTCTGCAGTTCACACCTGCCACCGAGTGGGTGCGTGAGGACTTTTGCGTTTGCAAGTTACTGACTGCAAGTTGAGTGACTGCCTTTTTTTGATTAGACACTTGCTGTGAGGACACAGGCTTCTCTTGTTAGCTTTTTCCATGGAGGTTAACAGTCTGCTGTGCAACAATTTTCCCAGGTCTTTTTCTTTGTTTTCTTCATGTTGGCCTTTTTCTCAAGGTTACTTTTATGTTTCATTAATTTCAAGAACTTCCATTCTTGAACCAGTACCTTTACGTGGAATTTCCCCTCCCCTTCCAAGCTGTTTTTAAAATATTTCACAGTGTTAAAATCATTCATAAAATAATAGTTCCTGTTTACTCTTGAAGATCTTGGTATTGATAACATGGAATTTGTCCTGCTTGTCTTTTTTAGCATAATTACAATAGTGAGCATTGTATCATGTCTCAAATTTTAAAATAAGCAGAAACATTTACACAGTGCCATTTTTTAAATTTAAAAGCATTTAAAAACAAAAAAGCATTTAAAAGCAAAATCATGTGCTTATATTTATTTAAATTACTGAATGTAATCTTCACTCTGGTATTTAATATTGTATATTCATTTTGTTTCCACTTCACGTTCTTCTGAGATGAAATGCTGGGAAGTACAAAATATTAAGTAGAGGTGTAATGTCCCCTTGGTCGTGGCAGCTGTGTGCCTCATAATTGTGGTGTTAATGACTGCAGAGGGAGTACGTGCGTACAGTGGGGCAGTACAAAGTATCTATACTTAATAAAAAGTGTTCAGGCTCAGTAACCTTGGCATAAATTGATGAACTTTAGCTTTCTGAAATGCCTTGTGCAAGAGAGGACAAGTTTCAAGCTTGACAAGAACAAGGCACCATTATGCTTCCGGTGCAGGACATTACCCGTGCTCAGAGGTATAAACCATGTTTGGCAGATATTTAAACCACTCCTAGTTGCCATGAGAGTTAAAATAACTTTTGGAGATCAAAAAGCTTTACCCCAAGATAGTCATCTCTTTCTAGAGCACCCGTCAGGCAGATGTTAATGATTTAGTGTGGGTTGTGTGGACTCTGAAACTTCACCCATGCGGCACAAGGGGCTGCTGTGAGCTGGCACAGAGTGTGTTCAGTCTGTGGGGGCATCTGAAGAATTGGGGACATTTGTTGAGGTCCCTCTGATTCAACTGCAGTCGTTGCCTGTCCCAGCTCAGTAGTGAGGGGGTGCAGATTTCGGTTTACACAGGACTCCTCAATCAGCACAGCAGGCACACTCGCATACAGTGGACATGATTAATTACCTCTTTACTTTCCTGGGTGCCAGTCAGCATTAACAGCATTTGCTCCTTCGTGTAATTTATGTCATGCCGTGGTATTGTTTAGGTTGAGCGAGCTTGCTTAAAATAATGCCAGGAATTCAGGGCTGGCAAAAAGCAGGGCCTAGAGAAGTGCTAGTCAGAACCTGAGCTAGACAGGTTTCCTAGCCCAGTTTTTCCTGAGAATGGAGGGCCTTCTGTTTGGACACTGGCATGATTTAGAGCCCGTTGTGATGCAGGTGTTTTATGGCTTCATTCATTACAGAGAGAACTACACTATTGGAAGTAGACCAGGTATAGGTGAATTACTGGTTGTTCCTTGGAGCTGTTTTAAATCGGGAGTGTTGCAGAAACCCTTATCTGTGTGATTAGGAGGCAATGCTGTAGCTACATTGTTTTTGCCTCTGCCGCTGGGATATTTTTGTTAGAAGCTTAGCGTAAAGTCTTGTGCTTTTTCTCCATAATTGAGCAGTATTTTGCATAATTTCTTTCTGATCTGTAGATGCTGCATTTGAGAGTAATTAAAAATAAACTAGAAGCTGTTGTTAGGAATTGCTGAATCTGGAGGGTTTCAGGGCTCAGAGGCATCCCACTTTCCAACTGCCCCAGGCTGGGACCAGGGGAACCTTCTGCTGGGTATCGGACTTGTTACAGGATGCAAAGAGGAACATCTTGGGATTGAACCAGACTCACAGCCCCAAGTTTAGGGAAAGAACCAAAGGCAGGGGGAGGGAGAAATCAGGGTGGGTTGGGAGCAAGAAGTCTGGAGCAGCTACTGGAGATGCGTGAGCCTGCTGGGCTTGTGCTTCTCTAGGCTTTTCCTTTGGGAAGCCCTGGATTGCTGCGCGGCCCAGCTGGTGCTGGGAGGGATCCATGTTGATGTGTACATGTGTGTGCACGTATCTATTTGCTGCCCTGTGTTGTTAGCTTGTAGATCTGTCATTGCTTGTAGAGCCATGTCACAGTTCATCGTGTGTGTCCAGGTCACTAGCTAACTTTCTGGCCGCGTAAGGAGGCTGCCCTGTAGCCACCTGCCTGGCTGGGGTGACACAGGTGCCGGGGTGACAACAGCTGCTGAAGGGGTGACACAGGTGCTGGGGTGACAACAGCTGCTGAACTGGATGTGCTGTAGTCTGGCAGACTGAGGCAAAGTGAAGCAGAGCTGTTTGCCTCCATGAGAGGGCTGGGAGCTGCAGCAGCGGGAAGCTTGGGGACGAGGGACAGAACCGCGACTTGAGCCACAATAATTTTTTCACTAGCTGAGGACCTGATCCTGTCCTGTTTTCAATATAATACCAATTTCTGTGATTAGGAATCATCTACTTCCTAGCATACTAGAGCATACCTTTGATAGAGCAAATGTTCTTTTTCCAGCCTTTCTGTGAGGATGACAGAACAGTCACAACCCAGAGAGGTTGTGGAGTCTCCTCCTCTGGAGATCTTCCAAACCCACCCTGTGCCACGTGCTTTAGGTGTCCCTGCTGGAGCAGGGGGCTTGGGCTAGGTGATCTCCAGAGGTCCCTTCCAACCTCAACCATTCTGTGATTCTGTGATTCTTTTGTCTTTGGATGGAGTGGTTTCAATGCGACATTTCTGTTTTCAGCTCTTCAATGATCTGTTCAAGAACAACGCGAACCGGTCTGAGAACACAGAAAGGCGACAAAATCAGAACTACTTTATGGAAATTATGACTGTAGAAGGAGTCTATGACTACTTAATGTTTGTTGGTAAGAAGTGATTTCTCTTGATTATTTTTCTATTTTTTTATGGCAAATACGAAATTCAGGTTCTTCAGCAAGAAATAGAATTCCATTGTAGTGCTCTTGTTAAGTTTGCAAGTGCTGAAATAAGTTTCTTTCTTATATCCCTTTGTGTATCTCATAGAATGAGCTTATGGGCATAGAGGTCCCTTCCCTTCACACATGTGCCTAGGCTGGTTGTGCACTCTGGGCACCAATTAATAAAAATATTTGGTAGGGAAACTGGGAAACTGGAACATGGTGCATTTCTCAGAGTTGCACAAATAGTAAAAATATTATTTGCTTTTTGTGTGTGTGTGTATATGTACATATATATGTATATATATGTGTGTGTGTATATATATACACATATATATAAAAGTGATTTCTTTGCTCTTGCTGTTGGAGGACTTGTGTAAATGTGCTGCTGGAACTTTGCAGGTAGAGTAGTTTTTCGCATTCCTGACTGGCTGCATCACCTCTTCATGGGAGGAAGAATTCTCTTCAAAAACACGCTGGAGCTGTACACGGACTATTATCTACACTATAAGTTAGAGCAACTCTTTCAGGAGCACCGTCTGGTTTCTTTGATAACACTGCTAAGAGGTTAGTAAAGATTATGTCTTTGCCGTAAGTGCGCTATTTTGGTTTGATATTTTGAAATCCCTTCTGTTAAGTACTCAGGTACTCTCCAAATTTCATGAAACTTGACTAAAAGCCAGAGGAGTTTTAGGAATTGAGTGAAAGATCTCAGAAGTTCAAGCTGCCGAAAGATGTTAGCCACGTTGTCTGTCAGTGATGCCTTACTACAGAAATGAACAGTAATAACAGTAATTTGATAAGGTTTGCAGAGGACAAGAAAAGGAGGATAAAGGTTGTTCAGTAGATCAGATGTTTTGTGCTCTCTTGCTAAATTAATTTTCATCTGTGCCCTGTATAACAGTCTTGCTTTAAAGTATTGTTAACTTTTTTGTGTCATTTGTTGTGGTGGGCTTTTGAGTGGGCTTGAGTGTGTTTTGCCCATAAATAAGGGAAGGGAGATAAGTGACCCCCTGTCGTGACTGCTGAGAAGCATTATCTGATGGCACATCTGACCAGAGCTCCAGAGCCAGGAGCAGCTCTGGCCGTCTCAGTACAAAAAGAGACCTTGTGGAGAGGGGAGAAAGGGCGGGGGGAGTTTGATAGTACCTGATAACAAAATTGAGTGCCTAATGTTTCTCATGAACAATTTTTGATTTTTTCAGTCTTAGGTGAATCTGAAATTTTTGATAATTCCAGACAACGCTTTAGGGCAAAGTGTAATTATTGCTTATACCTCTGTGAGGGAAGTTACATATGTTATTTGTAACATAAAGTAGGTTTGATTCAAATCTAGAAGATAATGCTTTAAAAACCTAGAAAGAGTGGAAACTGGCAAAAAATATGGTTGTCCTCCTGGATATAATCAGGCTAATGTGATCAAAAGACATGAGACTATTAACTGGTGAGACTAGCATTTACTCCCAGTGAAGCTCCCATGGAAAGGAAGCTCAGCTTGGAAGGCAAAAGGCTGAGTTTTCATGCCATGCATACGCTACGTGGGTGCCTAAGACAGCCCCCTGGCCGTGTCCCTGCAGATGCTGTGTTCTGCGAGAGCACCGAGGCGCGCTCGCAGCGGGACAAGCAGCAGCGCGCCAAGCAGGCCTTCGAGGAGATGATGAGCTACGTGCCAGGTGCCTTTCCCCCCGCGCGGTGCCTTTCCCGAGGGCAGCACCCTCGGCTTGCTAAACCACGTTCTTTACGCTGCCGAGGGTCCCAGCTGGCCAAAACGCTACCCCTCATGGGCTTTCTGTATTTTTGGTGGTGGTGTTTAAAGGCAAGACTGCACTTTTGTCCCCTGTTCGTTTTGGTACGCCCTTGAAGTTTGTGTTGTACCTGGTTAGAGATGAGGGCTGAGTTTAAAAATAAATAAATAAGGTAGTTTTGGCAGGGGGAGATTGGGGAGAGAAATACTGTATGGTTAGCAGCTTAACCTGAGCTCAGTTTACGCCCTATAATTTACGATAAAGGGGCCCAGGTTACTCCATGTTATTCCAAAAGTAACTAAGAAATGCCATCTTGTAGTTTATTTAAACAAAGCAAAAGGAGTTAGTTGACTTAACATTAAAAAAAAAAAAAAAAAAAAGTGATAAAGACTTGCTAAGAGGCTCTGAAATAAAGAAAGAGCAAAGAGGAGGAAAAACTTGCATTTGCTTTACCAAATGAGTGCTTTTTCCATTTTGCCACTCAGGAAGGATAAAATTGTAATTATTTTCTTATAAAACATACATTTATTTATTTACATATTTAACTATTCATGACCAGTGTTCAAGAAAAATGAACCGAAATGGAATTACGGGGTTATGTTTATTCTGCTCCAACCAGCTGCTGTTCCGTAGCTGCCTGGTAGAGCTGCTTTGCAGAGCTTCCTAATGACTTGTGTATCTGCTGGTGTTGATTTAACAGATTTAATAGGCAAGTGCATCGGGGAGGAGGCTAAATACGAAGGCATCCGGCTCCTGTTTGACGGCCTGCAGCAACCCGTGCTCAACAAGCAGGTAACTCGCAGCGCGGCCGCGACCTGCCGCGCGGCACCGCATCTGGCAGGCGCGCGAGCCCGCGCTCAGGGCGAAGAACAGGAAAAGCCCGAGGGTTGCTCGAGTGTTCTTAACGGCTGGCTGAGACGCTGACGTTTCCTTTGTCTTGTTTTAGTTGACTTACGTGCTCTTGGACATTGGGATTCAAGAACTCTTTCCAGAGCTCAGTAAGGTATGTGCGAAAATCAAGAGCTGTAGATAAGTTCTTCAAGCTACTAGTGACTCTGGTCATTGGTGCAATTTTGCTCTCGATTCCTTGTTTAATAAGTTTAATTTTGGGGAGAATTTGCCATTTACTACTTTGTTGAAATCTTTGAAATTTGAATTGCCTACACTTTTGTTGCTAATGAAGTCTTTCCAGATTTGTTCAGGCTCATTTGTCTAACACGCCCTTGGTCTGGGCTCCGAGTGAGCACCCTGCAGCAGCGCTGTGCAGAGAGCAGTCGGTTGTCAGCCTGCCTGCCTGCCTGCCTGCCTTTTGATGGCTTTCCGCAGTCTATTTCCTGCATTTATTGTCTTTATAAAACAAATTCTGCGCGTGAAATTCAGGTTGAGCTTCAGGATTTTTCTTGAATATATTTCACAGGGTGCTTCTCCCCTAAGTTGGGTCAGTGCAGTGTTGACACTCTGTCCAGATAGAGAAGAAAGAATTCACACGTTGTCCAAAATACTTTTCATTGTGTTTATTATCCATCAGATATTCAAACCTACAGGCATAGAGCCTTCATAAAGTTTGTCATGGTAAGTTTGCAGTTTAGATTTCCCAGGGAGCAGCAAGTGTTTGCTACCTAATCGGATAGAACCAAACCCTTCACTTAGGATTCAGCTTTGGTTGTGCAAGCTCCGAGTCGGGCCGCAGGGCGCCGGCAGGGGTTGGTTTGGGGCAGCAAACACAGCCAGGTGCCGATGCCAGCAGGGGCTGGGGCAGCCACCAGTGTTTTTGCGGGAAGGAGACAAGTTTAACGAGATTAACCCACTTGGAGCATCAGCGCTCTCGTCACTTCCTCACGTCAGTGGTCAAAAGGTTTTTTAAAAAAAGAAAAAAAGACCCAACCAGCCACAGGAATGAGGAAGTAGCCGAGTGACTTGTGTGCTACAAAGTGACCTGATTTAGTCCCCTGACCTGATTCTGTTTCCCAGCAGTAAGCAGTGTATTTGCAGGAGCACTGCCCGCACTGCCCTTTCTGAAAGAAGTGAAAGGCTTTGTGCTTTAAACATCTAAGTAATTTATAAAGACTACGAACCATTGCCTTTTTGGTTTGTGTTTTTTTTATTTTCCCCCATAATAAAACCAGTAATATTCCCCCATAATATTTTCCCCCATAATAAAACCAAATATGATTGTAAATTAGTTTAGGGTTAAAGCTTTTATTTCCTAATCTGCCTGTCCATTGCCCTGCCTGGCTGCTCTGCAGTGTCCCGGAACGCCCCTGCCCAGGAAGGGATCTGGGGCGGCTGCGCTGAGGCCGGGGCCTCTCTGTCCCCTCTGACGTGTCCCTGTGTCCCGTGACAAAGGGACAGGGAAGCAGATTTTGGAAAAGGAAAGGGAGAGAAGGTCTTTCAGCCAGGAATTTCAGCTGTGTTCCTCTCCGGGGTGCATCAGGAGTATAAAGGAGCAAAGCGCTGTTTTCTGTGAGCCGTAGGTTAATGAACATTAATAGGGCTACGGTGGCCCGAGCGAGGTGGCTAAGGCAAATGCAAAGAGCAGGGAGTTTGTGTGGGGCAGACGTTCTCCATGGTGCCCTGAGTGCAGAAAAAAAGAAAGGCAGAATAAAGGGAGAACCTCATGGCTTCTGAGTGGGAATCATGTTTTGATTCCCTTTCTCCTCCTTTTTGCTCCCCAAATATCACTGAACTCCCTGTCAGGACTTTTGGGAATTCTGTTTCCTCTAAACAAAGTTCTTATTCTTCAGTTCTCCAAACAGGTTCTTATTTAGTTATCGTTTATTCAGACGATCACTCCAGTGACTGTCTCCTCTGCCCAACAGAGACTACTCCTTTCCAAGTTGCGTGCACTGAAATGTGTTTGTATTTACAGGAAACGATTTCAGACTGGTCAGTGTTTAAAAAGAAAGCTTAGCATCCCAGATTTTCTTAGTGCTGCTCCTCAGCAAAGAAATAATACATTTTTTATTCAGCCTGCTTCCCAAAAGGTTAAGAACGGGTTATACAAGATAATTTTAAAGAAAGGTTTTTGAAGCATTGCGACATGTTTAAAAAAGCTACAGTATTGATATTTCAATTTTGAAAATAGGAAATGGTCAAAACCCAAAGCTTTAAGATATTTTAAGAATTTGCATGTTATGTAAGGATGCTTTTATGTAAAGCCATGTGGTAGCCGTTTGCTTGCTCTCCCTCATGAGAGCCGCCATCGTGGCGTTGCGTCGGCTGCCGTTCCCGCGTGGGCAGGACGCGGAGAGGGCCGTGGCGCCGCGCGGAGCCGCTGCCTTGGAAGTCTGCTCGGACAAGATAAAAGGGAAAGGGGCATCCGAGACAGGAAGAGCGTTCCTAGCACGGGAAGAAAAGGGGTTCTGCTGGAAAATACCATGCCAGCGCTCCCAGAGCAGGAGGCTGCTCGTTCTGCAGAACATGCTTAGCAGGCAGGCATGGGCAGGGGAGAAGGTCTACAGGAAGAAATACTATTTCTTAAAGTAATAAAGCTCAAATCACTAGCTCACCTGACTGTTTGCTCCAGTTTTAGTGATTGTCTTCAAACATTGTTAATTGTTTCTACGTAAACATGCGTTTTCATTGTTGGTCCTCTTTTTGTGACCTGCCGTTTGACAGGGCCCGAAGGAAGGTGGCTCGGTGCCAGCGTGGATGTGAGCGCGCATGGGGGCTTTGCGGGGCGCCGGGGAGGCGTCTGCTGGGCACCAGCACAGCGTACGTGGGACGTCTTAGCCTTGTGTTTGTATATTTGCTTGTAAATAATCATAAATTAAGTTCTAAAAACCTCTTTGTGCAATAAAGACATTAAAATTTAATACCAGTTATGACTAAATAATACCTTTACTTCTTATTTGTTCTTTTTCTCAGCTGTTATCAGCAAAAGTTGAATTTGTTTCCCAAAAATCTCTTCATGAGGATGGTACAGGGTGATGTGAGGTAGGACCTGCTGGGATCACAACCTACATAGGCTCTGTTGAAAGCACAACTGTTGCCTTCCTTCAAGGATACTGAGAAAATTTGTGTGGAAGAACTTGTGAATTTTTAATATATCTTGGCAAATCTTAAATCATCTAAGGAAATGTGATTGAATCTATTGTGCACAGATCATCTCAGAAGTTATCTTTGGCCTTCGTGCTTCCAATGAGCCTGGAAAATTTAACGCATGTAATAACTGTTTATTTAGCATCTGACCTTGAAATTTAAAGTACTCTTAAAATAACAACGGGCGTGAAGTGTGTTTTTACCTTAGCTTTTATTTTTCTACTATTTCTTATCTGGGTTGGTTTGCAGTTTGGGTTTATTTTTCCCCGGACATCCTCTTTAGAGGCTTGGAGAAGAGGATGTGAATCTGTTCTTTTTTTTAAAAAAAAAATGATTAGAATAAAAATGCGTAGAAGGCTTTTTTTGTTTTTCCTGTGAATTTTAACTTGTTGGCACTAGATGTTAAAAAAGAGACTTTATAAAGGGCTTTTGTGTGTGGATTTGTAGCAAGTTTTACTTGCAGAACAATACAGAGATATTTTAAGACTTTTGAGATTTCTTTCCTTTTGCAGACAGATCAGAGTATACTGTTCTAACAATTTTTTGTAAGCACAATTTGCTTTATTTATAGTGCTGTTGTAGACCTTTTCTTTTTGTCAAAGGAAGGGAAAAAAAAGTAATTTCTGGGTATCTTGAGGAGTTTTCATACCTACTTTTAAAAAGGGGGATGTGCAGGTACAGCGTGGTGCATAGATGTAGTCCCTCCTACTGTATTGTGGTGCTTGGGGGAATATTCTTCACAGACTCACAGAATGGTTGAGGTTGGAAGGGACCTCTAGAGACCATCTTGTCCAACCCCCCTGCTCCAGCAGGGACACCTAGGGCACAAGGCACAGGGTGGCATCCAGGCGGGTTTGGGAGATCTCCAGAGGAGGAGACTCCACAGCCTCTCTGGGCAGCCTGTGCCAGCTCTTCTGTGATTTAAGACTGTTAGGGACTGGTATGGAGAAATCCTCGCAGCCCTGTCCTACCCAGTAGTGTGGTGAGTGCAGCTGTTACTCATCTCCCACCTTCAAGTACCAAATACCCCTGTTCCAGCACAGCTCCATGTCACTACATGTGCAACCCTTGAATTTACTTGGAAATTTGTTAAGTCTTGAAATCGAACCTACTGAATGTTCCCTTTCTTATTAAATGCTTATCTTAAAATTTTACACCTTCCTGTAATGTGAGGTACAGTGAATTCAAAAGCCGAGTAACTGGGCTCTGAAAGGGTATAGTCTGCTTTCCAGGTAATCAAAATTGGTTTATTCAGAACATTTCAAATCAGTTTAATACAGCAGTAAACAACATCTGAATTTCAATATACAGATTTTGAATTTGAATGTTATTACAAAATATCATTACTTACACTTAATTTATAGGTCAACCTCTTGATAAAGTGTTAGAAAATCCTGTTTCTGGTTTTATACTCATTAACCTGCCTCTTAGGCTTGCAGTTTCGTTGTGTGGTTTTTTTTTTTTTTTTTTCTTCCCCCCCCTCCAGAAAAAAAGGCTTTTGAGTTGTCATGTTGAAACCTGGCTGTGCTCTAACAAGCTGCCCTCTGTTCCTGGGCAGCTTCCGAAGGATGCCACAGTCCTGCAGGAATCAACGGGGGTCGATGGCGTTTTCTCAGAATGTCACTGGCACTGGGTAACGTTCAGGAGATGGATGTCTGCTTCGGCCTCTGGAATTAGGTGTAAAATGGAGCACCTTTACTGCTGGCAGTTGTCTCGAAAGCTCAGGGCAGCCGTTACATGAATAACTTCAGGACTGTCTCAGGGCAGTGTTGTCTTTGCCACCGGGCACTCCCTCCAGGTTTGATCCCTGCACTGGCCATACTACATGGTAAAGTTACACATGCTGCATTTGGGCCAAACCAAAATTCCTCAAACCCAACTTTCATTGTATCCTTTGTCAGTGAAAAATGAGAGTGAGCTTCTACACCTTAAAAACATGGACAACCTTTTTGTTTTCATTTTGTCATAACACTGAATCCATCTCTTCCAGGCAGAGCTGTAAGCCAAATCTGACCTGAAGCAAAGTAAAATTTCTAGCTTGAGAGCTTAAACAGCGGAGGAGCTGCACACCAGTAATGCACCTATTTCTAGGAGTTTGTTGAGGGACTAGAATCAGATTTTTATTGACTCAGTGTCTGGGCTACAAGAAGAATTTGGCAAATTAGGAAGTTGCCAGTTTGGTCAGTGATGAAGTTCCCAAAAGAGAATTAGTGTGTAATGGATTCTGCAAGTCTCAAAGAGCAGCTGCAAACAAACACTGAGAAGTCATAAATTCTGCTCCCTCATTTTGCACCAAGTGCTTCAAGGGCTTTACCTGATTAGGGACAATTGCTTGGGACAATTATATGTAGAAACTCAAGTTCTTGTTTATTGTAATGTGTAAGAAAAGATAAGTTTCCTTCTTCAGCACTCTCTCCTGTCCTGCCCTTTCTCCAAAGGAAAATATATATATATATATGTATATATCACAAGCAAAAATTAAATGTGCAAGACGTTACAGTGAACAAGATGGCAATCAGAGTAAGGCTTCCTTGGATAAGACTTCCACCAGAAAATTTTATTCGACCTTCAAGTGCTGGATAAACTCTTTTCATTCTTTCAAGGTAACGGGAAACAACGTCAATATCAGGTTCACCTAAACAAACAAACAAGCAAACAAACAAGTTACAGTATTTTCTGTAGCAACCATGTCCTACAGCAAATTCTACTGTCTTCAAATTGTTGCAGTTTGAGCCCAAGTCTCTAAGTGACAGCTGCTTTTGCCACCCTTTGCTGTTCTGGTCCCCTGCATCAGGCCAGTGTGTGCCAGTGCACGGAGCTGTTTTGTGTGTGGATAAACTGCTGTGGTGGTTTGTGGCCAGAATTGTTGGTAGCAACTTGTGTTTTGCTAAAAACAAACAAACAAACAAACCTCTTTGTTATCTTTGCATAATCAGGCTTTTGGTTCTGTGTTTCTCTGTTAAAATAGTAATTTCCCATGAGATTCTGATAGAGCGAGATGGCCTCCCAGCCGGAAGAACCCTTTTAACCCTGATTTTTAATGGAATGCTATAGAGCTAGAAAAAGTTATCACTTGCTTTTTAGGAGGAATTTCTAGGCATGTTCTGCCACATGCCTGTTCTGCCAAATAGTGTCTAGCTGTGTAACTCTTAAGGACCATGAGGCACCTCCATCCAGCCACCTTGGCCTTCTCTGATTCAAATTTACAATCTACCTCCATCCCACTTCAGTGATTTTAGTTTTGCACTTCTCTCATAGAAAAAATCTACCCGTCTTCAAGTTATTCACCATTATTCCCAATTATTTCTTTCTATGCAAATTTATTTCTGCATAAATAGAATTTTAGTCCAAGCTAGACTGCTCCCCAGCCTGCCACCAAGAAACCTTAGAAGATTTACCTATACACTCTTTCAGAACCAAATTCAAAAACATCAGTTCCACTTGTGAAAAATCAACTTTAAGTTGAAACATCCTATGGAAACAAAAGCAAAACTCATAGTCCCAGGCAGTCAGAGACTTCTTCAGAAAAGCAGCGAATTTAATCTGTTGGCTAAAAAGAAAGCCCAGGGCTAGCGCTGCCTAAAGGTCTGTCAGGGATTGCCCCTCCGCTGTGCTGCGGGTGCCCACACTCACCTTTGCTGTATCCCAGATTCTTGTCTTTAAGCATGTGGTAGCCATCTCCACCAAACAGCAAATAGGAGGGCAGAGTCACATTGTAAATCTGATCCATTTGCAGGGGGACGTAGGCTGGGACTCTGCAGGTCGTACAGAGCACGTCTATGCTAACAACTCTGCTCCCTGGGGCTTTGGAGAGGTCGTAGACCACGTGGATGCCTGCGAAAACACACGTTTCGGTGCCACTTTATAGCAGAGCCTCGTGAATGCTTAGGGCTAGAAGCAACCTCTATGCTGACTGTGTCTTTACATTAGTTTCTGTGACTGCAAAGTTTTATTTTTCTGAGTGATCACACTTAATGCCGGATCCTTCCCCAACTTTTATCCAAAAAACCCATGAATCAGCATGAATTGCTGGAGTACTCGGTTGTTTATCTCATCAGCTAGTCCCTTGCTACTGCTCCGCAGGAAGAGACCTCTGGTCATTGCTTGAATCAGGACATGGCAGATGACGACAGAAACAATCTTCCTTATTTCTGTCCTCTCACCTTGTGCTTTTTCTGTTATTTTGTAAGTTGAAATGATCTCTTTTAATAAAGCCAGTCACCCTCACCTAGCAGCTACTACGGACAACAACTAGTGTTCTTAAAAATGAATAAATAAATAGAAGAGCAAAGCTAAGCCCAGGCTGAATACCGTGGGTTCTGCCACCACAGCAGCGTTCACGTTTGCACGCTTCCCCTCGTGACCCCTGCTCCCTCAAAACCCAGGGAGCTCGAGGACCTGAGGTCAGCGAGCCCTGGAGCTATTCCAGAAACAGCACTAAGGCCCTTCCGACCCCAATCCCTGCCTCTAAATCTTCTCTCCTGATCCCCTTCCAGGGCATCTACTTTCTTCTCATCCCCTCTTTTCTGTTAACTGTGCTTATTTTATCGCGGTGATACCTCAGAACATGGTAACTGGCTACTGAGGGCACTCGCCAAGTGGGTCAGACTTGGGTTCTGTCCTTGGCTCGTGGCGGGTTCCCCATCTCCAGGGACAGTGACCTTGTCACCAGGGGACACACACGGAGCGGGGAAAGGCCTTGGCCTCAGTCATGGAAGGTTTTTCATGCTGCTGCTCCTAACGTGACTTTCCGCGTGTACATACCAGCAAGGCCAAGCGCTGCCTTGGAAGGGCTGTTGGCTGTGGATGGTTGTGCTGGGAAAGCGAAGGGGAAGGAAGGGAACCTACCCCCGACCTGCAGCAGCTCTCCGGTTCCCCTCCCGTGCCTGCGCACACCGTGCTCAAAAGCTTCTTTCAGAGTGGAGCCTTTTAACCTCACCAGATCAAAACGGCCTCCGAAGGGCAAGACGGACAGCAGATCTTCCATCGTGATGCTACCTGGGGGAGTGAGATTTGTTCTTTTTTATAAATTATGTATATATATATATATATGTGTATATATATATATATTATTTTAAGATCATTTCACAGTGGGTTATTTGACAAGGAACATGGCAAAATGCAATGCGAGAAAATGAGAGCTGGTAAAGATTAGGGTCACTTATACTGTCTCAATCAAAGCACTTGTGTTTTATCATCCAACCTCACATGCTCAGTGAATTTGAGTTTCATGTAACTGTTTGCATTGCTATTCAAATAACTCAACTAAAAAAAATTAGCAACCACTAATCCACAACCAAGAAAAAACACATTCTTGATAAATCAGATAACTTTTCCAGTGGCTTAAATTTGACTTATGGAACCCCCAGAAAAGGCTTAGCTGAAGTGAAACAAAGTGGTTGCTTTCAGACCTTGTTTATCTGATTACAAACCATAGCATTCAGAAAACCCAGAATTCACTTACGTTATGATAGACCTCAGAAGGCTTCTAACCACCTTAGCAACATACCTTAGAGTAAGAGGTAAGAACATGCGCTATACTTCTTAAACCCGAGGGAGCACAGAAGGAGGAAGATCATCCCAAACCTACCATGTTTTTGTAGGTACAGCGTGTACAAAGAATCCGAGCAGTGCTGCGCACCTCGGTGTGTGCAGCTGTACACTAACGATGGGGGAACAACTGAGAGAGTCGGGAACAGCTCCCAGCTGCTGCGTAAATCCCACCAAAACCGAGTTGAGGCTTCCCAGATAACTGCATTTTGCCCCTGATTGATAAAGCTGTGACTGAGCTGGCAGTTTTACAAACCATTAGTGCTCTGTTCATCGATGGCTGAGCGTATCCCGCCCGCGTTCAGGATGCACATGGAAACGTGGTTCCACTCCTTCCCAGCGGGACGTTTCACGTTCTCATAAAGCTACCAAAACAAAAAACAACAACAAAAAACGGATTTTAATCCTCACTTGGTCTAGGCTCTGGAAATTTACCCTATCTGAGACTTCCCAGGATGGAAGGGTTTAACATAGTCATTGATGTTAACTGCAACACTGTTGTGAAAAAGTGAGTTATAAAAAATAAGCCAAAACATATTAAAAAGTATTTCACTTCTTTTTTGAAAAACTTGACAAGAAAAATATTTGCCTTTTTTTTTTGTGATGAACTCTAGAAGCCTCCCGTACCCTGCACATGTGACATTACCAGGCAGGAAAGATGACCTTTTAATTAAAACCACTGTGACGAGCACCAATGATCTGAGCATATGTGGGGAATCAGGAGGTGCAGAGGACCTTATAGACTGGCATACATTACAGCCTTAGGTGAGTGCACAAACCAACCGAGCTCCCGCTCTGCACTGCAGGGAATTAAGATTTTCAGCTTCTTTGAGACTCGTCTTCAAACTTTGGAATGCTCTGAGGAAACAACAAAGATGTAGAAGAGCAAAGGAACATTAAAACAGCCACAAAAGATCAGACCTGAAAGTCTAATTTGCCTAAGGAGTAGTGACAAAATGGAAACCATCATTATGCAGCTAAGTAAATCCCTGTGTTTTCATTCTCAAAAATACTTCAGTAGAACAGGAAAAGGTTCAGAGAAAGCAGATCTGGATAATGGAAGGGATGGCCCAGCTTCCATACAGGGATGACTGCAATTAAAACACTTCAGTCTCACAAAGAGACAACAACAGGAAGGATGTGACAGAAATCTGTAAAATCAGGAAGGGGATGTGGAGGCTGGATTAGACCCAGGGCATTCCCTCATCTCAAGAATGATATGAAGCCGGAAGGTTCAGAGCAGGGTGACCAGGGTGGTCTAAGATACAATGGAAGGAGAATGTTTGAGACCTACAAAAGCAATGAGTGGTGTGAGGAAGGTGGGTAGGGACCAAGGGTTGAGGTGCAGGAACTGCTCCTCAGCAGTGAGAACGGGAGGAAGGCTGCAAGGAGAAGAGCAAGGTCTGGGCATGACGTGCTGCTCAGTGGTGGGACACCTGGCCACAGGGCACTGGAGAGCCAAAAGGGCAAGAGGGAGACGGGGGCAGTTTGTGACTTCCCAGCGGAGACCTGGAATTATCAAGATGCTGTTTCCAGCTTGGGAAGCCTCCGAGCTGGAGCTGAGGGGAGATGGGAACATGTGCAGCACCCCTTCCTATGTGTGTGCTCCTTCCTCAACATCCCCCACGGCCACTCCTGGAGACAAGACACTGGGATGGAGGGTCCTTTGGTCTGTGGATCACTGACCTCTCGGTGCCTAAATCCTGTAGTTCCAGCTTCAAAGCTACTCCTTGAGGACAGATCCATTTGTTCATAACTCATAATTAATCAATGAATTATTAGTTTTTGTTTGCTTGTTTGCAGTCTTAGCTGAAACCTCCAGACTTCCCAGGACAACTCTGAACACTGAAGTCCATGGCACCCTAACACTCCGGAAAGTAGAGGCACCCAGAAGAGCAGACATAGAACCTGTACCTACAGACATTTACTTCACTTCAGTAGAATTTGACCTCCCAAGAAAAAAAAAAAAAAAAAAGAAAAATCCACTAACTTCTGAAATATAAAAAACAAATTTCTTTAAGCTTAAAAGTGTTGCAGTATTTGAGCATGTTTTTCAATAAATGTATAACCAAGTCTAGAACAAAGGAAAAAACAAGATACTGAATTTCAGTAGATCTGTATGGATCTTAATCTAACTTGGAAATTATCCCTGAACTAAAGATTATCTTAACAGCTACGGTAAAAGTAATTACGGCAAAAACATTTTTCAGCAAATTTCTGAACAATAACTCATGACTACTAATTGGAACCTGGTTTTGTGGCAATGCTGCTGGCTATTTCTAGTAATTGCCTTTTCTGAAAACAGTTGCATTAGTGAACTATTTGTTCCTCGGACTTTCCCAAAAGAAACAGTGCCATCAAGGAAGAGCAAAACAATCAAAACCGCCTTTTTAACTGTAAAACTACTTTAACCGCAGTTTGCGGTCAGAAAAGTGCAAGCTCCCTCTTGCAGAGGGTGCTCCGGACATCACGCAGCTCTGGTGGCATCGGGGCCATCTGCGCTGACCTGTCCCACTAGGCTGAGAGGGAGCAGGGCACGGGGGGCAGTCCTGGTCCCGGCACGGAGCATTTCCATGGGGCAGGGACAGGTCTGGGATGGGAGAGGGGGTTCATGGAGCATTTCCATGGGGCAGGGACAGGTCTGGGATGGGAGAGGGGGTTCACGGAGCATTTCCATGGGGCAGGGACAGGTCTGGGATGGGACAGATGGTCGCCTGTAGGTCAGGCCCTGACCGGGCTGCAGGCAGCGCTCTGAAGGTGGCAGAAGGAGTCTTACTCTTTGCTGTGGGCTCTTTCTCCCTCCTTTGCTTAAACTGGCACCGCTTAGATTCTTCTGTGGGCCAAATCACGTCAGTAAACCACAGAAAACTGCATTTTTTCCCCTACGTTAATGAGTTACAGAAGGTCACAGCAGAGCCCAGGGAGCAATGATTGAGCACAGGGCTAGTGCTGTGAGCAGATCACTGGCAGCAGAGCAGGCAGGAAGAACCTGAACTCTCCTCTTCCCTGAGAAATGGGCTGTTCCACCAGCTCAGGGTCTGCCAGGCCTGCAGCCACAGCACACTGCAGACCCGGCAGCAAACAGCAGCTCTCAGTGGGATGATACACGCAAAGAACACACCACTCCATAAAATCCTACAAAGTCCATCATGGTCTCCCTTCCCACCAACACACGGACAGTTCAGAGCCTGGGATGCAGTTTTGGTGGTGGCTCTAGGGTAGTGCTCAGGTACAACTGCCACCCGTGGCGGCAGCTTCTCACCGCGGCGTCGCAGAGCAGGTTGCCCATGTTGCACTCCTGGAAGCGGCAGGCCTGGCTTGTGCCGTTCAGGTAAACGCTAGTTTTTCCAATCTCTTCGGAATAATTTCCCAGGTTTTTCCTCCATTTTTCCACTTCTTCTTTAACGTGCTCATCTACCAATTAGAGATACGTAAAATGAGCATGATGTACCCATGTTGTACTAATGATACCTGAGCGCATACAAAGCTCAGGGAAAACCTGCTCTTCAAGGTTCGAAAAGTTTCATGGGGTTTCTAGCACTTCCCTTAACAGATGGGAGTTTCTATTCAAGATTTTTTAATATACATAGTAACAGAAACATTCTCCTACTTCCAGATCCTTAAATGTTCCAGAGGTTAAAACAAGAAACGTGCATGCCATTTGCACAGTCTGAGTATTCCAGAATTTGTGAGACACCCCAGGTTTCCCAACACGGTTGCCCTGAACTCTGTTCTGAGCAGTGCAGCCTCTGGCACAACAGGGGAAGGTAGTCCTTAAAATCGTTTAAACCAAAATTACAGGTCTGCTTCAAATAAACCTTGCTAAATAGAAAGGTATTACCTGAGCTACCAGTGATTTTAAATAGGAAAAAAAAATATACACTTAGATTGTGCAGACACAAAGGACTCTGTGTTTCACTGTTCAGAAAGAGAAACAGAGGAAAATGGGTACAACTGAAATGCACCCTGAAGCAGAGAGAAGTGCAAGCTCAAGAAGAAAGCTGAATCCTTCTGCAACACGGCACAGTCGACACCCAAACGCCTCAGTGCATCGGGGCCCTGTGGGCCACTCCAGATTTCCGTCTCACTCACCTTCGGGCACGCTGCTGTCCAGCAGGATGGGGTTCCCCTCTGCTTCGACGACATCTCCCTTCTCGTCAAACGCGAGGTTTAGGAAGCCGAGGTACTTCCCGTAGGCGTAGGCCTGCACGACGGGCACCCTCCTGCCGTCATCGGCCTGCACCATGAAGGGGTAGGGGCCGGCGGGCTGCTCGGTGGAGGGCGGGCGGCCTGCGCGAGACAAGCACGTCAGTCAGAGGGGCCACCAGAACGACACCAGAATGACACCAGAACACTGCTCCTCCTTAAAGAGATCCATGGGGGCAAAACCAACGCGCTAACGAGCGCGGTAGCCAACAAGCTCATTTGATTGCCCCCTTACGTTAGTGCATAAGAGGTTGCTGTTTTCGGGACTTGAGTTGTAATAACCCCCATGGTGTTTTTCAAGCTGTGAGCTTGAAACTTCTCCCTGCCATCACATCACAAGAGCAACAAAGCGGCTTCTCATTCTAGTTATTCTAATTGAAACTTCAAGCCATGCATACCAATGAGCCTCTGAAGCTGACTGTTGGGCCTTCACACTGTGGTATTCTCTATCAGAGGATGTTGGTAAAACACACACAGGACTTCTTCATATGAAAACTCTAAACTACTTTTATTAATGATACATAATAGGAATCCCTACAAGCAAATTCTGTAATCTGCATGTACACCCAACTCAGTGTTTACTACACCCATCTTAGCGCAAAACATTTGCAAGTGATGCCATTTCACACCACAGATGCAGACAGGCTGCAAACCCCCCTGCAAAAACAAACTTCATTAGTGTTAGATTGAGGCAGTCATGGATGCCAAACACTCAGGAAACTGCAAAGTTTTAAGACTGATTAGGTATAGGAGTTGCAAACACATCTATGAAAGCAAGGGATGTGCAGAGGAAAGGGAGCCCAGCCAGCTCAGCTCCTGCTGGATCTGGGAAGCTGCCGGGAGGAGCAGGGCCCAGGGGGCTCGTCCCCAGCTGCCTGCCTGCTCTCCAGCTCCTCCACGACACTGTCTATCCCAGCTAATGCACAGCTCGGATATAAATAACAGCCTTGCTATTTCCACCGGCACTTATACACCATACAGCGAGGATCGAAGTTGTTTCTTTTCTGCTTTTCAAGGGCAGGTCTAAGGGACACCCATAACTAGAGACTGGGGCCGCACCACAACGTGTCCCCCTGCAGAGCCCCGCCGAGGGCCGCTGTTCAGTCCGCTCCCCGAAGCGCTTCCCATCCGTGCGCCATCCTCTGCTCCCAAAACCAAGACACCAACACCCTACGGAAAAGTGTGGGAAAGGAAACCAAAGGAAAGCAGGTTTCTTCAGCGCCACTGCTCACAGAACAACTGCTTTCCTTGTTTATAGAACATTTAATCCAGGGATATTAGCCATGATAAATGTTCTCCTAGAACTCCAGCGTGATCTGTAGTAATCTCTAACCCTCTTCTGCGCCAGCAAAGATGTTGGTAACAAATTCCAAGCTGAACCAAACTCACCAGAGGACTCGTTTCCCACCCCCAGCCTCACGGGCAGAGCCGGTTTCTCGGCAGTGCGAAGGCCCCTCACTGCCTGACGCTCACTGGGGAAGATCTGAGGAAACCCTGCAGCTGATGAGGACTCTTCAGGCTGGTAAACGCAAAAATGGCTTTGAAGTTTTTGAGACTGCAGAAGGAATTGATTTTGATCGCTCACACTAGTGTAGTCCTTGACTGCACAGGACATTAATGGGAGAAAGTCATGTTTTCTGTCTTTCAGTTTATATTATCAGCACATGGCCAAGTGCTCAGACAGTACATGACTAATTTCCTGTTTTCTAAAGAGATAATGTCCTGATAATGGATTTTTTTTCCCAGGATAAATTATCACTACAACATTATTCCGTAAGATAGATATGGTCCCTCTGAAAGAAGTTTTTTCAGTGCATCCTATCCCTAGAAGATTGTAGAATTCAAACACACAATTAAAGTGCAAGATCCTGTTCATCACAACCATGTAAATTAAGATTGGGTAGCTAAAGAAAGAGTAACACTTCCCTAGTTTCTCATTCTATTCTAGCTAGCACATTACATACCCAGAACATCCTTACTGATGAAATACAGAAAATAGAGTAATTTAACCTAAAACTGTCCATACCAACAGAATCAAGTTACAAACCCACTTGCACACAGCCAAGTCACCATCTGCCACAATCTGTAGATACACTGGAGAATGGCAGGTATCTCAGGAGATGACTGGACTAGTTCCAGCCCAAGGCCTTGATATTAAGACAGCTCCATAGAAGTACCCATGGGCACCCCCCATCATCTCCCACAGCAGATGGTGGGAGAGCTGACCACACAGGACACATCCACTTAGACTGAGCTCAATTGTTCTCCCAAGGGTTTAAAAGCCCAAAGCACATAGGCCCATACACTCAGGTGCTCCAAATAAGATGGTGCTCCACAGCTTAACCCCACCCCTAACTTCTAACACATGTGGGTACTTTGTGCCATTTGACCTAGAGCTTTCTTCTGACTCAGGATGGAATTCACAGATGTGCTCGCAGTGCTTCTGGAGGGATCAACAAGTGCTTCCTGATATTTGCCATAAAACTTTATAGACTCAGACCACATTTGGTCAAAGAGTATTCTTATCTAAAGCAGTGGATACAAATATTTGGTGCATCTGCCTCAGGGATTTTCTTCTAGTGATCTTTCTTTCCCAGTGTAAAAACTACTCAGCTGTCAACCTATTGGTGTGTTCCCATCTGTCCACCCCAGTGCTGAATGATCTGCACTCACTAACTTGTAGGTTAAGTCCTAAATCTTGATGATCTTGAAGGTCTTTTCCAACCATAATGATTCTATGATTCAAAGCTCTTCCTTAAGGACAGATCCATGAGATATTCTAACTGTTCAACACACAGCTTGTAGGGTGTGATTATTTCTCTGTAACAAGCAGGATAGGAAAAGGTGAGAGCCTGGAGGAGATAGATAAGTTCAATAGTAAACATGAGACAAAAACATGGAAAAGTGAGGAAGCAGCAAGAAGAGGAGAGGACGAAACGGACAAAAACCTTTTAAATTCCTAGGCTACCTGGTGGTGCAGCTGTGAGTGTAAATTTGCTGAAAATTACAGAAAGCTCCTGTTATATTTGGATCAGCTAACGGAGTTTCTGCTAAATTTAACGTGGCAAAAGCAAACAAATGCTTTTCCCTTACTTGTGTCCTTACACGCTGGCACAAGGGAAGGCAGCAGCCCTGCAGAACGAGTGAGCGCTGATGACAGGCTCTGCCTAAAATAGCAGTGCTGCCGAAGAAAGGAAATGTTTGTAATATTGCATAACATCCATCTCTTGATGCTGGAACAGGATTAGGTGAGAGTAGTGTCTCTCTAAAGGAAAGAAGAATAAAAGCAGAGAATAAGAGGAGCTAGAAAATAGAGAGAAAATGAGGGTAAACATTTTCTTTACTCTGGTAAATCTGTAAGCTTGAAAAATGAACCATAATAATACTGACAAATTACTGCTAAAGTTATCTTTGTGCCTGAACATCTACAGCACTAGGGAACATTTCAGTGAGTTAGGGCAACTGTTGCTCACAAAACGATTTAAGTCAGTGTATTCCACTGAAGTTACCAATAGGTACCAATTATGAATCTGGCCTGGCTTAAGCATGAGTAAACTGTATTTGTGAAAGTCCTCCAAGTTGAAAAAGAAACTTTCAGTTCCAGCTTTCCTTTAGCAGCAGCATTTCAGTAAGAAGTAAAATACCTGTATAGAGAAACGTGTTTGTGTGTCCTCCGATTACAACGTCCACTCCTTTCACTTTCTGAGCGATGGTTTTGTCCACAGCAAAACCGGAATGCCCTAGTGCAATTATTTTGTTAATTCCCATAGCAGTAAGTTTATTCACTTGAAGTTGCACTGCTTCAACTTCATCTTCAAAGATTACATCATGCCCTAGAAAACAAACAAAAACAGCGTAAGACCTTATTTACTTATTCTGTATCTTAATTACTGTTTTAAGTTAAATTACTTAATTACTAGTTTTTCCAACAAATACTAGATGATATCAGGTATTATCTTGTATAGCTAATGGAATTTTGAATGTCACTGATTTTCAAATGTCCTTAGTGGGAAGCAGTTCAAACTGACCCAATGTGATATTTTCCTGTCTTTCAGGAGTACTTATGTGTTTAGACTGAAAAAAACTAAACATTTTGGCACTGAACTGTATATACTTCTCTATACTCAACAAATTCTGTGGAAACAAAAAATCGAACGATATCAACTGTAGGATCACTTTTTTTTTTCCCTGATATTCTTCAGCTAGAGAGGAAAATAAAATGTCAGTGAGTGTTTGGGTATAAACATTTGGGGTTTTTTTCTTTCTCCATTTTTATTTCTTTGAGATATCTCATTTTCTCCTCCCACTTGGGTTTTGTCTTCTGAGGCTTTAAACAGCAGCTTCTTGAAAGTCCTGCACTAAAGTCTGAATTGCCTTTTAATGCAAGATTATCTCACCTAATCTGAACCACTATCAGTAATGCCAAGTGACAGCACAGTGGGCAATTGAGATATTGCCCCAAAACGAGCACGTAAAAAACGGGAAGTCTGGAAAGGAGAAACCCTTCCCGAACACAATGTTGGGAAACTCGCAATCATCTGAAATGTTTATGTGCCTGCTGAAATTATTTTAACATGACAAAGAGTTACAAGAACACAGGATAAACAAATACCTTCATCCTGGTCACAGAACCTTCATGGTGCACAAAAGGCCTTGCTATGCAAGAGGCGGGTTTTTTTGACAAAGATTTAATGTGGAGTTAAAGAACAGGTCAAACTGTAATCCTATATTTTCCATTTAAAACCTCCAAAATAACCTTTCTACCAATTTCCCTTCTACCTACTTCTTCTCTTTCCTGCAGAGTTTTGCAATGTGCCTTTCACAATGTGAAAGTTTTCAATGTGTCAGTTTTCTAATGTGCCTTTCGGTCAAAAGATTTACATTAATTTATAACAGAGAGAGGAGCCAAGCCAATTCCTAACCCAATGCACAAGTGTCTCAGGAAAGGAGGAGGAAACTCCTTCACTGAAACACGGGGAGATAACGGAGGGTTACATAAACCTGCGGCCACCGCACCCGGGGCAGCTCCGCTCCTGCCACAGGGACTCTCTGTACCAGACGTGTCGGAACAAGCGTGCGCTGAACCCGCCACCCACCTCGCCCTCGAGGAGAGATTCCAGCCTTGGCGCTCTCATCTCTCCTCCTCGCCCTCTTGGTGCCATGTCCTCACACAGCCTCAGGACCCGCTTTGAAACGGGCAGCCCTTTGCCAAGCTTTGCGGCAAACTTACAGAGCGGGGGACTGAAAGAGCAATTCCAAAATTCACATCTGTCTGAGAAACGTAACAAAAACATTGCTGCATATGGCTTAGTACTCGGGTGCCCATTTTTCAAAGACATTGAATTTAAGGAGTTCCTATATAAATGTTATCCACTGCTCTGGAACTCCTCTTTCAATGTATTAAACTGATGCTTCATCGTCTTTTCTTTTTAGTTTGGGAAAGCGCTTCAGCTACCTCAAAGTAGAATACAAAATGTGCTGTAATTGAACAAGAAACAAAGAACTGGCTGCATATTAAAAACATTATGCAAGCTAACCAAAACAAGTGGCATTTAAAATTTCATTGCATAAAGTTGGACAAATTGTTTTTAGTAAACATTTTGCTGCCTGTAGGGTTGCACAGCAAGCAGTTTGGGTTTCCCTCACAGTAGTATCTCTCAGGACAGAGATGAACTGCTTTGTGAGGCTTAGAACATGAATTCAGAACTAAAGGAAATCGGTCACTACCCCTCAAATGTGAGAGAGATGGTCTTGGGGCTGTCTGTGCCAAGTAGGTGCACGGACAACTCTGCCATATATCAAGGTATGAACAACTCTAGCAGGAAATGTGGAAAAAAATAACTCTGCATTCAACTGAAGTGGTGGCATTCAACGTCCTTTAGAAAAACTGCCCATTATCTGCAATCTGTCACTGTG
Source organism: Tinamus guttatus (assembly GCF_059628265.1). NCBI lineage: Eukaryota > Metazoa > Chordata > Aves > Tinamiformes > Tinamidae > Tinamus > Tinamus guttatus. Next base: position 540,889 of record NW_028288604.1, on the reverse strand, counting down.
ATAACGGTGCCCCTCATCTCTGCTGTTTCCAAGGGTAGCACTAACAGCCCAGCTGCAGGGATTTATTGTTCCTTACCAACGAAACCACTGAGTTTTAAGGAGTTTTTATGATTTGTTCCATTTTTTTGAGAGCTGTTTTAAGCAGACTATAACATGTACAAGCTATAATTTCATAATTGTGTTGGAGCTATTAATACCTAATGATAGAAATTTTATGCAAGTTGATTTCTTCTGTGAAAACCACTGGTGTAGGAATTCACCTGTCCCAGCATTTTCAAGCTTTCTGTCCAAGCCTGTAAAATGTCCCTAAGGGGTATGGCATGCCAGAGTAGTTACTGAATAGTCCAGGGAGAAAAACAAAGTAAAACAAAGCAAAACAAAAAAAACACGACTTCGAAGAGGTCTGTGGGGATAGCAAGGTGCTGAAGTGAATTTCACCTTACATCTTATTCACTGAATTAAGGAATTGAGTTGGGGGTTAATTTTACCATTCTGAAAGACTGCGAGGTCACCAGTGATATATATTCACCAAGTTAAATTACTATGTTCTGAATTCATATTTTCAAAACTTCCAAATGCTCTGCACACTGAGCTGAAGTGGAAAGTTATAGAAATTCTTACCCCTAGAAATGGCAGCTGATAGAACTTGCCCTACATGTTTACACCTGTTGCTTCTGCAAATGCTCAGTTACATCCTGGGGTATTTTTAGCCTAGGACCTCTTTGCTGCATCCAGGGCTCTGGCAGCTTTCTCTTTCTCTGCATAGTGAGACACTGAGCATAATGCTTAGCTGTTCCTAGAAATGCTTTGCATTTAAATGCCTCAGAGGACCATTCTAACACTTTTAGGCTTCCTTATTTGCAAGAAAGTTAATTTGATGACCTTACTGCAACAGCACATTTTGGAAGAACAACTTTATTTCTACTTAGTGAGGAACAATAGTGGCTCTGTGCCCACCTTTCAAACTCAGCTTGGTGTTGCATGGTATCTGCCTGCACGGCCTCAAGCACAGGTAACAATCTATTGCCCTGCTGCCTACACAAAAGATACATCAATTTTTCTTATTCATTGAGGAAAAAGAAATTAGACTCCCAAAACACAGCACTATAGAATAAGAGTCAGATACAGAAGTTTACTCTAACCTCAGATGCCCACTTCCAGGTTTCATGTCCATGTAGTATGTCTAAATTATGTCACAGAAGGAAGTTTTGTATTATGTTTCTTAAAAAATATTTTCTCAGGCAATCTATACATTACTTCCTTTTTACTGACCAACAGACAAAAAATTAATAATGTGAAGTCCTTTTTCAGTGTGGAAAATTAAAAAAAAAAAAAAAAAAAAAAAAAGCTTAGGCCTTCCCAGGTCCTTTTGGGGATCTCCTGCAAAATCCAGGAAAGAGTCGCATCAAGTCAGAGGAAGAGTGAATGCTGAGCACATAGTGACTCACAATGTGCTTCTCATTCTAGTAGACGGTTCAATTTAAAAAAATTTGGAATAACTTAATAGTCAGCCACGGAGAAGTTCATCAGTTCTAATTTTATTCATGAATGAAGCAATTGTGGTAGAAGCAGAATGGGTGTTCCTTCTGCAGTCGAATTTCTGTAAATGTTTGAGAAACCAAAAACATCTTGGGCAACCTCTGTTTCAAAAGTGCACATGAAGCTCTCCTTGTTTTTACTAAAAGATATCCAAGAGCAAGTTTTCAATGCACTTGGCAATATCTTAGTTTAAACACATTTCACTCTAGAGACAAGCTGCATTTCAACCTAACTCATTCAAATGGATAAATAACATATAAAAGAATATGAATTTCAGTAAAAAAGTAAAGCAAAAAGAAAAGCTTCCCACTCTCCACAGACTTCACAGACTTTACGTAATTCAGTGATCTGAATTACTTAGTATGAAAAGGTCTTTAATGTAACAGGGCATTCACCCGTTCAAAATCAGGCTGAATAAATCTGCATTATAAACTTCCCAACTAAAAGCATTCATCATCTTTGGATTCAAACAGGTAGGATAATAACAAAATAGTAATAAAGGATGTAATAAACTTATATATTAAAAAGCATACCTGGATTTGACAGAAAAGAAGTTTCCTTTGTAGTATAGCCAACAATTCCTACCGGTTCCGAGTCAAAATGTACTATTTTAAAAGGATGAACATACTTCATCATTTCATTTCCTAATGGAGTTTTTGCCTTAATGTTTGCACTCAGGATGGTAAAATTAACATTTTTAAGCAGAGGATCCAACAATCCACTCACACCTTCATCAAACTCATGGTTCCCCAAAGCCTGTGAAAAACAAGAGGAAACCATAAGACCTTACCTCAAATGAGTATAAACACTCTCATACATGACATAAAAGACAGGCTTGAGAACAGAAGGTCCGTGCTCTAGGCAGGACCATCCTACCTTGCTAAGACAGAGCATTCCTGTGTCACACAAGCACAGAATTATTCGTTGTTTGTTTGTCTTGTTTTGTTTCGAGGCTTAACTATTTGCTCTTCATACTCTCTCACATACCAAGAGATATGAAAAATCAAAGCTGAAAACTTACCTAAACAAGTATTTGTATTTGTATATTATTTAGAGAGCGGGACTTAGCATTAGCAAGGCAATACTAACGAGAGGAGAATATTTAGTTGTCCTAGGTTGGAAAACAACAAAAAGGCATCCTTGAAAAAGGATGATTTAGTTTTCTTCTCCGCACCCTTTGCCATGCTCAGCCTGATTTACCCCATGCTCCCCAATTTGGCAGTTATCAGTGAAATCCCCATAGAGGACCGCTATGCTGGAGTTTAAAGTATAGAAGAACCCTGTAACGCCTTTAAGTATTAGGAAAGAGAAAGAAAAATGTATTTTTGGAAACAGCCTAGTGGTGTAACCTGGAACATAATGTAACAAGTCTGCAGGTGCCTGGAACTGTGCGTGAAAAGGATCCTGAAGTCAATGGGCCAGCTCTGCCAGGCAGGAGTGCACCTACAATTTCACCCTCAGCATCAAGAGGAGAAAGCTGTACCCATGGTCTAAAAAGACCCACATACCTCTCTGCTTTATTTAGCTGAACAGCCCCTATGTCTTTATTCCAATTTTTATTCCCCAAACAGGCAATATCAGTTCTGATCATGTTCCGAGACAGGAAAGACGGAAGAGCTCCTATAAGCAGAGGGCCGTGATGTGTTTGATCACCGGATTGGCAGCATCTTTCTTACAGGTGGGGGACAGTGACCCCGGCTTCCAGCACAGCCCAGCGCAAAGATCTGGAGCAGCAGCTTTGTCTGCAACCAGGTGCTCCCACTGGCACTGCTGGGACCGCATGGAAAGCGCGAGTGAAGGAACCCAAGTGTTCTCATGGTGCTGCAGCACTCTTCACAAAGAAAGTCATGGCTGCCTTTAAGAAAATCCTGATTTTGCATGACAGGATGCAATCTAACTCTTTTCCGATTTTCACTGTATTCTAACTGCAGTCTAATCTACTGTAAAAGAAAGAGCAGAAAAGGAATCAAGCTCTAAGGAAGCTCATTTTGACATCAAGTGATGTCCCAAAGAGACAGCCGGAGATGGAGAGAGCTTCGCAAAGTCATAACAAGTCGTCCCCTTTGGCTGATGCCTTCTGTTATGCTAAGTATGCAATTAAAGTCCGAAATAAGTGGTTGCAAATAAAGTAAGAATTTAAATTAAGTGCCATTAGCTGGTTGCGATAAAAAATATAAAATAAACCCACGTGAGAAACTTTGTTTCTCTTGGCTTTGTCGCTTGTGTTTGGATCATTTCATGTCCATTAAGAGACAAATTTTAACAAAACTTTTCCCATGGTACAAGTGGTTATAAAGTCTCTAAAGCATGAGAAATCACTGGTGCCTAAAAATACAGTCATATTTTGATACAGCTCTTTCTCTGAGGACGATGGTGTGGACCTGCCAAACCACCCCTACGCATAAAGATTTTAGGGACTTTGCATATACCCCTTCAGCAAATTTGTACCTATTGGCTAGTATTAGTGAACTTCACAAGGAGGAATAAAAAGAAACACACAGTCACGTGGCATGTGACCACATGAATCCTCACTTTCATAAGATACAAGGCTGAAATATATATATTAAAAAAAAAAAGATATAATTTAACACAAAGATGCAACTTAGCAGTAAAAAATAGAGCTTCTGACATCACTCCAATTACTGCCTTTGTGGCACTTGACGTGGAATTTGGTGCTAATCACACTCAAAAGCAATGGTGCTGGCAAGAAGATTTGGAGGCTGATACCTTGCCATATATAAGGTATGAGATGATGAAGGGCACAAATGAGACAAGGACAAACCTGAAAGGGAAATTTGTCCCACTTGTGGAATAAGTACCCGATAACACTGCCAGGCTGCTCTAAATCCTCCCATGGCCCTCCTGCACCTGTCCTGCAACAGCTTTATGGCTTTCACAGCTTTTCCTGTCTTCATGTTGTTTGCAATACTATGCTATTACCTACTTCTAACCAGCTCAGCAATCCTCACCCCTTTCTGTATGCGTGAGGCTTCCCAAATCTGCTTAACGAAACACTAGCTCGCCCTTCTCCGGTACGGCACTTACCTCCCTCCACCAGTTTGACCCTGTTAATTTTGTTTAGAAGAGTTTTTTCTTGCGATATGATCACAAAGTGTATGGAGCTCCTGGCTTGCTCAGGGACCCGTCAAATGGGCAAAGGGGAGGATGAGAGCGGGCAGCCAGCAGCAAGCTTGGGGAAGGCAGGCAGGAAAAATCCCCCTTGCGCTGTATCTGCGCTGGGGAGCCGTCCTGCCCCCAGCACTCCGTAAGGACAAACCCTGGCCGCACACCCTGCTGCCCATCGTCACCACGAGGAAGATCCTCGTGAAGGTTGGGGTGAGGAAGCTGTCCTTTGGGGCTTGCAAACAGCGAGCAGCATCTGCCACGGGGCTGCCGCGCAGAGCGCTCAGCCTAGGAAGATGCCACGGGCAACCGGCACCTTCCCTCCCGAAGCGGTTTTGGGATGGGGGGAGAACCAGGGGAAGGCATTTTTAGCTGGAAAAGGAAACCGCAGCCTTTTCTAGAGCAAAACAGACAGATGAAGAGCGAGGACGTGAGATGATCAGAACAAGCTGTCAGCTGTGCCACTCAGGCTGTCAACTGAAGAGTAGCTACGCAGCCAGTCTCAAACACACCTTTAATCCCTTCCCTGGTGCTGCATACAAGCGAAATAAGCACTGCGGTTTTTTAACATATATATTACTTGAGCCTGTCCTTGTTCCCCTGGAGAGCAGAGGCAGGAGCTCTAAGCCCGCTGAGCCCCGATCCTCCCCCTTCCCCTCCGCACTCAGCAGCGCAGCAGAGCGAGGGCAGAGGCAGCCCGGGCAGCGCTCGGAGCGCTCCCTTCAGAGGCGCCGTCCGGCTCCCCGCGCTGCGGGCGCAGAGCTGCAGCACCAGCCCCTAGTCCTCTCGCGTACAGGTCCCTGCATCACCCAGCTGCGGGGGGACGGGACACCATCGTGAGAATAAAAAGCCGAACCGAGGCAAAGCAACCTCCCCCCGCGCGCGCCCGGGGAAGCCCCGCGGTACCATGGCGTCGTAGCGCAGCAGGTTCATGAAGTGGGCGGCCTCGCGGCCCTTGAAGCGGGAGAACCACACGGTGCCCTGGTACTGGTCGCCGGCGTCCAGCAGCAGCACGTGCCGGAGCGCGCCGCGCGCCGCCGCCACGCGCGCCGCCCGCCGCGCCGCGCCGCCGAAGCAGCCGCCCGCGCCCGCGCAGCCCCGCGCCTCGACGCGCGCGTGCACGTCGTTGGTGTGCAGCACGGCCAGGCGCAGCGGCGCGGCCGCGCACTGCGCCGCCGCCGCGCACAGCCACAGCCACGGCCACGGCCGCCCGGCCATGCCGCCCCGCGCCGCGCACGAGCGGCAGCGCCCGCGCCCGCGCCCGCGCCCGCGCCCGCCGGGGCGGGGAGCCGCGCGCCGCCCCGCGAGCCGCCCCGCGGCCGCCTCAGGGCGGGCGACCCGCGCCTGAGGCGGCGCCCGCGCCCGCCCCGCGTGGCCGGAGCCGCCGCGGCCACGAGCCCCCCCGCGCTGGGGCCGGGAGCACCCACCGCGCCCCACGCGCGCCCCGGGGCAGCGCCCGCCACGGCCACCCGGCCCAGCACCGGCCGTGGGGCGGTTTGTGGCCGAGCTGGTGGTGGTGGCTGTGAGCTCGGACAGGGGTGGCAGGGCAAACTCCAGCGCCAGCAGGAAGGCTTGGTGTATACTCAGTGTGCGGCCCGGAGCGATTTCTGAGCCCCCACTTAAAGGTGTTTGTTTTAAAGGTCCCACCCAGGCTTTCTCTTGCCTCCTCTCAAACAAAGCTTAAAATAAATAGTGCTATTTCTGCCTCAAATGCGGAGTGGAACTACGTCACGGGTAGCTTTAACTATACCTTTTTAAGTGTATTTTCAATAGATGGGTGATTTGCTTTCAGGACTTTGTTTCCGTAGTTAACTGTGACACATATGGCTGTGGTTTGGCAAGTGTGTGATGAGGCAGAAAGCAAGGAAAACCTGCAAAAAAAAAAAAAAAAAGGCAAACAAAAAAACCCTAACCCTGCCAATGCCCTAAGCTAACAAGTCCATGGGGGCGCAGAGCACTTACCATGTTGGTACATGAAACCCACTGGCGGCCCACCTGCTCTTTCGAGTCATGTAACCACAGTGGGGAGACAAAGACGCTACGAAGTCACCAAACTATTCAAAGAAAGGCAATTTTGAAGAGTAGCTTTTGAAGAAGTACTGTTATTCCTGTATATTTCTTCACAACGATTAGACAACCTCGCATTGCAAGCAGCGGCTGAATGGCTTGGTCCTTTTCTTCCTTAAAAACAGAAGTGACGGTTTCTTAGAGCGTTACAGAGGCCGTGCAAGTTGCTGCCTCTTTTCCGCTGGCTGATGTCATGCCCTGGTCTCCTGGTTACCCAAAGTCCGCGGGGTGGAATCTGAACTCATTTGGTCTGTTTGTTTCCTCGGAGGGCTGGAAAGTGAATGGACCCGTATTTCCTTCTGCAAAGTTATGAGCTGCTGTCCCTCTGCACCCTTATGTGACTTGACTTTAGATTGCTCTGTGGTATCCTCTTATTTCTTTGGACAACTCTGCAGTGCACTGCCTATCCCTTCCCGGAGGAATCCCTTATGGGATGAGTTATGGTGGCAAAAACCAGTGTTGCACTTCCTCACCTCTTTCTTGCATTCCCTTTGGATATGTTCCCCCCCTCCACTTCATCGGCTTGTGCAGCCAACTTGGCTGGGGTTCAGCTCAGAGCCAGGACACCTACACTGAGGTGTCCGCAGGTAGGTGCATAGAGGTGCCCAGCCATGTTCTGCTGTGTCTAAGCTCTCAGTGTGGCCAACAGAAATCTAGTCAGGACCGTCACTACATCTCAAAGAGTGATCCAGCCACCCTAAAACAGACACGCTGGATGGGACTCATTACCTACACAAAGGTGCTGGTGCAGTTTGGTGCTGTGTAGCCTCTAGGTCCCCCTACAGAAAGGATCTCCTGTAGGACCTGCATCATATCTGCCAGCCTCTTGTGGCTGTCCTGGCTACAAGGAGGTACCCAGAATAGTCCTGGATGTTTTGGGGCTCTCATGTTGCTTGAATCATAAGTGATCGACTAGATTGTTCTTCAGAATTCACTCCCTGGAGTGAGTGGCTTTCCACTGAGCTTATAAGAGCTTAAACAGACCACAGGTGGAAAGAAAACACCTGTCCTAATTTGAGTCACACCACTTGTGTCCTGATCCAGTAGCCCTGCTCTGAAATTGCTAGACAAATAGCAATGCCAGCATTACTCGTTGGCCCAAATCCACTAGGAAGTCAGCTGTGGCAGAAACAGAGATGACTCCGGCCAGTCACTCTCTGCTGGACAACCAGGCTCGTGTGCGTGTGTGCACCTAACACCGCTTGGCCTGCTGGTGCCTATTTGTTCTTGCCGTCTTTCCTTACCAGTCAGAACCTAGCCACAGCATTTCTGTAGTCCACCACAGGTCTGGGCAAACATAGAGACACTACAAAAAACAAAAGGAAGCAGAATTTACGTGCATGCAAATATTGCCTTTGGCCCGTAACGCACAATCCTACCCAAACTCCACAGAGCTGCCTCATCCCTGGAGCAGGCATTTTTAAGTCTGGTTTGGGCGAGTGTGTCAGAAACAGCATAGGATGGGCTGGGAAAACACTGGAAGCCATGTCTCAGGGGTGGAAAATGTGGGACTTGTGGTGTACTCAGACTGTCCCTTGCGTCTGCTGCCCATGGTCTTTCACAACACCCTCCTTATCCAAGCTACTCACTTCACATTATGATTCTGTAAGTATTTGATCCCACATAAAAGTGGGGAGATCAGACACTTGATCAGATAGGAGCAAGGTCATCAGACACCTAAGCAAGCACTATCTTCCTGTGGGAAGGGCTCTTTGATGACAGTGCTTTTAGGGCTCTTTGATGACAGTGCTTTTAGCCTGGTAAGCAGCTTCTTGCAAGTGCTAATTAAGGCAAAAGAGGAGATGTAGAACAGGCCTCAAAGGTTTACTCCAGAACCACCCCGGATGATTAAAGCATGGGCATCTGAGCCACGGGACTTCCCAGCTGTTCCTAAAACAGGATGCCCACTAAATATGGCGTCCACACATTCCTCTTGCAGCCTCTCTAGTCTGCCACGGATATTTTAAGGAAAAGTGAAATATTTTGAGAATCTGCAGAAATATACCTGAGATTGCTGGAACTGAAGCTAGTGCAGGCAAGGAGGCATCAGAAAGAGTGTGTTTAACAAGTCTGCAGGAAAGAAAGAAGAGCTAAAGAGATGGAAGAGAGTCTTTCATGCCTAACTGTTAGCTGACTCCACTCTTTCTCCTCCACTGCTCCTCTTGTGCTGTCAAGTCGTGCTCCAGGATGAGTCAGTGGCTCACACCTAGACCTCATGACAGAGGAGCCTGGCCTTTGTATTCAGCAGAGGCACATGTTTCAGGAAAGCCCTTCCAGAGCTTATTGAATCATTTCCAAAGCTCTCATGCAGGACTGGTTCTGACATGGGTAAGATTTTGCAAACAAGTGTGGCAAACTCTGGTTGAGCAAGCTTGGCAGGCCCAGCCAGCGTAGCTAGAGAGAGCGTGGATATTCTCTCTCCTTTGTTGTACTTTAGCTCGGGGGAAGTAGCTTGCTCTGTGTTGTTCCTCTGGGTCACTCTGCAAAGCAGTCTGCGTAACCAGCTCCTAGGGTTCTTGTGGTAGCCAAAATGGAGTAAAGGACAGTAAATAACATGTCTTGACTTTTGGGTTTGAATGTTATTAGGAGTAATTTTTGGAGCTTCTGCAGAGGGCTTCCAGTAAAAAGACTCCAGTAAAAAGACTTGTCTTGCTATTGTGCTTCTCCCATGGGTCCCCGTCACAGGGCCCTGGGCTCTCATCATGCATTCCAGTGCACTTGGTCTCAAAATATTCTGGAGTGGCACAAGGACATGCAGCTGCACTGGATGGCTTCTAAAGGGACTCATGGCACTGAGGCCAAGGCAGCCCTGCTCTTCAGGGCCCAGCTTTAAGGTAACTAAGCCACTGTCTCCAGCAGCCAGCTGAGTAATCGTCCCACACACTGGAACTTCTCGTGCCCTGCCACAAGCGCTCCAGGCTAGCCTGGCTGAGTAATCAAGTAAGCTGTTAAGAGCCGCAATTCCCTGCAATTCTCTGCTCAGAGGTGTTACACCAATAGCTGGACTTCACTCTTCAGCCTTAACACAGAAAAGTGTTTTTTTTTTTTTTTCCCCCAGATATCCTTCTAGATGTACAACTGAAAAACAGCCTTAGTTGAGGTCAGGTACTTCGTGCCTAGGAGCGAGAAACACAAACAATAAGCTGTCTTGGAGGAGTTCAAACAACTGTCACTGTCATAAGTAATGCCTTGGGTTTCCCACATAGCTCGTCACCTACATGCATGATTTCATCTTGTCACAGCTTATATAGTCTTTGAGAGACGTGGTCTTATTTTTCTTCCAGGGCTGATTAAGACATACCTTTTTTTATTGGGTACACTCACATTGTTGTGGCTGTGGGCCCCTAGGAGTGGGTTAAAAAAATAGAATAATTCATTTCCATTCTGGTGCAGTGGAGACCCTACACACTATGTCCTCCCATGTCTTGGAGGTATAAATTATTACATTGAGTACAAAGACTCAGTTGCTTTTTTGTGCTACCAAAGGTATTTTTTTTCCCCTTTTCTTGGTATCACTAGTTGTTGTGGACTCGTGGCATAAATGGAAATTACATCCACTGCTTTTTCTTTTGGATAACTTTAATAACAGCAAGACATGAAGAACCTTGCTTGTATAGAGAAGAAATCACTAACTACTCTGTGCAAGTGATTGAGAAGACAGTGAGAATGAGATAAACACCCTTACGTTTTGAATGGGTACTGTACACAGCATTCTCAGGCAGAATGGCTACTCAGATTGGTACCAAAAAGCCTTCTCGGAAGAAGAGGTCTGCAGTTCAGCATGGGTGGAGTATGAAGAGACCAGTGACTAATACAGCCCATGCCAGCTGGTAAAGAACAGTACTTACGTCCACAGAATGGAATGGCAACCGTGCAGGGTAGTTAGAGCCCGGCTCAAAGGGGATTTCACTTCCTCAGGGTCTGCATCCATTCCCACAGTGCCTGAATGCTGTGATTCACTGTGGATAAAGCACATTTCACCATTACTATTTAGACCTTCTGGGCATGGTACCTAGATTTAGCTAAGTATCGTTGGCCTGTAGTGCGTCATTTCTGCTTGACTGGAAACACTGATATTACGAGTATTTATGATCCATTCTATAAGACTGCTTAGATTTCAGCCTGAGAAGAGCCTCAAGATGTTAGGTGTTACCAAGACTGGTCATAAAACACAGCCCTTGGGCCAGAGTTTACCGTGCAGATTAAGAGTATATGCAGAATGTTGTTAAACAAATAATTGGATTGGGAAAAGTATCAGATGGAGAAAGGCAGCAGAGATCGTCTGAGAAAGATAGCATAAATCTAAAGTAAAACCAAGTTTGTTGTTGTTGTTGGTGGTGTTTTTTTTCTTTCTGAGATTGGGGTCATATTTGTATTTTATTTACATTTTTTATTTATAGTTTGGTCAGAAAGTACAGCTAGAACTCAAAGCCACTGACTAGCTAGGTATTCCCTTGCCTGATCTCTTAAATTGGATAGTTTTGTATTTTTCACTTGCGATATAAATTGCAGGTTGATTGTCATTAATAATGCAAAATATCATCATATATTTTTATGCTATGATGCTTAATATCTAGTTCTTAAATATATTTCCCATGAGAAAACAGTTAACAATATTGGATCTCACAGTAGTTAAGCATGAAGAGACAGATATCCTAGCTGTCATGGGCACCCAGCTTAGAATGAAATATGTACTGACTGCAGCAAGTCTTGATAGCTGAAGTTAGGTGAGATGCATCCTACATGAATATGGGATATAAATATATCTTTATATAGCTACTCACTTAAACACAGACACACAATATCACACACATACGATCACAGTGATGCATAATATTAAGCTCAAGATGTGGGACAATTTTAAAAGACAGGAAATGTGAGAACCAAGATTGACCAAACAACCATAATTTGGTGGCAGTGTGCATCTGTATTGTGACACGGTCTTCATTATAATACCAAAAACTACATTTTTCAATGGGACTCCAGATTCACGTACTGCAAGTGACTATGGAATTGCTCACCGCAGTACCAGCTTGTTACTTAACTTGCAGAACAACCTCCAAAGTAAAGTAGTGATCTCATCACAATTAAAAAAAAATCACGATGAAGAGAAACTAGATTAAAAGTGCCAAAACGCCAGCTTCCCCCGCCTGAGTCTCCTGAGATCTGCCATTTCAGAGTAGTCAGCAGGGTGTAGCGCTTTTCTCACTCTACAACTGCCGCTTGTAGACTTCGGCGATCCTACACAGTACAGACCACTGGTCCTCAAGTATCAAGTCAGGCTTCCGGAAGACATGCGGTCACCATTTAGAAAACAGCAGTGACCACCTAGCAAAAGCTTCACTAAGGAAATTCCCAAACATCATGGTGGACTCACAAATATCACCTCAGTGAAAGGTACTGCGGTGAAGCCCAGTTCTTCTGGGCTTTGTCCAGTGGCTCTAACCATGACATATCTTTCTTCTTCCACAAACGCTTGACTTATAACCTCTGTACTCTGCAACAAGTGAGTGGAAGGGAAAACATCTTCCTTCACTGTACAAACCTCATTAACCTTTTGACACATCTTTTTTTCTACACTGAAGAGGAGGGATAATTCCAGTGGAAAAATAGTAGGTAGCCAGGTGGCTCTAGAGCCCATTTTTTCATAATGTTTTCATAAATGTGACTTCAGAAGACTTGCATGAGGCAGAATAGTGTCACATTCTCCTCCCATGAGATGCAGAGAAGGGGGCTTTGCTCATAACACTATACCCATCTGCTCATCCTTTCCCTGATGGATTCCTTTCATCTGATCTCCTCTGGGTTCCAGACACTAATCCCATTCTCCTTGCTCGCATTGCCTATCATTTCAGTCCCATTCTCTTCCCTTCCCGGCTCTCATTTCTACTTCCCTGCTTCCCAGATTCCTACTCCTACTTTTCATCCCCAAAATATTTCTGTTGAAAAAAAAGTACTCAATAGTACCTAATAATTATTTAACCGTAAAGGTGCCATTCTTCTTTTTAGAAATTTGCTTACTTGCAGCTGACACCTATTATTAAATCACGAGGAAAACAGTTCTCAGAGTGCTTGTGTACTGTTCATCTGGTGCGATGCTGCTCTCTACTGGATGTGGCTTGTACTATTACCTGCATTCTTCAGTCTGTTTGCCGTATTTTCACGATTGATTTGTATTCAGTGCTTTTCAGGATAAATACAATTTTAGCACAAGCCATTTCTACTTTGCAGCACTTTTTTTCCCATGGAAGCTGATTGGCATCTGATTGGCATTTTTTTTTTAATTTGGCTTCCATCATATCCAAGCCTTAAAAGAAAATTAGAGGAAAAAACAAAAACAAAGAAGTATGTCTGATCATCCAGGTGTTTCCTGTGTGTTTATCAGACCTCCGTTCTGCAAGTGCCATCTCTTGTGAGAGAGGTCTCCATAGTCCATGCCCCTTTGACCAAAAATCCCAGCTATGATAAGCTCCAGGCATCTTTCTAGAGCTACTTTTTCTTAGAAGCACCGCTAAGGAGAAGTCTGCATGAAATTTGCAAACAATTAAGGACTCAACCAGTCTAATTAAAACAGAATGTACTAAGAATGTGTAGAGAAAAACAGAGTGGACCAAAAGGACTTGTCTGGGTAGCTAACTCAGTTTACTCAGCAAATGTCAGGCCAGGGAGGTACATCTTGGATTCATTACAAAGGAAGCAATATCTTACTTGTCCTCTGCTCCTATCCTCGGGCAGCTGTCAGCAAGACAATCTCTTCCTTCCTCTTCTTTCTGATCCTCTTGACTACTCAGTGTCTCAGAGACACAGCCTCTAGTGTCTGACATTTTTTTTGTCCCTACTGCTCCCCAAAACACTGTTCCTTTATAGCCTCTGACCACTTTTGATGTGCAAGTTGTGACAGATTTCATTACCTTATAAGATGGGCTGGTTGCAGTTATATTTCAACAATGAAACGTCTGCACCATCTGGGATAAGCGTCTCTCTCCTCTCTACAGTGGTTAACACCTTCTAACATGACCCTCATCCCTGCCCCCTCCAGCTAACTCTGGAGTTATATTTCCCAATTTCCTTTCTCAGAACTTGGCATTTCAAAAGCCTCTTTGATCTTGCCATCACCTCGGCATGCCTGAAGGGTAAAGATGTGTAGACGGTGGTTTGCATGTCAGTCTCCCCTCATTCAAGGTGTTGGACTGGCTAAGTCGATTTGTCCATAGCAACAAGACTGGTAATTTTGCACTGTTTTACTCTTGATATGTCTACTCTATAATAGTAACGAATTATAGACAAATTAATGCACATTCATCCAAGTGGCTGTAGACTTTACTATCTCTTGTGCCCTGGAATTCCATTTTTGGGTTGCGTGTGACTCTGTATTTTTCATACCTAATGCATTTGTGTGCAACTCCATATTTTTCATATCTAATGCATTTGATTTCTATTTTATCTGAGCTGGTGTCAGCAAAGCAAAAAAAGATTCCAGCAGATTCCAGGAGAAGCAAAACAGAAGTACAGTGTCACACCTACTTACTCCTTACTCATGGCAAGAAAGGGGGCATAAGATCTGCCAGGCCTCTCCTGTAAATAACATATCCAGTCAAACTTGAGAATCAAAAATAAACTGCACATTCATACAAGGATAGCATTATATCATTTGGTAATTCCCAGGTCCATTCAAAGCGTAAATGGTGTAAATTTTCTTCCATCAGTGCCATGTGGTAAAAAAAGGCAATATTTTATTCTGTACAAGCCTAGGAGAGTTTGAGGCTATAAAGATTTTGCTATCATAGGACAACCTGCAAAATCTGAAGCTCTCTTTCCTTGGCTCCTGTTCTAGCTCTTCCTTTTGCATACTGAGATGCAAACACACTAGCTGAATAGTTTTGCTAACCGGTACCTGCAGATACTATAGGAAACTGGGATCACAGGAAAGGACTGGGTCCTCTTGTTGTTTTTGACGATGGTTAATTTTGGTGGTGTGTTATTCCACTAGAAAATGCTGATTCTGAGAACAAAATACCGTGTTAGAAGTATTGGTTCCCATTAGTCTTCTGATGGAAAAAATGCCTTGAAAAGTCATTAGTTATCAGCATAGCCTGTTTCACATTTTTAATTAAGAAGCTTTTTTTAAAAAAATGTGGAAGTGCATTTGCTTTAGAAAGTTTATCTAATGTATACAGAAATGGGTGGAGGAGTGTTAACATAAAAAAGTGAAAGACGTTCTTTACATTTTTTTCAATGCACCTGGTTTATTATTCTGTTCAAATGATTAACTTGTCACAATTTTTAAAGCGTTTGCCAATGTTTGCCAAGCGTTTGCTTGGAGTAGGGCTTATTGCTTTAGTGACTCCTTGTACAGCTACAGCGCCCTGCGAGAGGGACAGCTACGCACCGCGCTCGTGGATGGCAGCAGGCCTGCAGGAGCCAACACGGAGAAGGCCAAACCTTGGATGGGTGCAAGGGTAGGGCAGAGAAGCAAGAGAGCCTCCCAGGATGGATTCCGATGGCTCTGGCACAAAGCTAGGGAAGATGAAACCCCTCAAGCGCTCATGCGGCACCCCAACGTCTTCAAGATGGCAGCAGCCATTTAAGGCAAGGGGCTCCCTCTCTTCACACACCGCCTCCTGTCCCCACAGAGTGGAGCAGGGGCCTGCCCTCTTCCCCACCAAGAAATAAGCTGATCTGGGGGGTAGGCAGGCTGCGGGGGTTCCCGCAGGAGGGCCCTAGCTCTGGTCTCTTGAAATGGCAGCTCCTCAGGAGGCGCCTGAGGCTTCTTGTCGTGCCAGGCAACCGTGCAGGGACAGGCCCTCTCTCTCAGCAGCTAGTCCCAGTCTGAGCCGTGCTGGACTGTCATCCCAGGTGGGAAGGGGGCCCTCAAATAATAATTCCCCAGTATTTGAGGTGTTTCAAAATGTTAGGAGTTGTGTGATGGATCTAAAGCTAGAGAAAAGGAGAGGTTAGTCTCCTTTGCCTGAAATCATTATCTTCCCTTCTGCTTTCATCATTGGAAAGAAAAATCTTCAAGTGACATTTGGTTTAGATTACAAAAATAACAATAAGATAAAGTAGCCCTGAGAGAGCAGAACTTGTGCGCATCACTCTGCCAACAGAGCACAACCTGTCTAGGAAGAAAATGGCTGCTGCCTTCGCATTCCTGCAGTGGTGACAGCCAAAAAGGGACACCTCACCAGCTATGTCCCTTGCATGTCCTCCTTCGGAAGGCTAAGAAATTGCTTTTTTTTCCAAGCTTATGGATATTTGCATTGATAACTTATGATTAAACAATGTTCAATTCTCCATCTTTGGGGATCTTGAGGCAGTCAGATGACATTGCACTCTTAATGCAATTTATGTGTATTATGAGTGCTTGGATATTACAAGTTTGCACCTCTTTTTCCGATGCGTAGTAGAGGAAGTGTGTGGTTAACATCAGGTATGGGGATTTTGCCTCACCAAAGGCATTTGCAGTAGTCCTGTACTTCTTCAGTTAAAAGGAGAGACTTGAGCCTTGGGCATAGTGGTTGTCTTCATAGGAAACTCCAGCTAAGAAGCTGGCTCTCTGCCAACTGTTTTGTAAAAGCAGTTGATATTAAAGTGATAGAATTAAAAATGGCAAGGATTATTGAGATGCTGAATACCTGAAATACAGGGAAAGTCAGAGCAGAGGGGGAAAAAAATTGATTTTCCATTTTCTCACTGTTCTGTTGTAGAGGTGGTGAACTAAGGATATAAGTGAGACATGGTTTGTAGGGAGAGTTAACATGTTTTATTAGTATAGCTCACATAGCTGGAAAAAAATATAGACAAGATTTTGGCACATAAGTACTTCTTCAGAGAATTCGCCTTTTTTTTTCTTTCTTTCTCCTAGATATATGCAGTTTTCTGACTTTCAGTTGCATATCTTGAATTTCCAGGTGTCTGTGAACTCGTCATGTATATATATGAAAAACAGTTGTCAAGTTTGATCTCTAATATGTGACCCTCTAAAATTAATGCACATAGCTGAAAAGGAAGAATAATTTTTCTATAAAAACTTATTTCCAATGAAGCAAATTGGTCATTGAAATATGTAAGCATAAAAAAGACCATAAACGTACAGTGCAGAACACTTCAGAATATTTGGTACTGAATAGACAACTCGGATGTGCCACTTTCTGTGATCTACTCTTCTCAATACTAAGTATTTACCATCAGAGGGCACTCCTGATCCTACTAAGAAATGTGGTTCGCTGGAACAATAGTGAACAGTCAGACTTTCCTAATCTGGAAACATGCTTTACATGATTTATATCGCATTGGCATCTGGATTATGAGTCAACAGATGATAAAGTCAGATATTTATGACACCTTCATTTACCACCCTTTACAGCACAGTGCTAAATACCGTATAACTGATGCACTTGATTTAAAAGTCACTTGCAGCATAGTAGTTCTAGTGATTTCTCCACAATTTAATATAGTGCTTAGCTAAGGCTGTGAAGGAAGCTTTGCTAAAAGAACTGATTAACAATAGGCTCTGTGTTTCTTTAGCAATGTCCTTAGCATCCCCATAAGAGTGTTAGCCTGGGTCAAGATACCATGTCTGGTATAGTACAGTGTAGTATGTCCTTACTAACATCTGCATAGCTTATTTGTCTATATGTAAGAAGGTAGGCAGTCACATAGGTTAGATGTGTCTATTTCATGTGATCTTGCACTCCTGAAAGTTTTGCTTTATGCATCCTTTTGTAGGAGGGTTTTTTTTTCTCTTGCTATGAGAAGCATTACTAAAGTATGCATTTCTTCATTTTCAGTGCTCTTCTCTCTCTTTTTGAAAGGGAGCCCTTGTTTTGACCCTGCAAAAACTAGAACTTGAAAACAGTGTAATTTCTTTTATAACAGAATGCTCATAAAAACAATCAAGTCCAGCAACAAGCCAACTACCAAGACTTTTTTTTTTCTCTTCTTTTTAGAATCTTTGCATGTTGTTTACAAATGTTTTACAAGTCCGAAGTGGCAACCCCTGGCTCTGACTAAAACAGGCATGGAAAGTGGGGGAACCTTGTTATACCTCTTCCCCCCCGCCTCCATCCTCAGCCTCAAAATGCATTTACATATTTATTGATTGAGAAGAGGCAACTTTATGCAATCAGTGACACAATCTCTGCTTATGACAAAGTCAAGATTGCTTGGAGGGGTGTCAGACACTGAGTAGGGAACTACATAAAGGAATAGAAGATATGAGTTGCTTTCAGTCATTTACTGAATGTTTCTAGGCCCAAAGAAGAGAGATTTGGGTAGAATTTAGGCCATTAGATTATAATATAGTTCTTTCTCCCACCTTAAAGAGGGAAGTGCATAACTGGACTGATGACAGATTAGAAAATGTGTATTTAGAAAAGTACAGCCCTGCTGTTTTGGCATCACTTCTAACCAGGACAGTACAACAGGTTTTCTGTGGTTGAGAGACCAACAGACAACTAACTGTTTGCTTTTGACTGTTTTTTGTTTGTTTGTTTGTTTGCTTGTTTGACACAGGAGAAATAATGGCACAAAGCAATGGTAATTTCTTGGCTAGAAAATGACAAGTGTGGACTGTGGAAAGTGGACTTCAAGGTGTGCCTGCAACTGCTAGTTGCAACTACTAGTTGGTCTAGTAGCCTGCAACTACTCGAAGGCAGGTTACCAAGATGATGGAGCTGAACTATTCTTGGCAGTGGCAAGTGGCAAAATAAAGGGTGACTGCAAAATACTGCAGCTTGGGAGATTAAAATGAGCATTAGGAAAATATTTTCATTGGAAGCACAGTGTAGCTCTGGAAGAGGCTACCCAGAGAGGAGGTGGGCAAAACACCCCTGAAGGTTTTGAAGAGTTGGCTAGACAAAGCCACAGCTGAGCTGATCTGCTGCTGACAGTCCTGCTTTGGGCAAGGAGTTGGACTAGGTGACCTCAAAAAGATTCCTCAACAAGAAGTTTGTGATCCTGCAAAAACTGTAAAGATTCTGCTCTAATGTGGCTTTAACATAACATATGTTCAAGCAGATTAGAGGAAGTGATTTCTTTATTAAAAACTATAGGCAAAGGTATTAACAGAGATCTCATACAACTGCTGCTACGGTGTTTATTTAAACAATGCTAGTGCAGCTATAGGCTTTGCTTGAAAATGCTTCCTTTTCTGAACAAATGAATTGAACAATTTTCTTAAAAAATGAAGCTTGTGTCTCTTAATTTGCACAAAACAAGGAAGTCCTTTTCTTACCACTGAGTAACCACTGTAGTTGATTAGATGCATCTCCTTATCCAGTGTGAATAGCTGTTGCACACACACACACATATATGTGTGTATATATATATATTTATATAGGATATCTCTAAAAAGGATAAATGCAAACATTTTTTCACTCAGCAAACTGCTAGCTCTCAGTTGTCACCTCATAACTATAAAAATAGTTTTAGGGCTAGATATATTTCAGACACACGCACAGAAAGAGAGAGAAAATAGAGTTATTTTTTTCCATATCATTGGCACACCATTGTTCCGCTGTGGTCAGTGGTAGGATGTACAAACAGAATTTGAGATTCCATAGGAACCTGTTTTGTATTTATGCTAGGCCAGCATCATGTGTTATTCAACCGACTGGAGGGATGGGAATGATAACCAGCAGCTTGCTTGGGCAAGGAGGAAGAGGTGCTCTTCCATAGTTAATAAAGAGGCAGAAACTTGAAACAAAGTCAGACCAAGATATATATTTTTGGAGCTTGGATTTGCCTACGTCAGCTAAGTTTTGTCATGGCAAAAGTGCAAAAAGGAATGTGGGAATGCTTTCACCAGGTTGTCTTCATCTGAAAAAACAAAGCAAAAAGTGAGCAAATTTTAACCAGAAATTGAACGTTAGCCACTTTTGTGAGTCTCTTAAATGTTAACATCTATGGGAGAAATACTATATTGCTGTGGCTTTTCCTTAGTGTATTTGCAGGAAATGCCAAACAGTAATGCTCTCCAGTTTAAAAAATAAAAGTCACGTGACAAAAAGAAGACATGTGTGTAAAGCTAATTGGGCTCTTAAAATACATTTTTTGCCCGGTTTAATACATTTGTAAAGAATAAGCTTATTTTTTGTTCGTTGAAGCTGTCTTTTTGTTACAGCGCTCGCACAGCGGTAGCTGCCGCTGTCGCCTCCCTGGAGAACAGCAGCGCCCTGGCCACACGCAGCCGACGTCCTGCTGCTCGGAGGCTCCCCCGGTTGCTCCCGTCGCATTCAGGGCATTGCAAAACTGGCCACCGTTTGGGGGATTCCACGGCGCTAAAGGAGCTCCCAGCTGTTCCTGGAGCGTGTCTGTATGGCCATTTCCTCCGCCGCGTGTTTATCCTCAGAGAATTATGAAATGCAGAGACCAAGTAGTTGTTCAGGTTCACTGAAATGCACAGGAAGGATTTTTATTGATAAATTCAAATCCCATTTTTAGCTGCATGAAAATAGATTCGACGTTGCTGGTAACCTAACCATACAATTCCCCGTGCCACTTTATGGTGTGTTTGCATGAATTTTAAAGCAGAAGGCTGTAGAAGCCACGCTTAAATCTGACAGATCTTTATCTAAAAATGTTGAGAACCCCTTCATAATGTTATTCTGCTGTCTCAGACTCAGGGAATACTTATTGCTGTTGAGTTCTGAATTTATTTCAGTACAACTGGCCTACATGAAGTTGGCCTGGCGAAGAAATGAAAAGGCTCCTCTGTGGTTGCACTGATACCCAGGCAGCTACACAATTGCTACATGGACTATTCGTGAAGATCACAACTAAATATAGATCCATTGGTTGCCAATAAACCAAGAGCGCTGCCTGCTCTTTCAAAATAAGTTACTTATTATAATAAGTCACACTCACTTATTATAATAAGTCACTTTCACAATAAGTTACTTAGCTGTTCTGTCTTTGAATTTGCTCAGGTGGCAGCTTTCTGACACTAGTAATGGCAATGCTGACTGAGCTGCTCAAAAGATGCGTTATTTTATACTTTAATTTTTATAATTGAGAGAATTGCTTGGGCAAATTGTTATAAAAGCTATTTGTCTGTTATAACTGTGTCTATACATTGCTAATTATTTCAGTACCCAAGGCCCACGGCAGTTATGTGCAGTAACGCAAGCTCATACATGCTAAGTCTGGTCCTGCGTGTGTAATAAATGAGATCGACTCCGAAGAATTTGGAAAGCCAGGAGGTTGCAGGGTTAGCCTGCTATGAACTGCCAAGGGACTGAGGCCCTGATCCCCAGTCCATTCTTATTTGTAAAAGCACTTCAGCACATATGTATCTCTAGGCATGTGTTTAAGACCCATTGACATCAATGAGACTTTAGCTGATGCTTAACCTCTGAGCATATGCTTAAGTTTCCTGCTGAATAAGGAGGGCCTTGAGCATATGCTTAAAAACACCCCGCTGAATTGCCGCTCTCTCTCAGGCCTCCAGCCTGCCCCAAGTACAAACCTTTCCTTGCTTCTCTAGGTCACTTGTTTTGGCTTGGGCTTCAGATTTTTTCCTCTTTAGCATTTCCTTTTCACTCAGCTGGCCAGATCTATTTTCTACAGCCCCCATTATCACACACACATGGTGTTCATTATCACTCCACATTGCTCCGCATTACAAAGGCGAGTACCCAGTTGGCTCATTTAATGCTTTCAGTGAAAGTGCTGTCTATTTATAGCTCTCTGCAAATTTAAAATTGTGCATGGAGGAGCTGATGTCAGTTAAACAAACATATTGTTTGTGCTCAGGTGCTCCTGAGATGCAGTTTGCACCATAATCCTTTCACACTCTCTCTCTGCGCAACGTTATTGCTGTATTAGGTGGGATGTTTAAAAGGTTCTAAAACTTCATTGCAGCTTTTCCAGACTTTTGGAAGAGTGGTAGCCACTATTGGCCCCAGCATTTACTACGCCAAAAAATTCTCATCAAAAAACCCTTTTTTTGTTGCAGTTTTATAGACTTTTTTCAGTTCCACTGGAAAAATTCTATTTCCATGCAATGTTTATATACAAAAAACATAGTGAATAAATGTTACAAAATGAAATCTTTTCAAATTAAAATAATTTGCCATACTGTTTGTTCAGTGAAAAAAATCAATATTTTAAGTCAAGATAAAACTAAAATGATCTTTTAAAATCAGCAAAAGAAATCCTGTGATGAAAGTCCATATTTTCAAAGGAAAATCTTCAAATAAAGATTTTTTTTTCCTCATAAAACATTTCCCATACGAAAAAGAGATTTTCTGTTTAGTTCTCATTGATAATAAGGAATGTAGTTAATGTCCTTTATTACTACCAAGAGAGACATGTGAAGGAATTACCTCAGCATGGGCTCAGTACTCTGAACTTTCTATGCAATGGCCACTGTATTAGAAGACCAAATGCACTGATCCAAGGCACCCGGATTCAAGGGCACCAAGATAAGTCTTCCTCAGGTTTAGTGAAGCAGAGGATAGTTCTTGAGTGTGCCTGCAACTCATGGGTTTCTGCTAGAACATGGGATAATCTTTGCAGATGTATCCACATGAAAAAGGATAAGCGTCTCATAGTTCCAAAGTTCGGCTCTTTGGAAATTCCAAAGAATTAGGTAAATGTTGGTTTTATTATCTCATGGCTGCTTTCAGATGTCTAAAAATGGTTTCTGCTCTGCAAGACAAAAGGGACACTTACTGTTTAAATACATTTCTGGGACTAAACCAAAAAAGCACCAATCTACTAAACTGAAACTTAAGCTCGTTGTCTACTTGACAAGAGATTCTAGATCCTCTTGTTACACTAAAACGTAACAAACTGTTAATGCCATTCCATGCTTTCAAATAAACCAGAAGTACCCAGAGAAAGCTTTCCTCCAGCTTCTACTTGTTTGCATCTGAATTTGCCATGTTTCAGATGTCTTCCATATTTTGCTTTTTGCATCTATCACTGCATCTTGCTAACAGTGTGGTAGATTTTCAGGTAAGGAATGCCTTTTTTTTTCCCCCACAGAAGGGGAATGGTTCAGGCAGACGGGAACATGGGCATTTTCCTGCGGATAGAGGCCCACAGCGCACGATGGAAGATGCCCCCTGTGGTCGGTGAATCCCCAAGCTGCCCCCAGGCTCCGGCTCTGTGGCAAGCAGGATGGCAGGACCGACACAAGCGGCAGCTGGCACCATCCCCACGGCAGCCCTCCGGGCCACGTGGACTCCAAAAACGCTTTTCAAGGTCTGAGGACAGAGCAGATTCCTAATTCAATTGAAAAAAAAATTCCTTTTGCATCCTTCTTGCTGACTCAGCGTATTGTTTGCAGCTGGGCCAGCATGCGAGTGCCTGTGTCGAAGAGTTATATGGCTTTCTGGCAAAACTAGCCAGTATGGAACTAATTGAGCCCACCCAAACCTAGCAGGAGGCAGGGTTTCCTTTCAATTAAAAGTATTCTGCTAGAAGGCAGCACACAAGATCTGATGTGGGTGTTCGGAGGAAAGTTTAATAATATTTTTCACGGGCCTTACCAAAAAACCCACTAAAGCAGCCTAGCTATTGAGTTCAAAGGAAAATGTAAGCAAAAATACCCAACATGAACCCCCAAACTTGAAATATCTTTCCTATCAAATATATCTCATGCATTAAAAGATTCTGAAAGAAATTTTTTGAGGAGTGGTGTTAATTCAGCTGATTTCACTTGCTAAATCGCCTGTGTCAGGCTATCATGGCTCCTTTTTGCAACCCCTTTTGTTAGCATGTTTTGAGCCCTCTGGTCCTTGCAATCTTTCCTCTATTTGGCAGGTGCAAGATATTAACTCCATCCTGGCTGGAGGGGCAGTGTGGGGCTGGAAGGGCAATTAGCTCCTAAAACAAAGGGAGCTGTGATGGAGGAGAGGATTTTTACTAACAAAACCTCAGGAACAGCTCGGCTCCGTTGACATTTATTTTTGTGCTTTTATTGCTCAAATTACCCACAAAACCAGCTTGGTCCCAGAAGGCTAAGGGATTTCTATTAAACATGGTGGAGGGGAAATTCTTCAAAGCAGGCTGGCATGTCTGCCAGGGGGTGAAAATGAGGTTTGAAGCTGCCTGCTGCACAAAGGAAAATGTGAGCAGGGAAGGAGGGAATGGAAATGAAGCTGTGGAAGAGCAGGGGGAGGCGACCTGTTTGTAACAAGGAATGGACCAGAAGCAGAGGTGACTGGATGGTTTATTCCTGTGAAGTGGAATAGGGATCCATCACAAAGGGCCAGAAGTCAGGGAGGGATAAGAAGGATTGAGGGAGTCTGTGAAGAACTGGATTCTGGTGGGAAAAGGGCTAAAGTGGGCCCACGTTACTAGAAAATGGTACTAGGGAAAAACATTGTAAGGGAACAAGGTGGAAAAATGAAAGTGGGTAAGAAGGTGTCAAAGGGGCTTTTCATACCGAAAACTAAGATGTGAGAGGAGACTCTCTGTACCAGGAGACAGGAGCAGCGAGGGCTAGAGGCAATGAGCTGTGCTCTGGTTCCACCTTTTCCTCCTTCCCGCTACCTGTGATGTGTTCAGGAGGGGAGCAGAGATGAGCGGGTAGTAGGAGAGCGGGGCCCGAATCCAGGGAAAGGACAGCAGGAAGCTGGAGACAGCTCTCGAGTGTTGTAGCCTGCCAGGCAGAGTAGTGTGGAGCAGGAACTGAGAGGAAGCCCTTGGACCTACACTCTACTGCTTTTTGCTACTTTTTGTGCTCCCCACTTCTTTTTTTAATATAAATTTCCTCTATAATTATCTTTTTTTTTTTTAATGTGTGTTTTTGGATGCAAAGTGAAAAAGGCTGTATTATCAGCTTGGGACCTCTGGCTGCCTGTCTTTTTAAGATCAGCACTTAAGTAATTATTTAAATAAGGATACATTTCCATCCAGGAATAATGGAGAAAGGTGTCTTGGTGTTATGCTGCAAGTTGCAACAATAATTTCTGCTTGCTTGGTAACTTCATCTTTTGAAGTATCCAGATTCTCCCAGGGGTATATGTGACCTCACCTTCTAGTTACCAAACTTTTCCAAATGTCGGATTACACTCAGCACTAGATTAGGAATGTGCTTGACATTTCTTTATAAGGTGCAGGGAAATATCTGGGTGGAGATGAAAGCAGATACAAGTGTAACTGGGATATTGGAATAAATTATATATTACTACTATTACACTTCTCATTCTTCAGCCTACCTTTGTGCTGGAGCTTTGGCTACCATTCAATGGTCTACGTATTTTCTGAAAAAAATGAAAAAACCCATGAAAAAATTGTTTGTTACAAATCCAGATTCCTTTAGAAAAGGGACTGTAGCAGTTTGCTTTGTAGCATTTACCTTCAGAAACAAGCTGGAGTCCACTTCTTTGCTTTTAAGCCCTTAGTTATTTACAGGTACATCTTAACTTATGTGGACACATAAAAACTTTGCATTGCTAGTGCAGTAGGGGTAAGAATTGCCTGGCTGTGGGCTGTGGGAAATGCCAGCACAACGTTCGATCCTGCTACTGTTTGCATCCCAAATTTGTGTGCAGAAAACTGTAGACCACCTCCTGAAAATTAAAACGCTTCAAAGCAATCTTGTTTTTAAAATAAATGTAAAAAATGTGAGGAATATCTTATGGAAGACCTCAGGAGGACATATCATCTATCTTTAATGGATAAATACTTAAAAAAAATGCCCAGACAAAGCTCTCGGAAGCAGTTTGGAATAAGGAAGAAGTGCTGGGAGGTAGGCTGGGCTGTGCTATGGCGATGCTCCGCTCAGCTCATGACAAGTATAATAGAGACCGCACCAAGATAATAATCTCTGAGCATTCAATATTTCTCATTCATTCTAATTCAATAGCCTTTCTATGGAGCAGTCAGTATTCTTCTGGCATGGTTTATATTAATATATTGCTGGTATCCTTAGGCAGAACGGGCTTTAGCATTTATCATAATTCTAACTTGTGTAAGTGAGGTCCATTCAGTGAGCAGAAAAATAAACTAGGTGTATCTATTAAATGGCACGGGCTGGCTGGTTTCCTTGCTTTTCTTTCAGTTTGTTTCATACCTGTTACTGCTTCTACTTTTTCCCTGAACAGTCTCCTATTTTCAGCTTACTTTCCTGGGGGGTGATTTTGGGCATCTTTGACTGTTCCAACTTCATTTTTGCTTCCTTCCAAATCAGTAGAGTCTCCACTTTCTATTCAGAGTCCTTTTTAGTCACCTAGCAGACTAGTAGGAGCATTCTGGCAAATTAGCTGTATCCAGTGCTGAAGCTCTTCTATCTGTGCTAATGGGAGTCTGTGGCCTTTCCTTACCAGTAATTTTTGATTTAAATGCTAATTTCTAATGATTTTGAAACCTGCGTATCTCCTTGCATTATCTTGTACTACTCTCTCATGAGTCTTCAGACATAATCTTGGGTTTTCTGAACTGAGGATCATCTGAGCAAGGGCTCCCCGAGAGCTCATTTAACAGGGAACAGCACTACATGAAATCAGCACAGTGGCACAGTGGACTTTCCCCTTGGTCGTGAGAGGAAGCGACGGGGGCTGCACGCACCCGCGTGCCTGCGGCCTCGCCACGAGTGATCTCCATCCTCAGCGAGTCCTGCAGAGCCCGAGGCGCAGGACGGGCCTTGGCGAGGTCTTCTACTCTTCGGAGAGCGGGCGGCCGAAGGGCACGTTCTGCGGTCACCGAACCTGCAGCAAAGCCGTGCAGTGAAAGCTGAACCCTATCCCTGGCAGAAACCTGAGAGCGGCTGCGGGTCTGCTGTTATTGCTGACCTCTGTCTGTCAGGGATTATGTTTGTGTTTTGTTTTTACCATTGGGCAATGCGCCCTGCTAATCTATAGTTGATTTAGAAGAGGCTCTGAGGCTTTTTTGGAAGGCAAAGAGACCGCATGTTTTCTGTGCAACTATTTAAGAATGACTCCTGACTTGTGGCTACTTTTCAGACCTGAGGGAATATCGCAGCAGAGCACCAGAATCTGCCAGTCAGTTAATGCTGATTAAATACATGGGAGATGTAGGACACTTAGGATATAGTAATTGCACTTTCTGAGCAATGTATCTGAATGTAATTAAAACCGTGGCTTTCCTCTTACCCAGCCCTGCCAATCTGAGATGTTTATAACACTTGTAAATTCTTGATAAATTGTTCTTGTTCAGGACTAGGAAATATAGGGCAAGGATAACTGTGAGAAGGAATGTGAATCTGTGTGGGAACAGCACTGAGGTCTGGCATTTGAAGAGGCCAGGAAGGAGAAATCATAAGTACACTGGAAGGAGCATGAAGCTATTCAGGGCAGTAGGGAAGGGAAGGGGTTGGGAAGGGTGTATTCAGCTTTGGGGAATTATTGGGGGT
This sequence comes from Tinamus guttatus, assembly GCF_059628265.1. Taxonomy (NCBI): domain Eukaryota; kingdom Metazoa; phylum Chordata; class Aves; order Tinamiformes; family Tinamidae; genus Tinamus; species Tinamus guttatus. The sequence goes on along the minus strand of NW_028288604.1, from coordinate 513,834 downwards.
TTTCACAAAGGCTAATGTCACTCTAGGTGGACTAGTCCTGCTCTGAATCTGCCTCTAGAGGAGCTGTTCTCTACAGACTATCAGCAGAGCTGAAAGGAGGCAGCACCTCTAGGCTCTACTTTTTGGGCAGTGGAGCCACAATCTGCAATGGGAATTGACTGTGAGAGCTCAGGTGCTCCATGACTTACTCCAAGGCAGTGATCGCTACCTGAGTCATCACAGGCACTGATGCGACTTGTTCTCAGAATCCTGTTAATAGATTGGGACACCTGAGTTAAAGTATGTCTGCAGCCTTGCTGGAGAGAGAAATCTCTGATGTCCAGGCTAAACCTCTTCTACTGAAAGTTCAGAGCATTCTTGGCCAACCCAAAATGAACCATGTTCATGCTGTCTGGTTAATCTCTTGCACTTTGTGCTATCTTGTTTTTAAAGAATCGTTACCTTTTTCAATTCAGTATACTCTTTTCTAGATTTCAACCCTCCAGTTCCTTCACTATTTCCTTATTTATCTCGTATTTCTAGACATGTTCTCCAGGCTCCCTGCAGGAGGCTCACATCTTTCCTGAAGCACTGTACTACTGACTGACAAGGAGGCATAGCGTGGAAGATTTACTGCAAGTGTGGGGATATTTTTTGACAGTGCCCTCGTCATTGCTTCTTACTTCTCTGGGACTCTTTTTTTTTTTCCCCTTCAAGCTCATTCCCCATGGGATCTTTATCTTTATTTATTTATTTTTCTTGGTGACTGTCTTTCTGAACTCCATGCTCTTTGTTTGCTCTTTGCCTCTTTCCTTTCTTAAGAATCCATATTCACAATTACTCTCCTCCCTTCCTCATTCTGTTCCTCCCTGCTTCCTGGAGTTGAGTCCAAACAAGTCCCCTCTTTTTCATTCCAAAATGGATTGAGACATTCCAAGAACTTGCTGGGCAGGGGTCAGCTCATGTATCCTAGACATCTGGACACTAGGAACCCAGGCCAGAAGTCCAGGCTCCCTGTTTCTAGTCAGTGGAGATGGGCACCTTCAGGAGTGATTCCCTCCCTCTAAGCTGATATCTCAGGACAAACAGGATTAATAACGCGTATGAAGTACATATTCAAGTGCATAGATCCATTGACTATAAAAGTTTTGTCTAACTTAGACAGGACTAGTTTTGCAGTATTCCTTTTTCAACAAACGGCTGGGAAATTGAGTCTCATCTTAACACCAAATCATAAGTTCTGATGATTTTGATGACAATAAGTTCTGCTCTGTGGATTTCCTAATGTGGTATTATGATGTGCTTTAATCCAGGATAACACCAATAGTCCTCTATCTTTTTTTAAAAAAATATCATTTGGCACCTTGGAGAAAGTGTATACATTCTTGGTATATGAGACCTTCCCTGTCTGTCCTTCTTGATCAAGCTGTAACGTCCTTAAATATGCCAATCCATATATTGCCCAACCAAACCTGCTATGCCAGCACTATCAGAATTTTGATCTTGTAATAAGACTTTCAGCTCTTTGTTTGTTTGTTTATTTTTACTTACTTTCTGCATGGCAAAGGTAAGGCTAATGACCACCATCCTCCTTTAGCCTTCTATAGCCATATTAAATTTTTTATCTTTAATAATTTTAAGCCCCTCCTGCAGGGATCCTTGCTTAATGCTTCCTTGAGGACTTTGATTTCTAGTCTCCCATCAATTCTGATTTAAAACTCTTCTTGTTACATTGACAAGCCAGTCTGCAAAGTTACTCTCACTGCATGAATAGAAAGATTAGGATACGAGGGGGAGAAAGCATGGGAAAAGGCAAAACACAAACCTAAATTTGTTTGACTTTGAAAGTATTTTTCACCTGATGTTTGAAAGACAGAATTAAATATTCCATTTCTGTCCAAAATTTTGCAGTACTGATAAACATTTTTGCCAAGGTAAAATAAAATGCTAGTTTAAAATAAAATGTTAGTCATCTCACAGGAAAAATAATTTCAATTTTATTTTAGCAAAACAATCTTTTTGTAGTTTGTTCCCAGTACTTCTCCCAGTGCTCTGGCATTTTAAGTAGTTGACTTGCTGTTGTAGTGAGGAATTTGAACGTGAATATGTAATATAAAAGAAGAGAGAACAAAGATTGGAGATCTTGGATCTCACTGGAGATTTTGTAGTGTAAAGTAAGTTTAAAACAGTCTTTTTTTTTTAATTCTAAATATAGTTTAAGTTTGAGAGGACTTATAAGAGCAAATCCACACGTTTGGCAGTGGCCTAGATGATTTCCATCCTGCTGCAGTGTGAAATGTTGCGTTCCAGGCAGGCAATGAAATTCCTCAATGCAGTCATTTTTTTTCCACTGGACTCAGAAAAATGTCAAACCTGGTTGTGATTGTACTTTGCTAAGTAAAATAGCTGTTAAAAAGCATTTCGATATTTTTCACTTAATATCCAGCTATTGGAGAACTGGCCTCACCCAATACATCTCATGATACTCAAATTTGAGCATTTCAGGTGATTATGCAAATAACAGATTTGCAAGTAACGTATGGGACTGTGGTCACATAGGCTCAACCCCAGTCTAACAAAAGGGAACCCTGTTGGGAATCCCTTGCCGCATCCAACTCATTGTAATGCTTACGTTGGTTGCCCACTTGTAGATATCACAGACTCACAGAACGGTTGAGGTTGGAAGGGACCTCTGGAGATCATCTAGTCCCACCCCCCTGCTCCAGCAGGGACACCCAGAGCACGTGGCACAGGGTGGCATCCAGGCGGGATATGATCCATTCCTCTCTGCCCCAGATCGTATCAGAACTTGGCTTTGAGTCCCTCTGCTCGGATCCCTGGTGGATTTACTGCCAGTCTCTGTGGACAGCAGTGGCATCCACCACATCCCCTCTTCCCCTGCACTGGGGTGGCTACGTGTGGGAAGGAAGCAGAGGTTGTTGATGCCAGTTATGCGAGCGATGGGAGTTGTTTAACAGTATCAAACCCCGTATAAGTATAGGTCCAGTATCAAACTAAGTATCAGAATCTGGATTCATTGTGTGCAAAGAAAAAGGTCATACACTGTTTTCCTTGTTTTAAGGGTGCTGCTTTTCTGTAATTTCTGGATATATTTCTGGGTATTTAATTTCTGAATGTCAAATTGGTGGGTATTCAAACCTGAAATCTAGCTGCAGATCTGGGAAAGAATACCCTTATGGGGGTGTTTCTAAAGACCTTGATCTCTAATTTTGGAAAGCAAAAAAGTTTAAATATTTCATACAGATAGTCCATAGCTCTTCTCCCTAATCATAGACTAACAGAGAGTGGGTATTTTTGTAACTTGGAGAACTTGAACTTTGGAAGAAGCAGCCCTTATTCATGAGTAGGACTCAGAACAAAGCTCTTTGGAATAGTTTACTGCAGGAACATGAAGACCAGATACTCAGCAGATTTTAAATGTAAATTAGCACTGAAATCAGAGAAGCTGCATCCATTTATACTGGTTGAAGATAACAAATTTACAAGGTCTGTATTGATCAGAGGCCTGGAAATGGGTGGAGGCATGAAATTACCTCAGAATTACTTCAGCAAGGCCCTTGTGCACATGTTCCTACCATGGGACCGCCACAGAGCATTCGTCTGAGAAGTTTTGCCGCATCAAACTAAACGAGTTTCTGTTTCTGCTCTCAGCACGTTGCTCACATGGCTGTTCCAACACACAAGAACATGTTCAGGAGGGAGTGTTGATCAAGGCTCCTGGCTGCGCCGGCAGCTGGGCCCTTGGCACAGGCCTGGAGCGGTTCTGCAGAGCGCACCAGTGCCGCGCGCCTCGGGGGACCAGGGAGCTGAGCTGCATGCAGCGCAGGGCACGGACCTCAGTTCTGCCCCATGCTACAGGTCCTCGCTTACGTTCTCTTAAAGTATGTTTCTATGTATTTAGTTTCTTTAAGAGTCGCTAACTGCCATTAGTCTTAGCCCTAGCCATATTCAATTTGTCAGATTTTGGGAGGACCACAGATATAGCCTGGATAGCTGACACGTTGAAACAGAGGTCTCATCTGGAGTAAGCACCTGTCTCCTTGGAAAAGGAGTTTCCAAACACAGGCAGCTGAGTGACAAACTCCATGAGACTTAAGGTCAACATACCAGAAAAGTGGTCTCCTCCAGGTCCCCATCCACATGCTCAACCTCTCTGGGCTGGCTGTTGGGCTCAGACCCCTCTGGCTTCTGGTTCAACTCTCTGAAACCACAGAAACCAAACCCAGCAAAGAAATGGAGGCTTTTCTGTTGTGTAGTGACTTAAACAGCCATAGCTAGAGTCCCAAAAGCATCATGGTTGGCACAAGAGAAGGGATGGAATTGCACATCTGGGAATAAGAGGAGGGAAGGGGAACGAGACACCCTATCTCTTCCCATTTGGGAGTGAGCTCTGTTGGCTGTGCTGAACGTGTCGCTGCAAATTAGTTGCCCAAGGAATTTTGAGGCAGAAGAGGGAAGAGCTTAGCAAATTCAGGCGCCTGTAAGGTAGGGCAATCCCAGAAAGCAGGCAAAGTAGATCGCTGCTGGTATACGTGAGTCCTCCATGCTGAAATTCCATCTTCGGCAGGATTTGAGCAAGCCAGATCCCACCCTGAAAGATCTTCTTATAAAACAAACAAACAAAAGAGTTGTTCTGTATTTTTCGCTGGAATGCCACTAACTGTGTTAATGACAATGGAGACCACCAATAGTGTGAACTCCCTGTTCTAATGCAATACTTCCAGGCTTCTTTAAACTGCATTTTATAACAGGCATCAAAGGCTAAAATATTCTGCATTAGCTCTATGGGGGCTGCGTGCACACATCAGAGGGCAAATTTGGCCCCCAGTGTTCTCCCTGCAATGAATTCGGGTCTCTGATAGCATCAGTGCAAGAAGAATAGAGCAGTAGCTTAGGAGGCATGTGGCATTTCCTGGCTGGGTGCAATGGGTTCCCCAGCTGAAACCAATAAAAATCAGTTCAGGAAGAATTTTTCAGAAAATCAGTGGTGAAATTGACAGTCTTGAAATGCTCACACAATTCTTGCAGCTGTGGAGTCCTTAAAGTCAATGAGTTCCAGGAAAAATGACAATAGTTCTGGAAACTTTCCCATGACTGCCTCTGGGCAAACATTCAGAATAGCTCGTTTACTCAACGATGTTAATTCATTAATCATTAGAGATACTTTTTTCAGTATCCTTTGAAGTTGGCCACAACTTTTCTTTTCTCTTAAGATGAAATGTGGTCAATTATATCCATACATAGATTTAACATGGGGCAGGTTCTTCCCTTTGACAAATTATTTACTTGCTTTTTCAGCCCTGACTTATAGCTCTCTGATGTTTCTCAATTGTATATACTGACCAGAAAATCTTGCAAATCTTACAGTTATACTGTATTAGATCTGCTTTCCATTCAGCTCAGTCCTTAATGTCCTCAGCAGTGGGTTAAACTTTGATGTTACTGCTGGTTCTAAGTTTTCGTATTAAAGGACACTTTTTTTGTGTGTGTGCTCATAACCAACTGTTACTTTATACTTTAAAAGGCATGACTGTTCCAGGAACTGGTAAGTTTTGACAACCTCCATTTCTTTCCCTTCCGTTCCATCTTTTCCTTCCTTTCTGTGTTTCCGTTTCTCCGCTGATGAGTGACCGAGTGTGAAGCCAGATGGTGTCACAACGTTTCTTCAAGCAGATTTAGTCCTAACTAGTTCTGCTTTCCTGGTGACTCAGGCCCTCCTGCACTGAGGCTAGACTGGAAAGAGTGTCGTTCTATCTTTCCTTGTTCCCTTTAGTGTACGTGGCCTCTTCCACGGGCTTTCCTCTCTCCTCAGGGTGAGGTTTCACGAGGCAACTAAGTCAGCCTAAAAACTTGCTGCTGATGAAAGGGGCAGGCCCATTCCTGGGCACATGCTCCATTTGTCTCCCTTCTGTCATCTCTGGGATGTGTCCGATCCATTAGCTCACTAAAGTGGTGAAAACTATTCACTTTCTCTTGATTTGTTTTGTTTTGTTGGGTTAGCTTTCTGCCAGTTTAGTGCGCTAAATTCCTTTTCTAAGGGGTCAAATGAATGCCAGAGTTGGTGAAAGGGAAGAGTAGGTCTCCACATCTGGCAGCAAGAGAGGAAGCAGAAATGTTGTTGGTTAAACTGAGTTGTTTTGAAAGAGGATGGCAGCCACTGCTGCAACTTGAGTGTTTTGAGAGCACTTGCTGGATGGAGTGTTACAGAGATCGACACAGAGTCCCTGCTTTGTGGCTCTTGACCAGGAGACAACTTGACAGGTCTGAGACAACTGTCGAGCTGCCCAGGCTACTAATTCTGGGGTGTTTCGCAGGGGTTGCCCAGAAATGAGCCTTGAAGTCCAGCGGGGACTATTTTTTTTAGGCATATGGCTCAGAGAGTTGGTAAGGAAGGCAGAGAAGAGGAACTAAATACTGCAATATGGGATGATTGTGTCTGAATTCTGCCTAAGATGTCTTTTGGCTCTGGACATTTCTTCTGTCTGGTTACCCAAGAAACTCATAGTGAAGACGTGTGTTATCATACTGATAGCTGGAGGCTTGAAGTTTCAGCATGTAGGGCTGAAATTTATCCACAGGAATGCTCAGCACAAGCCTGCAGCAGGGCAAGGGAACTCTCTGCTGATACTCTGGGATGTGTTGGAGCAGTAAGCTTCCACCGTGCTGTAGGTCTGGAGACCTCAAAGCAGGTCCTGCTGTGTGCTGGTTTTGCAAGGGCAGCATTTCTACTGAAAAACAGCAGTTTGAGCTCCAAGGAAATTTGCCACGCGCTGCAATCCCAAGCCATGAAGATTTCAGTATCTTAATTTTAGACTATACTGGATGCCTGTCTGTGTCTCAGGTCCGGAGAAGAAGAGGTCTATGGTCACATGAATCAGGGCCTATTTTAGATGCTTATCCTATGAGACAGATTTTGCTTTTCTCCATTGGCTAGAAAAATTAGCTTAAGCAACAAGCTTCCTTATAGGTACCAACATTTGGTGAGTTGATTTGGGATTTGGGTAGCCACACTGATCTTTCCTCATCACCAAGGGCAGTACCATGTCAGTTTGTGTGATTAATTCTGGAGCAGGAGAAAGAGGGAAATTCAGCGACTCTGGTTATTTTCTCTTAAATTTGATTGCTACATGTGTTCCTGATGACTTGCTGAGCTGATTTCTGGATGACTTTGTGGTTCCACAAAGGATCTGTCTTCACTTGAATGGAGGAGGGAGCAGAGTCTGGAGATAACTAGGGGCAACTGAAGCCATGCCAGAATTCCATGCTTGAATGGGACACTTTCCTGGGGAGGAAACTTAGGAGTCTGAAATTCTTGTAGTGGACTGAGAAAGAAAGTAGCAATTTGGCATATTTTCAGTGATCACTTTAGAACAGTTAGACAAATTCATTTGCATCAAATGCTTTAGATGAGTGGTCCAAATACTGCTGCATGCTTTCCTGAAAAAACATCTTCTGGTCTGACTGATTTACATTTAGTTTTGAGGCCCAGTAGTGTTATTTTTTGTTTGTTTGGTTTTTTTTTTGGTAATGATTTTGTAGACATAGGCATTAGCTTTACAGATTGAGATATCCATTAAGTATTTACACCTGTTTTCTATTTAAATTGTACTTTGCTAATTAAATTGACCTTTTGATTTGCACCTGTGGAAGTCTTGACATTTCTTGATAGGTTCATCAATTACACTTTCTATTTACAAGATTTTCATTTGAAAGAAAGAAACAAGATTAACTCCTCTATAAACCTCTGTGAAATGCTCATATTTCAAGTAAATATGACTTCCTTTTTCTTTCTGGACTCCAATACTCTTCTTTTGCAATACAGAAGGTTTTTTTCACTTCTGTTTCTTTTTCTGAGCATCTCAACACAATACTTGCTGAATTGCTTGGATTGGTTGTCATTTTGACACATCTGTCTGTATTCTTGCCAAAAGTCTGTTAATTATCATAAAATGCAAATCTGTCAGAGTGACCTAGGTATAAAATTAATAGGGCCACATATGTTCCCTCTCCTTCATAAAGTACAGATGCCTAAAAATGTATAATTTGTGGCAGTTTTAAATGGACCCTGAGAAGATGTTGGCCAAATGCAGTCTCGTGTAGGTAAGTGCAGATCCGCTAAAAATGTCCCATAATAGTTGATGTATGTATCAGATAGTGCCAGGTTGTCTTGGAAGATGTACCTATCATAGGATAAGCAATCCCACTGGAAATTTAGGTATGAAAAATAAATGCAACTTACATATTGGTGGAAGGAGAAGAGGGAGAAGAAGTAAGCAAGAAGCACCAGAGAGCAAAAGAGAAATGCAATGAGATACTTGATGCAATGAGATACTTGGACCTTAAGGAAACCTAGTTATGCACCTGATGCAAGTCTGAGACTTGCACCCATCTGCATCAGGGGATGGAAATGTTCCTCAAAGAGCGTTTAACCATTTGAGGTTTTAACCTTTAAGCTGTGATCCTTTGCCATTTGTTTTCTGACCCATTCTGTAACTCCGATAATTCTGATCACCAACAAAACTCTGCTTGTAGTCCTCAGAAGTTCAGAGATGATTCAGAGGCAACTGTAAAACTATTTAAGGAAACAACTCTTCTAGAAAAATCAGAAAATTCTAGAAAAAACAGATTTTGCTTCAGATCTTAATTCTCAGCCTTTTCTGTTATTATTTTTGGTTAGACTAATTCATAAAATAGTACGAACAAACTGCAAACTGGCTTTCAAATCTGAAGCAAAAGCAGCAGACTTCAAATTGGGGAATAATTCAGTGGGTTTTCTTGGGTGTCTTGCTCTTTTCCATGAGCAGTTGCTTCATGCCAGTCTCTGGCTGCTGAATGTTTTGCTCTGGCTATTGGTTTAGTACATTTCTTCTTGCCTTTGCACATTATCCTCCATCCCATCCTTATCTCTTAAAACTCTTTTCCAGTTCCTACAGAAACTTATCCTTGAGTTGTTCTTCTACAGTTTCCTTTTCTGATATCAACCTGCATCTCCCAGTGATTCTAAAAGAATCTGAACTTATTCAGAAGCTTTGAAAACTCCAGGGCATTGTTAAATTGATACCTGAAAATAGATTTAAGTGTAGGTGAAAAAGAAAAAAAAAAAACACTGGAAGTCATTTCATGCCTTATGCTATGGTCAAGTTGGGCACAACAGTAATTTTTATCTTTGCATCCCATCAACTTTCAAAGTACTGTACTGCAATGGATTTTATTTATGCAATATTAGTTTAATTTCATCTTCTGCCTCTGAATCTGGGTACAGTACACTCCCAGGAATTATGTTTCTGAGAAACAACAGCAGCACAACACTGTGTAGTTCTGTGTGCTGCAATGCTGGGAGTGACCCTTTGAAATAAAATGAATGTTCTCTGACATTCTTTCTCTCTTCCTTGTAGCTTAACTGGCATCAATACAAAGGTTTGCATCTGTATTAAAGATGTTGGTGATTGCTAAATGCATGATACATGGACAGCCATTATCATCTGCAGAGAGTTAGTGTACTATGCATATAATCAATCAGATTCTGTACATGTCAGGAGCTGGCCAGCTCATTACAGCTCATACCATATTAACCCTTGCATGGGAGTGATAAAAGACAGAAATATTTTGGAACAGGCCATCTGGGTCCTAAGGAGTGACCCAACCTACCTGACTTTGCATGTCAACCCTGTAGGCACCTAGATTTGCTACCCAGCTAACCTGAACGCATACATTTAGCAGCACATGTCTAATCTGAGTTGAGTTTGTCTGTTGCTCACTTTTGGGTGATAGCAGTTCATTTCCCACTTAGAACTGCGATGATATTCAAATGCCAGGCAGTCTGGCAGCTACATGAAGCCTTCTAGATAAGCTTGATTAGACCTAGATAAGGTCGCTGAACTTGCACTGAGGGATAGTCCAGCCCATGTCTGAAGAGGCAGCGTGTCCTAAATCACATGCTCCCACCTCTTTCCATGACTGTGTCTGGAGCTGAATCCCTATAAACAGCTGGTAGACCTCCTAAAATAGCCTAAATGTTTGCAGGGAGATGATGACATCTGTGAAACTGTAATCAAGCTTTTAAACTGACAGCAGCCAAATTGGAGCCTCTGGAAATGTGCTCCCAGACTTGCATGGGTTAGTGCTTGTCACCCTGCAAATGCAATTTTGTTTGTAATTATTGGCATAATTTTTGAATTACTGGAATTTCATGATTTTATTTTCTGATCTAGACAAGTAAAATAGCACTATAAATTAAATAAAATTTTCATTGTGACTAGATCAAGGAAAACAAGAAGTTATTAAACACATTTCAGTTCATTGCCATAGCTTCTCTTAAATTTTATATGAAGCAGGAAAGCTGCATTTGAAAGAAGAGAAAGACAAATATCTCTGAGTGAGCCAAGGATGTGGCACAGCTGGGGAAAAGTACACACGCATATATATATATATAAGTCTCAGGCAAGGTTTTGGTAGCAGAGGCTTTTTTTTTTTTTTTCTAACAGACCATTTTAGGACTTTGTTGTTGTGTTGTACTGATACAACCTTAGCTGAATTCTTATACAGTTTTATCTGCCAATGTTTAAAAAAAAAAGAGAATGCAGTTTAAACCAGAGCAAGTTGAGAGGATGGTTGCAAGATGGTAAGTGGAAGAGGAAGCCTGTTTTAGGAGAAGAGACTTAAAGGTTTTGTGGTATTCAGCCTTGATTGTTAGAGGCTGGAAAAGAGATATCAATAGTCCCTATAAATACACTTTGTGGATTAGGGCGTAGAGAATAAGCACCCCTGAGAAGGGCTACTCGGTCTTGTATAACGCTAGAAGCAAATGGCTGAAAAACTCATATGAGTATATTCATACAATACAATACAAAGTTAGAAGAATGTCTGTAACCATTGGAACAGCAAGAACCTGAATCTTTCAGTCTTTTCCTTTTAGAGCCAATGCCCATCCCTAACCAAAGCATCAAACCTTTCCCCACTGGAAAAATCCAAAGAGACCGGAAATCCAAGGAGAAGAATTAGGTCTGGAGAAGAACTAGTGATAAACGAAAGGCCATGGTGTGAGGGATTCGGAAAGGCATTATGAGGGGACGCTGCGGAGGGGCACCAGGTGCCGGGGAGACGTGTGTGCTGCCGGGTGTGCTCCGCTCCGCAGGGGCGCGCGGTCGGGACGCGCGGACGGGGCGCGCGGATGGGGCGCGTGGAGAGACCGTCGCAGCTGCGGTGGCAGCCGCGGCCCCTGCTGTCACGTATCCTGCTCCTGGGGACCCGGACAGCCAGCTCGGCCAGGAGGAGTTCGGTGAGGAAAGGTCCCAGGAGCCGTGGCGAGTGCATCCTTGTAGGGCTCGAGGGATAAAATGTGAGCTGGGTCTGTCTCAGTGGTTATGCGGATAGTTCATTAGAAACATACTGAGTAGCGCTACTCGGCAATTACATTTCTGGGAAACCTGAGTTAGGTTTTTTAGCATTTTTTTTCTTTTCCTTTTCTTGAGAGGTGTGGTGAATGGCCTCAGGTTTCATATCAAGGTCTGATCACAGTAATAAGGCTGGACAGCGTGGGTTGTAATGACAGATGCCTATGTGATACTGACATACAGCAGGGTTTGGCCATTCGGCTTTCTTAACCTAAAAGTGGAAAAATGCTTCTCGGATTAGTATCTTTACATGTCAGTATTTCATTCACTGCATAGAAATGGGTGAGGGAAAAGACAGCCTTGACAATGTTATGTGCCAGAATCTGTCTTGTAAAGACATCTTTCAAGCACTTGACATTGTTAGGTTTTTAATGCCTCGAAGAATCAGATAAGAATAGAGAGAAACTCATGACATTGCAGCAGGAGCCAAGTGCAAAATTGCTGAAGCTATTTCAATAGGAGTGGAAAAGAGAAGATTTTCCACTTTCTTTGGGAAATCTCATTAGCATTCACATCAGATGCAGACTAGGAGCATAATTCCAACAATGTTGCTCAAAGATGTTTTATGATTGTTATGACTACCCTTTTATATTTCCTTCCCAGCTCTGCAGCTAGTTTCATTCCCCACGGAAGAACGGATGCTAGTAGATCTGTACTAGCTTACACTTCCTGAGGATCTCTTGTAGTTTCCTCAACAAAATCTCTTCAGATTCCATTTGGTATTAAATAGTGAGATGTGACATACGTTTAAGATGCCATACATTTGACATGCAAATAAATTGCTGTTGCTGGTTACTTTCTGGAATCCTTGTTCTACCTGAACTGCTTTTATAAACATTATTAGCATTAATTATTAAACATCCTCAATGTATTCTTAGGAAAACATGTTTTCTTTTGGAATAGATTTCGCTATGTGAAAGCAATGATTTTTACTGAGCATACCAGTTTGTTATTAACTATCTGACAAGGAAAGCATAAATAAATAAATAAACAAACAAACAAATAAAAAAAATCACCCAACTCCTGTTCAAACATTTGTATTTTAACAACACTAGAGGAAAAGAGAAAAGCCTATCAAAGCCATGAAAATAAAATAATGTCCAGAATATAAAGTGCAGTACTGAGGATCAGTATTGAAAATGGTTTAGGCATAACCACCCTTCTGAAGCAGGGAATGTAGAAGTTAGTATTCAATTTTGAAAGAAGACAGTTCTCAAAAAAGCAAGGAAGACAGCGGGGAATAGTAACGGAGCAGAAGGGCAGGGGGATGCACACCGTGTGTCGCGGTGCCCAAAGCACGGCTCATTCTACTCGTCTCGGTGAGTACTGTGCAGTAAGTACTGTACAGCAACGGGGCAGACTGTAGGAACTGCCTAGGAGCAACTGGCTCAGGAAAGCATGTTTAGTTATGCCTTACAGTGCAAGCTTTTGGGGGCCATCCGAAATCTTCAGAATAGAGTATGGTTGAGAAAGCATAAAAGTACCACTTTAGCTATAATTTTGATGAGCCACAAGCTCTAATGTGTTTTTTTTTGATGCTAGGGAAATAATATTAATCTGCATCACTCAGAGACAGCATTAATTATGAAATCCTGCTTTTCCTGAGTTTAAAATTTACTGTTTTCTCTATTTTGCACATTGTCTCTTTCAGCACTGCCTTTCTTACAGTAGAGCTGTTTGACATGTTTTGAAGCACTTTTTTTCTCCATATTCTTTTATAATGTTGCAATAATAGTAAGCATATTCTTTTTAACATAAATTAAATACAAAATATATAATCTTGTTATTCTGCCAAGTCTTTTCTTCTAAGCGAGAATTACCAAAAATGCACCAAATATAAATAGAGATTTAAAAGTATTTTGGTATCAGATACACTTGTTGGTTTTGGCTCATTTTTACCTTTTCTTTGCCTGCCACCATGAAAAAGACTGTCATACGTTTAGGTGGGATTTTTCTCACTTGACTTCAGGTGTTTATCCTGTAAATTCAAGTAGAGGTTTAGTCTAGCCTGCCTCTGTCACTGAGACAGTTACTTCCAAGACTCATCTTGCTAGTTTTAAGCAGCTGGTCTAGGTTGGGATGTCCTATGCTCTAAAGTACCTTCCCCCTTAACTAAACACATAATTGAAGATGAGCTTTCAGTGACTGTTGACCTTTGAATGGTCACATATAGGTGAGATATAGTGAATTTACTCTTTACTCTTACTCTTTTAAATACCATTCTAACTCCAAAATATTCCAGCTGTTACTAAGGTGTATTGAGTTAAAATTATGACTATGGGCATTTTAAGTAATGAGTTTTAGCAATGATACTATGCATAACTAGTATTTCTAGTTATTGGTGCTACAGGTTTGACTTGCTTATGAGAAGTTAGTGTTTTTGTGTCGATCACAGCCAGTGTCCATAGGCCAGTTAAAAGTGTGTGCATAACTTGTATTAGTTATGATATCCCTTGGACAACCTAAGCTTGAGATAAGTAAAATGTGGTCAGTTTATACAGATTAAAAACATGTGATTTGAAACAAACATGCATTTAAGAAAAGGAAACATTTGGAACTTGTTAGTTTTGTGAGCTCTTCTTGCAAGTAGATGTAATTCTAGTGGTCTTAAGGATCCATGCAAGGAAAAGAGAACTTTATCTTCCTTGACCTCTAAAACTGAATGATTGGCAACTATTGGGACTTAATTTATTGAAAAACAAGTGATCTCATGGTTTAAATGGCTCTGTCAGTGAGCATAGTAAGAGTTATGAAGACACAAATCACAGAGAGTGAAGGAAATTTGGTCCCACATCATTTCATTATCGTGATTGTTTTCAGTAATGTATTTCCTCTAGTGTTCTCTATACTGATGTGCAGTAACATCTGTTTGTCAGAGAAGTCCAGTTTTTAATAATTGTCTTGACAAGGCACAAGAAGATCAAGTAGCCTGCTTGGGGTCACACAGAGAGTGAGATTTAGTCTGTGTTTGCAAAGAGATATTGTCTGGATCCCAGCCTTGTGCTTAGCCAGTAGAGCTCATATTCTCCTTAATAATTAGAACTTGTTCCATACGGCAAATGATTAAAGCGCTCATGGCAACAGCTTCAAGACCTACTGTTATTTGAATTGGAACCTAAAGCATCTCTACTCAGAGAGCCAATTAAAGGTATTAGATAGAAAAGTTAACAAAGCCTGATTTTGTAATATATAGCTGTAATCATTTGGAAAAACTAAGCTTGCAAATGGTAGTGCAGCTACTGATGGCATAATAACTTATATGCAATATTTTAATCCAGCTGTTTAAAAACATTTTTAACCTTAATTTTATACACCCAGGAACAGAAAAATAAATATTCTTGTATTAAATATTTATTTAACACACTGAGCTGTTTTTCTTAAAATACACATGATACCTCTCACCTCTTCTTGTTATTCTTCCTAAAGAAGGACATTTTACTTTGAGATCTTTTTTTCTTGGTCAAAAAAGCTTTCTCAAAGGAATTTTTTGAAACGAAAAAAATGTTTATTTTTCATATGGAATCTATAACTGCAGGAATAACAACAATTTGCATCTTTTTATAAAAAGATAAGGTATGTGACACCAGAGAATCTAAAACGTGTAGACTGTTCCTTCCAGTTGGAAGTCGTTTGTCAGTCACTGCAGTGCTTGGTTTAGAGGTCCAGCAGGTTGATGGACAAACGCAGAAGTACCTGGGTTCAAGCGATGGAAACATAACAGGGACCGTAGCTGTTCCCTCCAAGGGTCCCTCTTACCCATTATCCTGCCTCCAGAAGTGCCCAAAGGCAGATGCTAGCAGCCAGCTGTGTCGAGGCTGCCCTCGCAGTGTTCCTCCGGTTCCTCCGGTTCCAGCTACCGCCAGCTCAGGAGATTTCCTCCATCTGTTGTAGTTTTCCCATTCAGTCACCATTGCTGGATCTCTTCAAGTACATATTGGATCTTCTGTTGTCGTGACGTACCCTTCCCTCAACTGCAACTCCTTGTCAAGGAGTTACATGACTGACTTTGCAACTTGCTACTACCCCTGTGGCTTGTTTTGAATGTGACTCTTATTTGCTCCTTTTAATGGCTCCTAGTTCTTAGTAATAGAAAGGACAACAAGTAGTTGAACCTTTCTTCAAGCTGCTCAAAAATAGTTACCTTCTACCTTCCTACCATTCCCTCACCCAAGTTTTAGATCGTCTTCCAAACCTCTTCAATGATTCCCAGTTTTCTTCAGGATGCAGCTCAAAACATTATTTATAGATTTTATCAGAGAGACTATTAACTGCTTTCTGGTTTGCATCGTTTTCAGGAGCCAGCTTTCCACACCTGAGGTCTATCTAGAGTCATTTTAATTTGGAGACTCTGGAACACACTTGAGCCTGCTGCTGATGGAACAATGATTCACATTAAACTGTATTTGATTAACTATTTTTTCCCTGTTCTTGTTTCCTTGTTTTTAATCTCCGTAATTTGATCTTGTTTTTAATGTTCTTCATTAAAAGCTAGTATGCTGTGACTATAAAATTTTGAGTTCTCAGATATTATAGTGACAAGACCAAATAAAGTGTAAGTATTTTTAGCACACATATTCCAAATAAAATCCAAACAAAAACAGCACTGGTATCTTGCAGTAGTACTTTGCATAGTAGTAGTACTATGTTTTCAAAGTAGTGCTTTGAAAAATAGGGCACAATGGAAATGCTAGCTAAAAAAAAAAAACTTCTACAATTATAAAGTTTATGCTGCATAAATGACTTCTTTTTTATAATCTGAAAATTACAAATAACGTTAATGAATTGTTTTAATTTTAGGGACAGTGTTAGCAGTGTTCACTTTCATTATATCTTGGACTGTGGTGAGATATTTGGCCCTATAGGTGTACAAGCTGGCACAAACAAACCTGAACTGTGCTTGAGTATTCATTGCCACATTTGTGCCTAATCACCCAGTTCGCTGATGCTTTTCCCTATAGGGGAATATAGGTGCATGCAGATGTGTGAATACAAGAGAGAACAAGCTACAGGACAGTGCTTACTTTAGCACTGACACTGAAGAAATGTATATGTAAGTCAGACTTTAGGATTGCAGAATATGTTTTGAAAACAGGTTGCCTGCCTGTCATGAAAGGAAGATGGCTCTTGTCAAGAACTCTCTTGAGAAAGTCAGCTAGACAAAGGGAAAAATTGTTGTACTTTTGATGACAATCTTAAGCATTCCAAAATCATGAATCAGGCTCCGTAAATCACAAGATTGAAAAAGAAAGGAGCATATTTAGAAACTGTACATACTTGGAGCTATTTGTGTCCTCATGTTTGAATATATGCTATATATTAAGGACATATTTTCAGATACTCTAATAGATACTCTTAAAAACAAATACTCTTAAAAACTGAGATTTTCATCAGATAACATGAATCCAATAGCTAGGGCTTTGTGGAAAGCACCAGGTATCGGAAACATTGATAATACATTCAAAAGGGTTGGCAACAATGAATAAATGAAGGGGAAAACTAACTCGGAATACCTCAGAAAGATTAAGCAGCCTCTCTTAGCGAGTTGATGACTAGTGCTGTTGCTGAAATTAAAGTGGGACTGACCAGAAGAGAAGAGGCTGAAAAGATTTTATTGATTAACCTTTTGCAGGGAAGACACATCTCATTTTTCCTGGTAAAACAAAACAGGCTCTGAAGAACAAAATGTGGTGATTTAGAAAATGCTCAAAGAAGAAGCACTGACAGGATTTATGGCATTCCCAAAAACACAGAAAATAACAAAAATGTGGGACTGTTGCCTCTGTCACTTACACAATCCTTGCATTTTGGTAGTATTATATAAAAGGTTTATATGGCAAAAGCACAAAAATCCAAAGATCCAGCTAAGATATGTATTTTTCTGTTTCCAGAATTATCAAACTCAGTGATAATTTTTTACAGGCAGCCTGGAAGAACAATGAAGAGCTGCATAAGAACAGAATTATCTAGTCTGATGACAATTATTACCCTGAAGTTCAGAAAATTTGGAGGCACGCTGGAACTAAGCAAAACCAGCTTAGAAAGAGAGTAAGGTCTTCATTTCATAATTGTCACAACTAAGATGGGTACTATTATATAAGAACAAAAGCTCCCAGGGAAACATTGCCAACACTGACAGTTCAGTCATTGTGATCTTTAAAGAGAGGCAGCAGAAGGATCTGCTTTAGACCAACTCCTGACTTTAAAGCAAGCTCACCTGGATTTTACAAAAGGGGCAAGAGGCCTGACAGAATCAGGACAGCAGAAAGGGCAAAGCAAAGAGAAAGAAATGAAAGATACTGTCTGGATACTCTACTTTGTCTGAGAAGCAGAAAGGACACCCAGGGGAGGAAGTGCAAAGTCCCCCTTTCTCTGGACTGCGGTGTTCACTCATCCAGACTCTTGGAAGACCTTTCAGCAAAGTTAAGGCTTTTGGGGGGTTATGTATTATCTGGCAATGGACTCAAGGGGCCAATAAAGCAGCTGGGGATCAGCTTAGAGAAATACTATCTCCTATCGAAGCTGTAAGAAGAAGAGGGGATTCTGATGCTAAAAGTCTCCTTATTTTTTCTAGCGAGCATAAAAGCATTTCTCTAGAGCCATATGATTCCCTTGCAGGCTGGGCTATGTCAGACTTAAGAAGAAAACGTTCAGGCCGTGGAGCCACACTATCAAAATAGGCAACAAGCTTTATGAACACCGTATCTTAAACTGTGCTACCACAGTGGGTTTAATAGCTGGGGCAGGGAGAATATGATAGATAGTAAAAAGGGAAATATGTGACAGGATGAAGGTATTAAAAAAGTAAGGTTGTACACTGTGTAAAACATGCAAGGAATTAGTGCTAGAAGTAGGGGTAAACATGCCAAGGAAAATATGAAATCAACCCTTGCTATTTCGGACTTGTGTTCTTCATCTCCTTTTCATTCTTAGCCTGAAAAATAAAGGAGACCTTAGTAAAAAATGCAAAATGTATTACAACATTCTGAACTGTTTCCTTTTTCATTCATATTCTTTTACTACGTATGTTTTTAAGTATGTTTTAAGGGCTGTCAAGTGTGGGAGATGTTCTCAATTAATATTTACATGAGTTAAGAAAAACCTTTGTGCTTATTGTTCTAAAAATTTTACTCTAAAATGTTGATTTTAAGGTGTAAAAATAAAAATAAAAACAGCAAACTGTAGATTATTGGAATGATACCATTAGCCTAGAATAAATGGGAATAGACTCAGGCAGATTTTCAACAACTGTTCAACCTTACTGATGAAAGAACTGAGTACATTTTGGTAATGGGTGAGCTGAAGTCTGTTGGCATATTGCTGAGTCAGCAATTAATATGTCCTCGAACCTTCTGTTGCCACAGTGCTGGGGAAATGCGCAGGATAATTCTTCAGAGTGATGTATTTCCCCAGTGTAGTTCCAGAAATGAGTATCACTGATAGACTGTGGTAGATAAAAGAAGGGAAAAAATGGGGGAATTTAGGGCTTATATTTGGTTAGGACATCGTATGTGGAAGAAGGATGTACTACACTGAGAATTGATTAGTTAATTAGAAAACAAAAAAACCTGAATGCCTGCCTATTGATGTAGTGTTATGTGTGCTTGCTGTGACTGAAAACCAGTGCTTATTCAGCTCTGCCATCTGACTTGTGTATCTCTGCGTCTGTCTATCTATTCATACTGCTGGAAAGGAAAATTGCACTTTCAGCATTTCAACCTCTCAAACTTTCAGCGGATATTGCCTTAAAGCCCTCTATAGACTGACAGATAATATTATCTGTATTTTTTCACTATAAATGATGAGCAAAGAATGCCAAGGAATTTTACAATAAAATCTCTTGTTGGATAGTGATTGACATTTAATTGTTTTGGAAGGGGTGTGGTATGACATATCCCTCTCTGCTTAAGGATGATGGTTCAAATTTTATCTCTTAACTAACTTTTGCTAGTAAGAGTTAGACTTCTATCCTAAAACAGTTGTCTAAACTCCTTTTACACATGACAGGGTAAAAAATGGACAATTCCAAAGGTTGATTTATCCCACCCAAAAGTAGGCATTGGTGTTTCTGTTATGCTCTCCAAGTATTTGCTCCTCTCTCCATTAGAAAAGGATCCTGCATATACCACCTTAAGCTGTTGAGTGACTTACACAGTTGATACTGGATGACATGAACCACGTCCTGGATGCTGCTGGAGAAAACTCTCCTCAGGGGATGTATATTATGTCATTTGCGCTCTCGGTTCAGAGCAACCATGTTTGAATTACAACAAGGAAACTGTAAGTGTTCATTCAACAAGCAAGAGCTGCTCAGGGAAATTTCTGGGAATGCAATTTTTTGGCCATAAAGACAAGATATAAAAAGTAGCATTTGTAGCTCTTATCCTAATAATCTCTCTGAAGACAGACAGATTTTCTGCCCAAATGGACTAGAATTCATGGACTGGTTTAAGTTATTTGTTGATCCTAGTTAAGAGTTTTCGACGGGCCAGGATGCCTCTACGCCCAGTAAAAATAGCTATGTTCTTTATTGCACTATCTGCTGGATACATTTATATTATTGCATCAGTAAGTTGAACTTGGAATCAAGGAACTGCCTCTTTTCCCCTCCAATGTGTTCTTTCTTACTGCTTTTGACACCAGAGGAAGATCCCTACCTACTCATCAATAATCTCCACAGACCTTCTGTCTTTCATGTGAGATGGCAGTTACGCTTTATCTTCTTTACCTTGGTTTCTTTTTCGTGATACTAATATGAATATACAGATCTGTAAAAGATCTATGACTTTATAGGGAAGCACAAGTATTGAACATTTAAAGACTGACCTTTAGTCTTTATAGGGCTGTGGTGAAAGAAACTTTAGATGATTTTTACTTACAAACAATTTAAATGACTAACATCACAAATCAGCTACAGTGTTAGTTGCTGATTAGCCTTGCAAAGAGTGGACGGCTAAAATGCTCATTCCAGGAAAGGAAGAGATTAATAAGTTTTAGGCAGCAGGTTGTGAGCTAAATGTTCTGAAAATCCTCAGTCATGCTATAATTAATTAGAGCACCAAATTAGCTATGCATTGAGCTCAAGACAGAGCCAAGCAGCCACAAGGACTTTAGGACTGAATAGATACTCCTTTGTTCAAATATAGCTAGTACAAGCAACACATCTGCTGATGGTTAAAGAACCCTCAGTGTGACTAGAAGACAATATATTGTAAATTGTATGAGCAAATTATTGTTGGCTCTGTCTGTTACTATGACAGTAATGGTGTGTAAAATATGAAGATACAGCCAAGGTCAGGATGGATGGTGTCTCACTCAGATACTGAGGATAGCTTTCTGTGTCATTTTGTCCAAAGAGAAATTCATGTTCGCTATGTTGTTTAATCTGGTCCCGTTCAGATCTCTGGGGAGACAGCAGAAAGCCATGCCTGGTTTAATACCCAGCTGGTTTATCTAAAGATAAGAATTGATACAAGCAAGCCCGTACAGATAGCTGTGTTGTGTGGAGTACTTGCCCTGTCCTATAAATCTTGTAATAACGCAAATTGTACAGAGGCGTTTTGCTTATGTGAATTTAACAGATGACATAACGTATTGGTGCTAAGAATTGCTTGTATCTCAACTGTCAGAAAGATGAGATCATTCTTTCTTACTTAGGTTGACCTTTTCTGTAGAAAATATTCTAACTATAATTTCCATTACAGTCCTGTTTTAGGCATTACATACATGCACAAAAAAAGAAACATTTTTAAAAAAGGACATTGTCATCCCATCCCCAAACTTGAAAACACTACATATCCTGGGATACATCAGGTGGAAAAGTAAATAAAGAAGAGAGAATGAGGAAAGCTATGAACTCATTGTGAATAATGTAATAAATAACAATCTTAGCACCCCAACTGAGAATCATCAAGCATACTTGACCTAACTTGCTTCATAAATTATTGACATTATTTTGGAAGATATGCTCAGTTGCTTTTAATTTCACTACCAGAGCCTAACAATCATTTCAGTTTATTTTCAAGTGTAATATGTTTCGTAACACTTCTAAGGAAACCAGAGCAGAAGGGTGAAATCTCAAACAACCTGATCAGCTAAATATGCTTTCATTCTGAAACTATTATTTTCAGATCCAGGGGATATTTTGGGTGCTGCATTCACTCTTCATAGGACTTGCCTGGAGTCAACGGAGTTACATTAGATGGGGATAAATCTGGCAGTAGGTTTGGGCAGGGGCTCTCATTATAGGCTCTTGTTAGCCTTCTCCATGAGAAAGGGCCAAGAATAATAATAATAAAAAAGTCAAATAACTTAATAAAACTGTGGTCCATAGAAAGAGAAGCTATTGTGATAAATATGTTCAGGGTGGGCTCTTTTAGTCTTGGGAAGAATTTAGCACTGAGATGCATTGTCAACTAGTGAAAAAACAGCTTGTAAAGAGGGCTGGGATCATTGCGGAGATTTGGAGATATTAAACCTGCTTTGAATTACCAATTGCTGATCTTGTATTTGAATTCTAGAATTATGATTTACAATGACCTACAGCTCACCTGGATGTAGGCTAACCTAAGTATCTTTGGAGCAGCTTTGTCAGCACTGAACACATGAAAACTAAACAAGGCTCTGAAAAACAGTCCTTTCATGATCCTGATAGAGAAAAAAACACTCCCTGATTTGCCTAGGTAGTCTTACCCTAATCTTTTTTCCAGGTTAACTGGCATACTAATTTTGTTGAAATTCTTCATTCTTGTTTAGTAGTGCATATTTTTGAGAAACACAGTAGTAAATGCCAAGTGAGTTTGTTCTCCACCTTTATTTTTTTGAACTAGACTTATTATCTGAGACCAGACACCAGAGGACCAGGAGTGTTGCAATATTGGAGAACTGAGTGGCTAACAAAATGTCATGTTACTGTTTTCTTTACATGTGGGTGAGGTCGAATTCTTTCTTCACACCACTGGGCTCACTGACTTTCCTTGGTGTGGAATTCTCCTTAATAGTGGTTTAGATCTTATGTGCACGTCCCTGAGGTGTTTGAGTCACTGGATATCTGCTATGCAGGTTCAAAGCTCTTAGAGGCAGCTAAGGCTGCCTATCCTGCAGATTTGCAAGCTACATATTGTTCCCCATTCCCTTTTCTAGCCTCAGAACTCCTTGTTGGATGAAATCAGGCATCTTCGTTGTGAAGAAATGCCTGAGGCCTACGCAGCCCAGTCTTCTTACTCATACTTTAGATTGCTTGCCCAGACCCTCTTCCTCTGCAGTGGTGGTTCTCTCAGTCATCTCAGTCATCTCAAAAGCATCTTCTGGTTATTCTGTTCTCACTTCTGACATCGAGTTTCTGTGGAAACTTACTATGATCCTTCTGTCATTCATGCTGCTTTCCCCCCTTCTTCCTGTTTTATTCTGTCTTTCTCTGGATGGACTTCCTTTTGTGCCTTGCTTCTATACCTCTGTATGAGCTCTTCCTATAGCTAAATGCCTTTTTTTTTTTTTCCCTGAGGTGCCAAAGCAGGTTGTTATAAAAGACTTTTAGTTCCTTCCTGTTCATCTGAGGCATTGGCATCCAGAATTCCTCTGGGCCAAACAAGTAATGACAGAGAAAAATGGCTATTTGCCATGAGAATGTCACGGAAAACACGAACAGGTTAGCAACTACCTTCTGTCTAAAGGCCATCAATACACCAACATGGATCATACAGTGCAGTGACCCAGATCAATAAAAAGAGGAAGATGTTAAAATCCACAAGTGAAATTCTTAGAATCTCCATCCTTCATATATACTTTTTGTCAAGAAATGTCACCTCCAAATCATTTGGCGATTGTCAGACTTGGTGCACCACCTCTGAGTGAACCAACTCTGGAAGCAGGCCAAGGTATAACACCTGGCATAAACCCATACTAGTCAGAAGAAAAACATAGTAGTCAGAATCACTTCAAAAATATGTTTATTGCCCAACTTTTATGCAATAGCCTCATCACTGCTCAGAAATGGGAAACACGGAGTCAGTTCTTCTCTCACTTTTCCAAAGAGAGTGGCCTATTTCCCACTAATAACAGGGAGTTTCCAACCTTCCTTTTGAAGCTGGGCTGCTCTATAGAGACAAGCACAAGTGTCATGGACTTGACACTGTAGCCAAGTAAATGAGTCTTCCATGTGGGAAGCTAGAGTTGTGCTCTAATCTATTCTTTGAAGACTGTTTACATTATTTTGCCCAAAGTTTAAATGCCAAATTGGTAAGGTATAAAATACTGTTTGTAGAATTTTCTGTTGACTTCCCAGTATGGTCCACATTGTGAATATATTGTTCATATACCAGATAGTCCTATGGACAGTATGGAGAGCATCAGTCGCTGTTCAGTGCTGTGGATTTGTGACGGATGACCACATACCTTATAAGCTTATCATCACTTGCTGAGTCCTTTTGGAGATAAAATCCTGAGTGCCTTGTTAAAATTGTGAGAAAAAGGTGGTAAGGAAAGTAATCAGTCACCAGTCATAGAATCATAGAATCATAGAATCATAGAATCATAGAATGCTTAGGGTTGGAAGGGACCTCTAGAGATCATCTAGTCCAACCCCCCTGCATACGCAGGGACACCTAAAGCACGTGGCACAGGACTGCATCCAAGCGGGTTTTGAAGATCTCCAGAGAAGGAGACTCCACAACCTCTCTGGGCAGCCTGTTCCAGTGCTCTGTCACCCTCACTGTTAAGAAATTTTTCCTTAAGTTCCTATGGAATTTTTGATGTTTCAGTTTCCGGCCATTTCCTCTAGTCCTATCAGTGGCCACCACTGAAAAGAGACCATGACCGTCCTCTGCACTCCCTCCCTTGAGGTATTTATATACACTGATTAGATCCCCTCTCAGCCTTCTCTTCTCCAGGCTGAACAGGCCCAGCTCCCTCAGCCTCTCCTCATAGGGCAGATGTTCCAGGCCCCTGATCATCCTTGTAGCCCTGCGCTGGACTCTCTCCAGCAGCTCCACATCCCTCTTGTACTGTGGAGCCCAGAACTGGACACAGTACTCCAGATGCGGCCTCACCAGGGCTGAGTAGAGGGGCAGGATCACCTCCCTCGACCTGCTGGAGACGCTCTTCTTAATGCACCCCAGGATCCCATGGGCCTTTTTGGCCACGAGGGCACACTGCTGCCTCATGGTCAACTTGTCGTCCACCATGACACCCAGGTCTTTCTCCGCAGAGCTGCTCTCCACAAGCTCGGTCCCCAGCCTGTACTGGTGTCTGGGGTTATTCCTCCCCAGGTGCAGGACCTTGCGCTTGGCCTTGTTGAATTGCATGAGGTTTTTCACCGCCCAGTCCTCAGAAAGAGGTGTATTGCTGGCCCTGGTCCCAGCTGCTCTTCAGAAAAGGTGGATAACCTTTTTCTTTTCACCTTTCACGTTCTTAAAAGTTTGCCTGCCCTGTCAGCGGCTCCTGCTCCTTGCTTGTGTTTGAGTTAAATGCTCTCGGTAGCCAGCTGGTCCTTCCAACCCAGTGAATGAATCAAATTACACACTAGGGCTGTGTATGACATGGATGGTATCTCAAGAAGTAGTAAATAAGGGCTTGCTTATTCAAAGGAAATTAAATACAAAATAATTAATAAAATTCATTGATTTTCACTTAAGAAAATGAGTGTGGTCAGATTTTTTGAAGGCTAGATTTTTTTCTGTGTTTACGTTTAAAAAAAGAAGTGTGTTTAAAAAAAAGTGCATGGATGCCAGCGTTGCAGGTATTTTTTTAGGATAAGTTCATGAATTCTTCAGATACAACTTTGAAGATTTTCCCAACCTTTTGAAAGTGTAAGTAATAAAACTGGGTGGGTTCAGTGCCTCAGATGGAATCTCCTAGAAGTAAAATCCATCTACCAAGGTGTTTCATATTTTCTAAAAGCCAAAGTCGTGCAAACTGCAGCCCGAACTACGAGGTGCTTGTTAAGCGTAGGCAGAAAACAGTGTCAAATGTTCTTTAGGCTGCCTTTCATAATCGCTCGTTGGCTCCACTTCTGCAGGACCTCCTTCCAGGAGGTCTTGGCCATGTTCTAAAATAATACATTTATCCATAGGCAGCAGAGAGTACAGCTGCAGTCTGCTGTTTGTAAGAGATTTAAACACCAAAGGTCTTTTAACTTCCCTGAATTCCCTGTTAAAATGCTGGTGTGATTTTCTGCAGCCACCTCAGATGAGAGTAGCAGTTCAACAAAGAGATTGATGGAAGAGAATCATACGCATTCTAGATTTCTCTAGAAATGTGACAAACTTAGGACTAAGCTGGGATCCCCTCGACAAGAGAAGATTGGAAAAGGAAAAGCATTTTCACCATTAGCCACTGTGGTAGGGGTTCTGTGAAGGGGGCTCTCCAGCAAGGAGCTGGTTGTGAGAAGTTTGAGGAAAGTCTATGTTGTCATAAGACTGCACATCTTAAAAGCGGTTGTCTTGAAAATATTTTTTTGTATTGCAATCTCTTCTCTGGCTTGACTTTTCTCTTTTTAGCACATAACAGCTAGTCTGCAGTTCTGTCTATTCAGATCTGTGAGAGCTCAGAGAAGACAGGCTAGGAAGGTCAGGGCTGGATGTCTATATGCATGCTTACGAACAGGTTTATTTATCCAAGGAATAGTGAAAACCAATGGCCTGAAACTCAGCCAAAGTCATACTGGAAACAAGACACAAGTTTTTATAGGGGAAAGATTAGCCTTTGGAAAATACTACAAAGAAGAATGTTAGAGTTTCTGTCTCTGGATATCTTCAAACCAGACCAGGCCCCAGACACTAGATCTGCATACTGTATTTCATTATTGGGAGCCACGTGCAATTGCCTTAGCCAACCACAACCTACTGAGCTCAGCCCAGGAGCTGCAGTAACTGGATGAAATT
This sequence comes from Tinamus guttatus, assembly GCF_059628265.1. NCBI lineage: Eukaryota > Metazoa > Chordata > Aves > Tinamiformes > Tinamidae > Tinamus > Tinamus guttatus. Next base: position 487,565 of record NW_028288604.1, on the reverse strand, counting down.
TCAAGGCCCAAGAAGTCAGACTGTGTGATCTAATTCTAATACATCCTTCCGACCTTTTGAATAAGACAAACTTTGTAAGAAAAATGAAAGCACTAAAGCTCAGCCTAACTTGAGATTGACAAGCTAAATTTTATTATACCTGCTTGCTTTTACTAGATATACGTAGTTAAAAATACAATAAATAGCTTTATTTAAAGTTTCCTGAGGTGTGAGTTTTTGAAAGCAGTTTCTCAAGGATAGCATATACCTGATTTATAAAGAGTATAGAGGCAAATATGGAGTTAATTTTGTCATATTTTTTATCATTTATGCAAGATATGAAAGATTTTGTACCTGTTCCTTGTGGAGGGGTAATGTATTAACTAAGTAATCAAGACCTGGATCTTCTATCCTTAGATGTATCACATAGTACTTTATGACACATGCTGAAATGGATGGGACCATGTGATGAGTACCTATGATGAAGGTTCCTGAGTTAGACTAAGCTGTTTTACTCATATATAGCTCAAAACACCTTACATTTTAAAGATACAGACTATTTTCAAAAGCGTAAAATCAAAAGATCTGACTTAGTCCTTCCTACAATGATTATTCAAAGCAAGCACAGAGGTGACTCCAAATGAACCAGAATTTCATGTAGTGTGAATGAGAGTCAGATCATCTGGACTGTGAGTTGGACTGCTGCTCTCATCAGGGGTGGCTGCAGAAAAAGCACACCAGGATTTTAATGAAGAATTCAGGAATGTAAGAGACCTCTCCACTGGTGTTTAAATCTCTCACGAGTCAGCCGTGTTACCAGGGAAAATAATTAGAGCGATAGGAAAAAGAGATACTTGTACTGAAAGCAGCTGAAATTAGAAAGTAACTTGGAATTGAAATTTAAAAGCATGCTTGGTTTTGTTTATTGATATATCTTGTCTTTGCAACCACTTCTTGTTTAAAGCACTGTTTCCCCAGTGCTAGTACGTAATGATTTAAAAGTCTTCAAACTTTTCTTCTGTACATGTTGATAATGTTGTCCAGTACCATAATATTCTGGATCTATAATATTGTGGTACTGTTTTGAAAATGGTTGTCACAGACAACCTGATGACCTGATGATGGCTTCATATTTGATTTTTTTTAGGTAGATTGTTGTACTTATAAAAGCCACAATCTCCATGCATACTCGCACAGGTTTATTTGGCTATTTTTTTCTGTTTTTCTGTTTTGTTTTGTTTGTATCATTGGGTGTTCTACTGACTTTGGAAAGACCATTAGAGTTATGTGACTTAATAAAGATTATATAGAGTCAACCTAATCTCTTCGTTGTAGAGGTAGGTAAGGAAGTGAACTGTGGCTGAGATAGTGATTTGTGGTTGTGGACAGGTAGCTACTGAGCCTAAAGCATTCTCAGTGCTAAGGAGGTGTTTTTTTTGTTTTATGGAGGAGACAAAGCCCAGCAATAGTTATCCATTTCAGAAAACAAATGAAAGTATTTTATGTGAAAAATTGTCACTGGGCAGCAAATAAGTGAAAGGGGAGAGATCTCCAAGACTTCATCCAGAATTTTCCTGGCCATGATATTTTTTTTTTCCCAAAAAGAAGTTAGGTCTTGTTGGAAAACCTTGGAGAAACACTTACTTGGTGTTGGTGTGGATTTAGTAGATGTACTAGTGAGAAAGTGTTCTACCACATAGCCCAGGACTCTACTAAGAAGTTTTAGGAAAATAAATATTATAACTAAACTGTAACATGTCAAGGCACTGTGGTAGGAATTTAGGGGTAGGTGTAGAGTTGAGGGAGTAGGAGTTAGTGTTGTGTGTGATTTAATTTTTGGTGGCATAATTATGTTTCATCTTCTCATTCACATACAGTAGCATAAAGCATTCATCATGTCATAGTCTGAAATACTGTAGAGAGCTCCTGTGTGTTGCTAGGCATTTATCACAGGTAGTGCTAGAGGCTGAGTGCATTTCAGTGGTGGATGAAGAAGTTACTGTGTACATTGGCTGTATATCAGTTTAAGTTTGTAAAACGCTTTGGGATCCTTTGGGCTAAAAGGCCGTGTAATGTAAGGCCATTATCATGCTTACTAAGAAAGCTGGGTTTCTTGCCAAAAATGACAAAATCTCCTTTAAGCTCTGAAAGCCTATAGCTAGAATCTGTATTAAAATAATGTAAGAACAATGCAAACTGGAGCTTACCATTAATTTCAGTGTTGTCTTGGCACTGCCTGTTCCTGATGTGGGTAATGTTGATCCAATTCCTTTTCACCTTCTTCCTCTGGGTTCTCCAAAGTCCATGGCTATAATCATGGGGTGGACTTGGCAGCTCTTTGTAGGACCTGGAATGTGTTTTTCCAGCAGCCGTGTCTGGATTTGTGGCTGCCTTCTTTGGCTGACGCCGCTGCTGGCTCCGCTGGCAGACAGATCTTCTTGCGGGTCTGTTGTGGGTTCACAATGCTGTCAGCTCGCTTTGTGTTTCGCTCTGGATGCCATTTTCCTTGAGTCACACTTTTTTTTTATTTGAAGACTGTGTTTGTGGACAAGCTTCCTACTAGGAAAACACACAACATGACAAAGATCTTTCCACATCTCTGGGTTCTTGTAAACGCTTCACAGTGAATCAAGAGTAAATGTACACATTTGGTCAGAAAAGTTGCTCCTGCTGTGAACGTGATCATTTCCAAATAAAGCTGTTTGGCTGTGGAACTTCTGTGAGAATTTATGTAGCTTCTGTTGTGGTGAATCCTGAATCCTGTGAGAAAAATTGCTCTGTAGTGTCTTTCACTAAAACAAAACCTCAATCTGCAAAGGTATTTAGGTGACTGGCCATTATGTAGGTGCCTCATTTCCACTAACTCATATTAAGCACACTAACTACTTTTAAGGATGTGGGCTTGAACTTTGAATATAGCCAAAGCCAGCAGGTCATGTTGCTAATGCCAGACTACTGGAAGGACTCTACTTCACAGTCTTGAATTTCTACCTGGTCTTTCCTTTGTAGACTAATTGCTCTGTTGGAGTTTTGGTAGGTTGATGTAAGTGGTTTCACTGGGGAATGAGATATTCCAATTTATAGTAAGCTAAAAGAAACCTATTCTGATGAGAGCTGTTCAAGATTTCTTTGCTTTATGGAAAATTCTGAAACAAATTTTCAGTGATCCATCTTCTTTCATATATTTCTTTCCTTTCCCCATTTCTTCCTTCCCACCTTTCCTTCTTTATTTGACTTTATAGATTTCTTTGTTGAGGAAAGACAAGGAAAAGGAAGAAAGGGGAAATGGAAGAAAAAATGGTAAAAAATTAGAAGTCTGCAAAAGCCTTTTTTCATTCTGGAGGAAAGGCCTCTTGCTTTTATAAATATTTTCAATGGAAAATGTTGGGAGTTCTAATCTTGGTAACTGGTTTGAGGCAACCATTCTTTTTCAACATATGTTAAAATTGTGCTTAGGAAAAAATAATTTCTCTCTCTTTTTTTTTTTTTTGGATAAAGCTGTGAGCATACCCTCAAGGTCATAGGGGCCGTGTTTGCAGACTTCATTTGACTTTTTCCCTGTTCTGACTGCGGGCCCTGGCTTCCGAGTCATGTACTCAGTAGAGACACTGGTTTACTCCTAGGATTTCTTCTCAAATGAGCCTGCTGTGTCCATCTCCTGGTAAGCTTTCCCTGGAGTACATCTTGAGTACATTTTTATCTTTTGCACCTTCTAATCCATCTCTACAACCCAGAAGCAAGACTAAGAGGGAATTAGTAAATAATGATATGGCTTTGTGGAAGAGTAGTGGGAATATCAAGTTCCTCTTTTGAAAATAAATGTGAATTCCAGCTTCTTAACAAGGAACAATCTTTTCTTGGTGTAACAGGAAGGCTGAGCAATAAAGAAGAGGTACAAAATAGCATTTATAGAAGCTGCAGAGGAAAATGGGAATCCCTGAGCTCCTGATTACAAATGCATGGATACATACTTTCATTCAGAGATAGTGACATGAGATTAACATAGCAAAAGATAGTGGTTTTCTGATAGCTAATTTCAGTTTGTATGTTTCCTAAACAATGTTTTAAAATATGCAACACAATGCAGTGTTTATTTGTGTTAAAAGCACCTGACTTCAGAAAGTGACCATGATGAAAGTATGCATAAGGGCAATATGTTGTTTGCTTTAGCATTTTATACAAACCAGAACTGTGCATAGATACCTACATATAAACTTCTCAGAAGGAGCCTGACTCATTTACTCTCTCATGCAATATTTGTGACCACACGCACAGCTAACACTATATTGGGAATTTGCTTTGAATTCTTGTCTTTTGTGTGATAAATTTGGTGCTTTCTGGTCCTTCTCTCATGCTGGTTTATGGCAAAGAATATTTTGGGCTGCTGGAAAGCTTGAATTAATAAATCTGTGGTATTTAGAAATTTTAGGAAAGATATTATCCCCTATGAGTAAGAGCACCCCTATGAGCAAGAAGTCAGGCGGGAGGGGCAGGAGGCCTGTGTGGATGAACAAGGAGCTCCTGGCAAAACTCAAACAGAATAAAGCAATACATAGAATGTGGAAAAAAGGACAGGCCCCTTGAGAGGAATATAGGAATGTTGTCAGGGAATGCAGGGATGCAACACGGAAGGCTAAGGTGCATTTGGAATTGAACCTGTCAGGGGATGTTAAAGATAACAAGAAGAGATTCTTCAACTATATCAGTGGCAAAATGAAGAGTAAGGAAAATGTGGGTCTGCTGGTGAATGAGGTGGGTGCCCTGTTTATGGAAGACACAGAAAAAGCAGAGCTACTGAATGCCTTCTTCGCTTCCGTGTTTACCAAGGGCAGCCCTCTGTAATCCCAGACCCTAGAGACAAGAGAAGATGCCTGGAGAGAGAAAGACTTGCCCTGGGTAGAGGAAGATTGGGTTAGAGAGCACCTAGGGCAACCTGACATCCACAAATCCATGGGCCCTGATGGGATGCACCCCAGAGTTCTGCGGGAGCTGGCAGAGGTCATAGCTAAGCCGCTCTCCATCATCTTTGAAAGATCCTGGAGAACGGGGGAGGTGCCGGAGGACTGGAAGAAGGCCAATGTCACGGCAGTCTTCAGAAAAGGCAAGAAGGAGGATGCAGGCAACTACAGGCCAGTGAGTCTCACCTCCATCCCCGGAAAAGTGATGGAACGGCTCATACTGGCCGTTGTCTCTAAACATGTGGAGGACAAGAAGGTGCTCAGGAGTAATCACAAGGATTCACCACAGGGAAATCTTGCTTGACTAACCTGATAGCCTTCTATGATGCAATGACTGGCTGGGTAGATGAAGGGAGAGTGGTGGATATCATCTCTCTTGACTTCACCAAGGCTTTTGACACTGTCCCTCACAGCATCCTCGTGGACAAGCCCCAGAAGTCTGGGATAGATGAGTGGACAGTGAGGTGGACTGAGAAATGGCTGGATGGCACTGCTCAGAGGGTTGTGATCAGTAGCACAGAGTCTAGTTGGAGGCCTGTAGCTAGTGGTGTCCCCCAGGGGTCAGTCCTTGGTCCAGTCCTGTTCAATTTATTCATCAATGACCTGGATGAAGGCACAGAGTGCTCCCTCAGCAAGTTTGCTGATGACACGAAACTGGGAGGAGTAGCTGATACCCCAGAGGGCTGCGCTGCCATCCAGAGGGACCTGGACAGACTGGACAACTGGGCAGTGAAAAACCTCATGCAATTCAACAAGGCCAAGTGCAAGGTTCTGCACCTGGGAAGGAATAACCCCAGACACCAGTACAGGCTGGGGACCGACCTTCTGGGGAGCAGCTCTGCAGAGAAGGACCTGGGTGTCATGGTGGATGACAAGTTGACCATGAGGCAGCAGTGTGCCCTAGTGGCCAAGAAGGCCAATGGGATCCTGGGGTGCATTAAGAAGAGCGTCTCCAGCAGGTCGAGGGAGGTGATCCTGCCTCTCTACTCAGCCCTGGTGAGGCCACATCTGGAGTACTGTGTCCAGTTCTGGGCCCCACAGGACAAGAGGGATGTGGGGCTGCTGGAGAGAGTCCAGCGCAGGGCTACAAGGATGATCAGGGGCCTGGAACATCTGCCCTATGAGGAGAGGCTGAGGGAGCTGGGCCTGTTCAGCCTGGAGAAGAGAAGGCTGAGAGGAGACCTGATCAGTGTCTTTAAGTACCTCAAGGGAGGCAGTGAGGAGGATGGGGCCAGCCTCTTTTCAGTGATGGCCAGTGATAGGACTAGAGGAAACGGCCACAAACTGAACCATCAAAAGTTCCACAGGAACTTGAGGAAAAATTTCTCAACAGTGAGGGTGACAGAGCACTGAAACAGGCTGCCAAGAGAGGTCGTGGAGTCTCCTTCTCTAGAGATCTTCAGAACCTGCTTGGATGCAGTCCTGTGTCATGTGCTCTGGGTGTCCCTGCGTGTGCAGGGGGGTTGGACTAGATGACCTCTAAAGGTCCCTTCCAACCTTAAGCAGTCTATGATTCTATGATTATAAATTAGTGATTATAGATTTGCATGGATTAACAACTGATAATATATAAGGGCTAGATATGATATTGCAGTGTGAGGAAGAGATGTAAAATGAACAAATGGTTTGTCATGGTATGTAGGAAGCAGATGTAGTAGCAGCATGCGCTGAAGGATAACTGGGACTACTGAATCAGATGATGTTTTAAGGACTTTCCAGCTTATTTTTCTGAATCAGAGACATCAGCTAGTCTGTTACCCTGCCCAGAGGTATGATTCATTGTAGGTACTTTTCTCCTGGTGGAGATTATCCTTCCTGTTATTAAGGACCTTCACCAAGGAGACTCTATAATCTGTGCAGGGAGTCTATGCCAATATTTTCACAGCCATTCTGCGAGAAAGCTTTCCCTGCTTTCCAAAGTGCATTATCTCTATTTTCCAACCTGCATAATTGTGATTTTCAGGCTTCTCAGAAGGATTAAGAATGCCTGTTTTGCTACTTTAAATGAGAAAATGGGTGAAACATGAAACTGGGATGTGAGTGCACCTGTTTCTTGCAGCAAAAAGAAGACATAAATAATGAAAGAAATATGGTGACTGTGTGGCCTGTCATTATTAATCTCACTCTGTAGTCACAAAATATTTGAGCAGCCATCATCAGTGCTCTTGAGAAGGACTGCCTGGAAGGGAGATGTTGACAAGAAGGACTATTAATTCAAGAAGAAAGGCTTTATCCATGCCAGAGTCCCAGCTGCTGGTGAAGATGGTTGGAGCAGTGCTGTGCTGATTTGTACCAGCTGAAGATCTACAGTCTGTATAGACCGTTTGTTTGAAAATACAGTGTTGCGGTACAATTTATGCCCAGCTTCTTACATGTGTGCCCAAAGTTTCTTCTGAACAAACTAAACTTAACATCTAAAATGTTATCAGTTAGAAACTGTCCTATCAGATAAAAATAGCAACGCAGGATGCAAAGTCTGAAAAACTGCACTGGAGAAAAACTATAAGAATAGTTATTTCTTCCTCAGTTTCATTTAGAATACTTCTCTTTTTTGGCTCTAAATACCTTGCAAATGATTTGTACTTTTTGATAGTTCAGTCACATACTCTACTAGTGTCAGGGAAATAAAGGGAGAGATTATGGAGAAAATGCTACCCAAATCTAGAAAGTGTTTAGTAGTCTGGGCAATGGTCCAGTTTGGATATTCAAAGCAAAACATAGCACATCTCTTGAAAGTCTTACAAGTATTTCAGTTCTGGTGTAAGTAGTAGGATTTGCTGAAAATGTAATACAAACATGCACATTGTTCATTCAGTCCAAATAAGGACTTATTTGATGAACAGGTAACGACACTTTTAAAAATATGTGCTCGTCACTTATGAACAATTAGTTATGGTAGAAATCAACTCTCTGAATAATTACCTGCCATGCTTTCTGCCATTTCGTACTCATAAGTGAACTTGTTGTTGTATCCTCCATACAGATGAGCCTGATAGCACGAATAAGATGTTTCCCCAAATTATGTAACCAGAAGGCATTGAAGAAATGCTTGATACCTCAGATGAAGGTGCCACAGATAAGAGTGGTTCTTCAGAATATGCACATAATATGTGGCAACAAGGCCATCAAATAGGTCAGGAATGTTCACCAGCATCCTCCCTGATGTTTCTTTTAGAAACAACAAAGCAAACGCAGTAAAATGGCATGAACAGGTTACAGAGGATAATAGACAGAGACATCAAACGTTTTTCTAGTTACATATAGTTGTTCTCTGCAGGATATTTACTGCTGCACTTAACCTGATGCAGTCATAACCACCCTGTCTAAGAACTCCATAGCTCAGAAAATCAGTACCCTCCCACATAATCTTGTAGAGCTTGGTTTATCCTACCTAGCTTTCAACGCACAGTTGTAATCCCTAAATAATGAGTAAAGGCATTCAAGAAACTCTCAACATTCAGTGGAAAGCAACAGACACTACCAGAAGGCAATACAGATCTTAAGAAAGCCTCTTAAAGTCTAAACCGCACTGCTGGTACAAAACAGCTCTCTTTCCTTCCCCAAATCAAACCTGAATATATATTTTAATTAAAAAACAACCCATGCAATTTACCAACTAAAGTAAAATCCAAACCTTAATAGTCTGCTCAAACCACACAGACTGAATATCTCCCACAATTTCTCCCAGTCACTCAGCCTCACCACAAGGTTCTTTGGGGAAATGGATACTGATTTACAACAGACCTCAAAATCAGTAAAATCAGACTCGAGGGAGCAACAAGAGGAATGAAAACTTCAGAATCAAGATCTTCTCACTTAAAATGTCCTGCATCCAATGAAATCCTTTTTATTTAAATAGGAATTCAGTCATGATAGTCAGGGAATACCTGATTCTTAATACTTTACTTAGAGGAAGAGTGCAGAAGATTATTTCATACTATACAGATTGTTTTGTTAAGCACACAACAAAAATATATGTTTCCATATATTGTGAATTGTATATGTAAAATACATATACATGCATATATAATTATCTATTGTATGTTTCAAATATATTTCTGTTTCTGTTAAGCCCATGCCACCACTGAGTTCTCCTATCTAGAGACAGAAGACAGGAAAGAAAGTAAAAACTTTTCCCCAGGATAATAAGATCTAGGGAAATATATCCCACTAAACACTAATTTTCTATTGTCACTGAATCTACAATACTGTGCTCACTGTGCTTCTATTTTATTGAAGGTTTCTGTCTTGTTCTAACTAAGCATCTAAAAATTGATTTCCCATGTCTAAATTAGTCAGCTTCATCTTCATATGTATTCAATGGAAAGAATGGGCATCTCCATGGGGAAAGGGGTCCATAGGATCAGCAGTATCTCAGCATGATGAGAGAGCTGTCTGATATTATTGCAAGAGAATTGCCTATCATCTTTGAAAGGTTACAGCAAGGACAGGATTCCCCAATGACTGAAAAAAAGACAAAAATCCTATAGTAAATAGTACCCTCGCTGAAGCCAAGATGTGAAGCATCTTCTGCTTTCCCCTTTTCCATGGAGTCATGTCATGCTGAAAAACAGTTATGTTGTTGAGGTGTGATTTGCCATAGCTAGAACCCAGTTACCTTTTTGCATTTCATGCACTCAAAAATAGCTCCGCAGAAGATTTGCTCCATAATCTTTCCAGGGACTGAGGCAAGACTGACCAGTCTGTAGTTACCTGGGTCCTCCTACTTGCTCTCCTTGAAAAAGAAGATTTGCCTATTTGCCTTTTTTTTTTTTCAGCAGAGAGCTCTCTTGCAATTGCATCAGTCAGCTCTCAGTATCCTCAGGTGCAGCTGTTTTGGACCCATGGGCCTGTATAGGATGAATTTCCTTAAGTAGTTCCTAACCCAGTCTTCCTCTTGTGGCTAGTTGTCATTCCCACAGACTCTGCTAACCAGCTTAAAGGCCATGCAGGACTGAGCTAAAACTTGCTAGTCAAAGCCAAGACAGTCTTTTCATGTGTCTTGTCATTAGGTCCTCTGCCCCATTGAACAGTGGGTTCACATTCTCCCTTAATCTTCTTCCCAGAGGATGCATTTCTCTTAAGTAAGGTCAGAGAAGGCTAATTACCTTGGTCTTAACTAATTTTCAGATACCTAAAAAAAGAGGACTTGAACCTTACTTCAGATTCAGATAAACCTTTTGTTTTGTGATTTACTGTTGTCATGAACAACCTTTATTGCACCATGTACTTACACAAGGAAGGGAGCCTAGGTGGAACCTGCATCAATGACATTTTTGCACCAGTCAACAGCTGACTTAAGTAACCAAGCAGGACAGTGCCACTGCATTCCAGAATGAGCAAAGGCTTTGATTAAACATTAATACCCTGGATTGCTGGCTTTAATCTTTGTCATGTTCTGACTTGTTTGCTGATCTTACTTTGAACAGTGATTCATGTTACAGAAACATTATGATGCAGCTAGTCACAAATAGCTATTTGGTCTCCAGTGTGGATTAGCAGTAGCCTTTCTTTTCTTTGAAGGTTCCTCAAGTGTGCACAATATGACAGGCATTTTCCTCAGTTGTCGTGGACAGCGGTTTGGTAGCACCTAACTTTTGACATGAAAAGGAAGTAAATCTGATAAAAATGGTAAAGATAACTTTTACTTTATGAGCTAACAATAAGCTGGGAAAAAAGCTGGTACAGGTACCTGTGAGGGATTTAAAAATATCTAAGAGAAGAATGCTTTACATGCAGAAATTCTTTTTCAGATGTTGTTCCGCAACGCTTTTTTTTCTAGGGGCAGTTGCATTTGCAGGACACACTACCAAGGCAGATGTTGCTTTTAGCGGGATCTCTCAGTGCTTAGGCTCTCTTAAATGTAAAACTGTGGTATTTGGTGGCTGATTTATCTCAGATTTTATACATCCACACTTTACAGTAAAAATCAAAAGACATAATTTAATCTAATATAGAAAAGCATTTTCTATCTTAAAACTGCTGAAGAGAATGCTCTTTGTAATACGTTTAGTGGTTTGCATAATAGTATTGAAAAGAAACAGAAGAGGGATTTATGGAAATAGGAAAATGAAGCAGTGAAAGAGGATAAATGGTTTATCTCATGAACCTCTCTGCCAGTGCGTGATCCTTTCTGTGCTATGCATCGTAATAAGTATTCCAGGAAATTTTTGCATGCCAAAAAAAGAGGTGGTTCAGTGGAATACATAACACACCAAGGGCTTGACTGGCTCCCAATGAAGACAAGGAATGGATTCCAGTTGACTTTAATGCCTTTTCAATCCAAGCCTAAAGACTACAGTTAACCTAAGCCTATAGCTAAATAAGACTTTCCTGTTCTTAAAGACCCAGAACCTCTTCAGAAAGCAATGCCAGACTCGCAAGTCAAAAGTGAGTTTATAGATCTTTAGGCTGTAGTAAAAATATTATAAATTAATCTTGGCTACCTGTAAGCTCAGAGAGTACATCTGTACATCTGGTAGTAAGGAAGGAACACAGTAATAATACTACTCCCTCTATGTGGAAAAGGGAAGGTGGCATATGGCCAGTATTGCTGCTTTGAACTACTCAATATTCCCCCTCTATGGAGATCCACCAGAAGAGCAAGATTGCTGGTTTTCTGGCCCTTTCTGGCCCCTGAAGTGGCAAAAAGCAGCTGCAGCAGACCTGAGAATTAAGCTATAGAGTTCATTTAATTTAGCCCACTAATATAATTTTTTCCTGCTTCTGAGCTGTACAATAAATAGCAAAACTTTCAATTGGCTTTAATACACAGTATGTTAAAACATAACTAAGCCCTCATCATGCATGAATTACCAACAGCTTTTTAAAGGCATTTATTGACACTAAATAATTAGGAGTTTTGTGTCACTTATAAAATGCATAATCCTCAGTAAGTTTACATCTTGCAATCATTCTATAATTATTTTACACTTACTATATTTAAATATAGTAGCATAAATTGTAAAATAGCAAATTACTATTTAAAACAATATTTTAAAAGTTTAAGCAGTGTAAGTTAAGCTTACGGAAATATGTCTTCAATAATCAACTGGTATTTTTTAAAAAATGCAATTAGAATCTTATTAAATCTAAATTAAAAGCTTATATGAAAAACAATTTAAAAATAGATACTGAAACTTAAGAATTCACACTCTTCAGTGTTTGCTCCTATTACAATGCACACTTAAGAATTTGATAATTTTTTCCAGGTGGACAAAAACAAAAAGGGTTTAAATTTGTAGCTAGTTTCAGATTTTAAAGTAAACAGGCTATTTAAATGGAAGGACATGGTTTGCCTTGTTATACCCATCTGGGAGCATTTAATTTTAAACACATCATAAAAATCAGGCAGATTAACATTTTTAAGCAACTTTGTGCCATTTGAAGGGAGGTTTTACTTTCATTTCAGACACTTGTGTTGGCTTTTCTGATGTAACTCCGATGAAACTCTGGATGAATGTTAGGTCCGGAGAAGCAACACCAAGGGTGCGGTGGGCAGGCATTCATTTTTGCAAGAAGAAATAAAGTGAAAAAATCTGTAGAAACTTTAGGGTACAAGGGCATAAAGTAGAGTGAACATAGTCAGCCATTTGTCACCGGAATGATGCAGGATACAACAGGTTAAACATAAAGCCATGATACGCTCTCCCGACTTTAACGCAAGGGCAGAAATCCCAGATCACAGCTATTGCTAAGCCAAGTTTTGGTCAGTACTTGCAAATTAGACTATTATGAGGTTCTGTTACCATGCCATTATGTTTATGCATTGAAATTTTGGCATTTCTTCTATCCTATTCACAGGGCAAAAGCGGAGTAAGACACAGAAGTGGAAAGACTCCAGGAGAGAAAGCAGCAAGATGGGGCATCTTAGGAATTATTCCAGAGATTGCATAAAAATGTGTCATATATGACTATAGGCTGGGCCTTCCGAGTTCAGGTGTTCCTTGGCTGGCACTGTCTGACACTGACAGATAACCTCTCGAGGTGACATAATGTCATAGGACAGGCATTTTATTGACTTTCATTGACTGCTCAGTATTTTCCAGGCTTTCTGGAAAATTTTGCTGTACTTACTATATTCCATGAACACAGAAACCTCTCAAATGTCCACTGTTCTCTAAGGATTTTCCTTAGGAACTCAAGAGGTGCTTCCTTCTTTGTGGACGGGAGATGATGAACTTTATGGAAGACAATCAGGCTCAGGAGCAGAAGTATACTCTACAACTTTTCAGATAACCTGGGACATAACAGCAGATTCTCCACATCTCTCTTAAGTTATCCTCATTAGTCTGTATGTAAATACCTGTAAATATATGTGGCTTATGTATCAGTAGTCTTGGGGAGTCATTTTTTGGTTTAGTTGTGGGAGGGTCATCACTGGAGGTGCAGAGCTACCAAAGCATACGAGGAACAGCTGGTAGAAAAGTCTAGGAGCTGGGTCTCCCTAACTGGCTGACTCCAGAGACATGCGGGAATTTATGGCAATGTTGTTAAAGGGTAGAAGTTGTTTAACAGTGGCTCTCTGCAAAATGTATGGATTGCAATTATGAGAGACCTCTTGCTAATTTGAATTACTATCACACCTCTAAAGGCTCATGTGCAGAACTCTGCTGGGAGAACACCCATGCAGGTCTGAACCAAAAGGCTCTTCTACTACTAGGGGACACTTGCTTCTCTCACTGGTCCCATTGAAATGTACTGTAGAAACTACTGATATAAGTATGTATCACCATAAGGAAGACTTGTGTAACATAGTCCCTATTGCTTTCCATTGCTCCTGCAATTGATAGGCATGACATTTAAGTTCTTCTTTTGTCTGAACAGTGAAATCCTCTCTTTCTGTTTTTCAGATGACTTACATTTTAAGAAAGTTTGTAAAAAGTGGCTTTCAATCTTCTTGCTGGTCTCAGAAGGCTTTTACAGTTACTAAACACAGATGCCCTGAGTAAAATATCTGCTTGCCTAGAAGAAGCTGATTAGGTTTAAGTACCCTTTTGATCCTCCCTGCCACCTTTCTGAGCCTTTGGTATATGTTTTAGGTAAGGGCATAAAAATCTTATTGTTGTGCTTATGTGGACGTCAGCAGAGAGTTCTGCTCCCTATAACCTTCATGAGATGTGACAAATGCTTTGTCCTTATTCCTCTGTCTGTGGAAGCTCAAAGCCCCAAATATGCAATAGTCTTCCTTATGGCAGTGCAGTTTGGCAGACCTTAAAAAAATCTGCTCAAGGAGCTGTATAATTAATTTACTCTCGTCTCTTTTCCAGAAGTGCTGTCACCACTGACTGAAAAGGCAGTCCTAGTCAACCAGCTTAGACAGAGGTGCCTGTGTTGTAGACGTGTAAAGTCAGGTGAAGGAAAGTCTACTGCAGGATCCTATTACTCTTTAAAATCTCAACCTGAGCATGCCTCGTGATGTATGAACTCTTTGTTCACTTTGCCTGTCTTACCTCTCTTCTGAATATCGTTGTGGTGGTGGAAATCTTAACCTTCATGACACCTCCTTCCCAGCTGGGAGCAAGTCTTTCCTGAAGATGTCTTCTCACTTTCTCTCTAGTTGACCGTCTGTGAAATATGACTGTGGGAGGGACTTTAGGACAAACACTGCAGCCAGGAACATGGTGGACTTGTTCAGAAGGTCCTATATGATTACCATGCTGGATTTTTTTTTGTGCCAGGAGTTCTAGCAGAAATCTCATATATTTATTCCTAAAAAGATTATGTTTACTCAATTCACAACCTCACATTTTTCTATAGTGTCTCTCTATATAATTTTAACACAAAATAACCACTAGAACTGGAAAATGGCCAAAGAGAGGAAGGGAGTAATTCATTATTATTATAATGATGATACCAAAATATTTAATTTTGGATGTACGCATGAGACAAATGTATGTTACATGTGTGGCAAGTAAAATTTTTTTTGGCACATATATATAAGTGATGCTTTATAAAAGAAAATGTATGTTTACATATTGATCTCTCAGCCTCAGTTCTAGGTTTGTAAGCATCAATTTATGTTTCTAGTAGCATTTACATTACCAATGTATTTTAAGCTGCTTTGACTTTTCTCATATCCTATGATTCTAAGTCCGGGGAAACTGAAGGAGTTGGGTTCCGTGGGCTCCAGATCAGGTGTTGTAGTGTTACCACTGCGTTTGTAAGGACTGAGCAAAATGCCCTGTTTCCCTTTTCTCATCATCTTGCTGGCATAGACAGCAGGTGAACATGAGCTGCTTTCTCCATTTTTGTGAGCTTCTGCTTTGCAGATCTTCATTGTTCATAGGCTGCAATGTGAGAGGGCTGAGAGAGAATGGGTCAGTCATTGCAATCTCTCTTCAGCTTTTCACCTGGCATGGAGGGGTCAGCATTACAAAGGCTATCTAATGTCAGAACATCTGAATTATTCATTTTTTTTTCCCCCGAGGCTAAGCAGAAATTCCTCTAAGGGCTAAATTATTAATCTTGTTCATTTATGTGTTAAGGAATGATGAAATTGGGAGTGCAGTACGAAAACCAGTGACTTTTTTTTTTTTTCTAAAAAAATGTAAATTTTATTCTGCTTCCTATAGTGCTTTCTAAGTGAATATTTGTGCTTCATCCCCAGAATTTCCTGTGGGTCAGTTTTTTTTTGCTGACATGAAAACAGTTGTGATTTAAAAAGCAGAACAGTGTTGAAATTGGTAATACATAAAGCAGTTGAACTTATTAATATGGCTCAGAAACAGGATAGTAGTAAAAGGTGCCACTTCCTACATATAAATGGAAAACCTATGAAATGGGGGGCTGCGAATCTCTTGTGATTGCATTGACAGGCCATACAAACACCACGATCCTCTTACAGAGGCTCATTTGAAGGACCTGACGGTCCAGTTTTGGCCCCTGCAGGGTCTCCGTAATGTTAGTTAGAAGAAAGGACTGCTGTAGGTGTGGTTAAATATGCTACGTGCTTCTTCAGAAGCTGGGTCTTTGAGACACTTGCTGAATTTCTGCTCCCAGGCTAAAGAGAGGAGGCCTGAGAGCGTGGGGCTCAGCTTCACCTTGCCCTGCTTCCTGTTAGGGTTGGCCTTTAGTCAGAGAGTCACAGCAAAGTGCACGGTGTTTTCAATAACCCTCCTGGAGCGGAAGGCTGTGGGTCTCATGTGCAAGACATTCAGCTTCCCTCTGTCCCCCCACATAAATTACAGTGGTCAAACACTGCTCTGCATGACTCAGAGCATTTCTGGCCAAGTGTATCTTAACCTAAGCTTTCTTGCCAAGCAATGATGTCCCCTTCCTTAGTTTAGGAGCTCTTTTTTTTCCCTCTTCATATTCTTAAATAAAAGAGTGGATTCCAAAGTCCCTCACTTCTTTCTGCAGACATCGCATCCCCGACACATGAATTTATCACCTGCTGAAGGGAAAAGTTTTTGTGGGAGCCACTTGTTAAAATATTGGCAGCATCCCCCTGCCCAGGCCACCCGCGCGGCCTGGCTGCCTGGAGGTGTTTCCATAGCCGTGTGCTGCATTATCGGCTATAACACACTCTGCTTCCTGCCCCTTCCAAGCCCAGCACATGATCCGGGACCTGTGTTTATGGCGTTGACCCATTAACCGCACTCATCCGTTTTCCCATTCAGGGACAAGATGGCTTTTATTTCGAAGTGTTAATATACATGATAGATGAGAATTTCAGTTTAAACATGGCAGCTCTGTGCTAGCTACAGATATATTTTTTCAGCGATGTTGGAACAACTTGTGAGCAAGGTTCAAGCTAGCCCTTAAATGAGCGTGTGGAAAGGGAAGGTAGAAAAATCTCTTTTCTTTCTGCATGGTATGTATAAAGCCATACTCAGCTGTGCTATGTTTGAAGAAACACTTATTTTTGCACAATGAACTCTAAAGGCCCAGACAAGGCAGGATGTCCCCTTGCTCTCTCCTAAAAGAGTCCTAGAAACAAGATCACACAGGTCGGAAGAATAAGCAAGGAACTGGAAAATATTTTAAGTTTTCTGCAAGTGTTTCTGTTGCTTGAAAGCCCCTTTCTCTGCTGCGGTCACAGCAGAGATTTAGCCGCACCAATACGGCTGAGGCGATCACGGGCTTGGGGTGAAGGTGCCAGAATCCAGGACTCTGCATGGAAAAGCTGATTTTTCCATACTGCAGTTGTGGAGCTCGGCTGCTTCCCACAGATCTTTCTGAGTTTCATTTTAAGTAGGTGCTGCAAAGGGAAATGGATATTCTCCTGTGGCTACGGCCTGCCTTGCGCTTATATAGACCTGCCTTTAGTAAGTTGGTAAAGGAGAAGCATAAGTGCCTGTTATTCTCTTTTATCTGAGAGCTCATGGAGGAGCTATAAGATGGTGGTTTGAAAATAAAATTTCAACTCAGCGAAAAAATTCATAGCATTTTGATGTTATTGTCATCTGGAATTATGGGGATAAAGACAAAATATTAAAAAGTGTCAAGGAAAGAAATTTTTCTCAGAAAAAATGATGTGGAAGAAAAATATCTCAGACATTTATGGTTGGAATGAAGCATTTCAATATTTTGAAAGGAAACAGTAAATTGAAATGTCAACTTACAGCTGAAACCATTTGTTTCAAAAAGTATATTCAAACAAAAAACATTTCGTAAAGTTGATACGAAGATAAAAATGTGCTTGAGACATAAACAATTTCAAAATTCTGAGGAAATCTGATTTTCTGAGGGAAACTATCTGAAAATATTTCAGCTACATGTAAGTTTTGGATTTTATAGCGCTGGAATTTGTGTTACTATGAATGGCCTCTGTGCTGCTCATTAGCTCAGGTATTCATAAGAGCTATTGCTAGGAACTTTGCTTCTAAACTTACACCACTGACCAATGTTGTGATATATATATATATATATATATATATATATGTATATATTTCCCATTGTCTCTACAACTTCTATTTTGTGCCTTGCATATTTTTGCTATGGTCTAAATAAATAATATTACAAAAAATTGTAATGTTCTTGTATGTTCTTTGGACATACAAGAAAAGGTACTCTACATGGATGAGGAGTGGGGCAAGGAGCAGGGGTCTCTTTTCATATAGAGGGGCTAAGCAGATAAAAAGCTGATGGCCCCTCTATGTACTTTTCTTTGTTAACACCCAAACTGTTTCCTAATATTTTGGAAATTCAATAATTTCCTCAGATGCCCTTAAAAATATGTTTTATTTGCATTGGCTTTTTGTTGTTGTTGTTTTCCTTTTTTTTCCAAGTCTGGATGCCTTTAAAATAGCTGCAGGTGAAACACTGCAGTGGTGCAAGTAGCAGACTCAGGTATTTCTATGCACCGCATTGGATGGAGCTGCAGCCCCCCAAGCCCCGTTGGCTTCCCACTGTAGGTCGTGTTTCAACCTTGAAGGCAATGATGGTCAGAGGCAATAACCTTTTCACCTAGCTCTGCTGCACCTCTGACATGTGGTCACACTCACAGGACGAGTTACACATCATGTTTTCTTTGGTGGTAAAGCTGGCATAATAAATTCCTACCGCTATAGCCCCTCCAGCTCCTTGCCCCTCCGGCTGCTTAGCTGTGCTGTACAGTTAGGAACCTGCCCTACCAGCCTGGTGAGTAAAGATGCTCTGAATTGAAAACAAGGCCATTATTCAGAGGTTGTTTTGGGGCATGGCTTGGGGCCCATCTCCACAGCAGCTGTTTCAGCACAGATGAGCAATGGCAAACCAGCTGGCTAGCAGCATGGAAGTGCCTAAGCTGATCTCACCGAAGCAGAGGAGCTAAATGGGGGATAAAATGGGTCCTTGAGTTTGGTTCCTTTCGATATCACTATATCCTGAGACTACAAATCCTCATAAATGTGAAAATTTTGTTTATCGCAATATTTGTCAGATAAAAACTATGAGCTTTAGCTCATGGAATTCAGCCCTATTTTTGCTGCTCTTCTTTGTTTACACCAGTGGTTAGGAGGACAGCTATTCAATACTTTTAGTAGACCGGAACTGAAGAGATACTGGAACAAAATATTCTGCCAGTCTAAGCCATTAAATTGTAATGGAATTATCAGTATTTGAAACATATGGAAACAAAGCATTTGCGTTTATAAATGTAGACAAATTGCAAAGAAAAGCAAGATAATCAACTCACCAAAGTTTGTGGTCATTTATTCAATAGTAATGCTGTGAAGCCAGTAGTATACATGACTACACAGATGGTACCCAAGACATGCTTAATATTACCTAGAAATGCTTTGCACATCTTTTATTTCTGTTCGAGCTTAAAAGGAATTCCAAAGCAGCAAATATGGAGAGTCCTATTCTCTCTTCACCTCTCTTGGTGGCAATGAAATTCAAACCTGTTGCAATTAAGGCAATTAAACTGATGTAAAATTGGTTTGAGGACAGAAGTGGGCTCAAAATGTAGTACTATGAAAATCTAAATAAGAAGCATAAATCACTGAAATTGGAAGCAAACGCATGTTTTCAATAGTAAGGGACAAATGTTGCAAAGGCGCACAGTTACAAGTCCTAATGAAGCTGTTAAATTTACAAATAAAATGTGTTGATTTGTTCCTTTCTGGACCTAACAGGAGTTAGGTTGCATGGTTTCCATAAGCTAAAATGCACACAGTTAAAGCTAACAAATACATAAAAAAGAAGATTGGTGCCATGACCATCTTTTTTGTTAAGACAATTAAAAAGAATCTACTGTTCCATCTTTATTACTATTTCTTTACCTTTGCATTATGTTCCCAGCTTAATGAAATTGGCATGACCAGATTTATTTCCTGTACATGCATAAGCAGAAGTGATGCATACAGTGTTATGTAAGTTTGTGGTAACACATACAGTGATTGAAGTGCTTACAATCATATCCTCTGCTGGCAGTGTCCACTTCTGAGCCCAGGCGTGCTCCATGCTGTTCTGCTCGCTGCAGTGGTGTCTCCCCTGTGTCGTAGGTGCACACTACCAAATTTGTAACTCAATGTGTGATAGGTATCATGGGATGCACAGCTGAAATCTTACCATCCTTCTCCATTTTCAGAAATACCTAATTTTAAGATTTGGTTTTATCTGTCCTGCCTTCCTTTTCTTTCTCTGTTTCTGTCCTTCTTTGCTTCTTTCCTGCCTTTTCCTCCTGTTTTCTTCTGATGCTCTGCTAATGTTTTGTTTATTCAAATTTTAACCTTAAAGTTTCTGCTTTTTTCTCTGACCTGTTTTGGTATGGTGGAGATAAAGCTGGAAGATTTAGATCTGTAGCTTTATGCGCATGTCTGAGTTGGATGAAGTTTTTCTTAGTCTTGTTGAAAAAATGAGTTGGGTTTTCTCTAGACTGCCTCAAACTTCTGCCCGTAAGCGTTTGCTGTCGGCATGTGGAGAAGGCTGGCGGTTTTGAACCATTAACTAAAAACAGAGGGGAGATACTTGTGTGTTGCTGTGATGTTCCCAGCCTGGAAATCCTGCTAGTTACGATTTCTTTCGGGACAGCTTGTCGTAGCCTAGGCAAAGCGGAGTGCTGTGAAGAGTCAATCACTACAAAGTTGGTGTCCTCTTGATCAGAGTGCCACCATGATGGAACTGGAATATTGTCATCCATTGCTTCCAGAAGCTCTTTAAATCTCATGTTCTGATGAGGCAAAGGGCTCCTAGCAATAACTCTGTTTTCCATGAGGGGCTGGGGAGGCACTTTGCTTGTACATGCCTTCGCAGAACTTTGAGCATGGAGATTTGAAGAGGGAGGTTGGTTATTTGCTAGGGTAGGTGGTGATTTCTCACAAAGACATGATTTTCTGACCTCAGTCAAGTCCTCAAAATCATTCACATTCTCCTGAAAGTCCAGAAAGGGCTGATAAATGGTTTCAGTTGGCATGCATTTGCTTGATGACTTAGGAGGTCCAAGGTAAACCAACTCTCTGTCTGCAAACTTGGAAACTAAGTGGAACGTAAAATAATTAAGATCATCTTCTGTTGGGATGGTAGTTTCGAGAAAAAAATAACATGCTAATATCAAAATAACTTCATCCTAGTTGTAGACATAGCACTTCTAAAGGCATAAATAAAAATAGATCTTGACATATGGTGACATTTTGAACAGAGATTTTAAAGTAAATGGTGATCAGAAGGTAGGCAATCAGCATTTTTTTGACTGGGTGAGCGATCTCAAATGAGCACTTCAGCATAAAGCTGCCTGGCTTAATTTTAGTTACCATTATTCATTTATGCTTCTGGGGCTATTAATCAGAATGACTTAACCATGCCACGTATGTGTATGGGTATGCATTAACTGGAGCAGAAATAGTCTAAATTCAGGCCTGGAGTTTGACAATCCACTGCCGTGCATCTTCTATATTTTTGTGATTACTGCTAAGTGCATGAAATGTTGCCTTTTCTAAACAATGTATAGGGCCATGTAAATTGATGCCACGAGTGAGAGTGCAATCCCTTCTTGAATGTAATGAAGTTGTGACTCTTGGGCCATGAAGTCAAGTATTGCAAGTATTCTTGAAATTGTCTTAGTGATACCATCTCAGTGTGACTTGCAGAGAAACGAGCTCGTATAATGACATGGAACAACTATAATCAGTATCTACCAAGTATAAACTGGATCAAATGTTCGCCTCCAATCATTCTTTCATCTGATCAATGTTAAATCAATCACCAAACTTGGGTCTGGGAAACAATTGCTCAAATACTTTGCATTTCAAAACAAAATATGGATTTTTTTTCCTAGGCAGCTCTGCTAGAACCCTTTCAAACTATGATACCAAGAACATTAGTTCAGAACATTACCTTCAGGCAAGTTTTCTTCATTTTCCAAAGTAATTGAAATTTCATCTTCTTGAATAGCATCTGGCATTGCCAGGTTTAGTACAGAAGGAAATGTCTTATTGTCACAATTCCTAAGGTATCCCAGGTTGTTCATTTCAGCCTTCTGGGAAATCTGAATTTCTGACTCCTCACTCAGGTGTTTATCAGGATTGTCATAGTGTTTTTCTAGCTTGTTTTCCCTCTGCAAAATTATCGGACACCATTCAATTAGTACTGAACAAAAAAGCACTTTGAATTTTAAAGGAAATGGAAATATAACACATTATCCTTATTTCCACACAATCCCTTATTTTCTCACACTGGCTCTTTACCTGGGTAGATGCCATAGCGGAGGCTTTGCTTACGATCCTGCTGGTGCAGGAGCTGCCAACCTTCACCCTAGCATACAGGCCATAGGGAGCACGTTTTTGTGAAAAGCCGCTGAAGAGCAAAGTGCAATTCAAGGAGAGCCCTGAGCACTTCTCCAAGGTTCATGGCTCACAGAGTCTGCTAATGGGCACCCAGCGGAGACCAGGGTACCGCCGGGCTCACGCTGCACAGGAAAAGCAGTGCGGGATGTTGTGAGCCATCCCGCAGGACAGGAGGAAGATCATCGTGGGACTGTTGCAGTCTGCTGAGAGAGGAGGCAGTCCCTGTAGGGCTAGACCATCTCTGAGCGGATTTTGCAGTGGAATCACACCAAGAGGACACCCACAGACAGCCTCCCGACTAAAACGCAGGGCTGCATCTCCCCTCCCACTAAATTCACAGAATTTAGCTCTATAATTTTATGTACCATATGCATTATCCTGCACATGAGAAAGGCAGACTGCCTCGAAGAAACATATTCAGTGGAAGACATCCTCTCTGTTGGCAGCACCTGTATTTCACATATTATACTTCACATATATATTTCACATAGGCTTTACAGGTCACTTGTTATCTGCTCACCATGTATATGTAATCACGTGTAATGTGTAGTGTAATGTATGATCATGGAGCAAGAACGATGCTGCAGTGCTGTGGGGTGGCAACTGCTTCCTCGCACAACCCTGAGCTTTGGGACTCTCTTCTGCTATGGCACCATGACTCTTCCTCCCATGTGCAACTACCACATTCTGGGGGGCCGTTCTCATATGCTGGATATATATCTATCCCATGATCCAACTTCTCTGGGTCCCATCAAGACTAATGCACGTGGAGTCTCCAGCATCAAAACTGCAAAGACTCAAGATCTGGAGATCTTCCAAACCCACTTGGATGCAGTCCTGTGCCACATGCTCTAGGTGACCCTGCGTGTGCAGGGGAGTTGGACTAGATGACCTCTAGAGGTGCCTTCCAACCTTAAGCATTCTATGATTCTGTGATTCTATGATTCTATGTGCACAGTGAAATAACTCCCCTTCTGCAATACATGGTGAGCCATTTGCACTGCCAAAAAGCCTCTTTGCTTGGGTCTGGCCTTCCTGAAAATGAAATTGCTGAAATGCATTGAGGATCCACACGGATATTCCAGTTCAGTACCACAACTTTCTTGCATGGTTCTTTCTATCACCTTTGACAGACCCGTTATACAGCCACCTCTTCAAGGAGTGCCTATAGTGAGTTTTGGTCTCTTCACTACATAATACAAACCTCTTGCTTCCAGAATCAGAAAAGTCATTTGCTTTACTACAATTTATTTGTCTTTCTTTGATGGTTTTCTTCTATTCTTTGCATAGCAAAATACTCCGCTTGTAAAAAACATGTTTTTAATCTAACATGCCATTAAAAACGTGAGTGTAATTTGTGGAGAGAAGGCACTTTTGAAAGCTTGCATGTACCTTGTGAGTTAGCAAAAATGTTTGGAAAAATTCAAAGGGCCCCAAACCTCAAACTCATGGGGTTACTCCTACATAGTTGCAACACCCAATCCCAATTAAGGAAATTATTTGAGAGGTATTTATAAAAAGAAACACAATATGTTTAAGTTGACAACATATTGCTAAAATCACGCTAGATCAATTGGGAATTTGAGATGTCATAAGCATTTTAGGCAATGCAATCAAATAGTCTCCCAGGATTTTACACACTGCTAGTTAAGAAAACAAATTTTCATCTTACATTTTGCAAGCTGTCACCTTATATACAGTATATCAGAAAACTTGCCATGACTGGTTTTACTGCCAGACCTCTTAAGAGCTAATTGGTTAAGCACCTGGGCAGGAAGCTTTTTGGCAGAAATGCTATTTTCTGCAAAGACTAGCTATAAAGTTCTGGATGGCAAATTGTAATCATTAAGGCTCCCTCTTCTGCAACAGCACACATAAAATGTAAATACATTGCTTGGAGAAATTACGGTGCATAAAAGGACAGGCTGTGTTTTAAGTTTATCCAATGACTTATGGCTCAAATTTGAACATGGAAAGGATCTTATACTTTTTTCAGGGTCAAGCTTTCAGCAGACTTTGCTAATTGTGAACAGAAGAATGAGAATCACATCTGTTTGCATCCACAAAAACTATTATTTGCATGTACAAATGTTAACTTGTGTGTAAAAGTAGAAATTGAGACTACAATGACTCATACTGTTTATGCGAACACACGGGCTTTTGTACATGAAAAATACTTTGCATGCACTTTTTTTTTTTGCAGCTGTAGATTAAAAGCTCTGCTGAAAATTTGTCCACAAAAGTTTATATGTTTCTTTGGTATTGCATTAAAAATCACAGTGCAGTTTCTTGCTTGGAATGAGTTGAATGCAGTGGTTTGTAAATATGTGGTTGAATTCCAAACAGTGTTTCAGTTTGATTGTGTTGGAAGAATAATTTACTGCATGTTATTTATGAGTGTTGCCATGAAAGCAAATTCTTTTTTTTGTTTGTGATGACATTGGCCATGTTTAGTTCTTTTGGGGAAGAATTTTTAGAGGAGATAGATGCAAACTTTTTCAACAGTTTGCTGAGGGGAGGTTTTTAATTCCTCAAGTCCCTTTAAAAATATTAGCTTCTGTGAATATCTCTTTTCCTTTCGCAGGCAAGAATATATCCTATGCTTTAGCATCCGAAACAGATCATTTAAAGGGATGGCAATTTGTTTTCAGGGAACTTTGCTTTACTTGCGACTTTGTTAATTGTTATTTGTTTTGTTCCTTCTGGATGCAGATTCTGCAAACGCTTCTTTTTATGCTTTAATTTTATGCACACAGTTTATCTTATTGAGTTTATTTAAACTATTCATAGGCTTAAAAAATAAAGCAGATGCATATATTTATGAGGTCTGGAGAACTGAAACAATATTACGTGATTTAATGACTGATCACACACTGCTAGCAATGAACAGCAAATAGTTGGTGTTATATAGACAACAGCATTCGTATAGGCATTCTGAAATACCATTCTGAAATACCCCTGGCATCATTTATAATGCAGGTATCAAATACCCGTGCTGTTGTAATTAAGCTTCAGCGGCATTAACATGGCCTTGACAAGAGAAAAAGGGAAACCTCCCCCTTGCTCCCAGTCTCTACCCGTCTTGCTGGGGTGCAGGGCTTTGGCTGCTGGGCTCTGCCCCAGGCCTCATGCCACTCGTGGGGTCCCCCCAGCACCCTGGAGGTGCAGTCCTTCCTTTCCCCTATATACTCTGCTATGCACAGGGCTACGTTTTGCCCTTGTGTAGGTGTGTGCGTGAAGCAGCTTCTGCTGAGGAAGATGGCAGAAACTACTGGAGAGCTATGAGTGCCGTGGAACAAGATCTCAGTTGATTTCTTTGACAAACTTCCCTTCTTCTTCTTCTCTCTTCCATGTCAAGCCCCCAAATTCTGGGCAATGGAAATATTACTGAGCATTAGAGAAAATGCCCAGAGGGTGGTCGCACAGTCCTGAATTCAGATTGCTCTTTGGGAGGGGCGATTGCACTGGTTAATTGTTCATAAAGCTCGAATGAGAAGCAACCAAGAGGTGATTATGATAAATTACGTATATTTGCAGAGCCTAACTACCGGCAAGGGAGAAAATTTATTTTTAATACAACATAAGCATATAACTAGGAAAGCGGAGGGAGGGCAGAATTAAGAAACTATTTAGATTGAAGGTCTGGAGAAATATTTGTATTGGGGAGATATAACTGATAACAGAATATTCTCCAAATGGTACTAGTAGCAGGCTTTGAATTAATGATTTTAAAAGCAGGCTTTACAAACAGTGGTAATAAGCAAGAGGGAGCGAATATGCAGTGACAGGGAAAGATGGGATCAATTTGTTCTTCTAATTCCTGTGATTTTCTTAGTTAACAGAAATTAGAAGGTTTCATTTATAATAGCATCTGGTCTGCCTAGTAGAGGCACCTTGCTTGTGCCTGTGTGTTGGGTTCTTAGCAAAGCCGTCCTCCTAAAAGCCCGGGCTTTGCTTCCCTGTAAAGCCCTCAAAGGGAGGTCCTGTCCGCCCAGGTGGCAAGCTTGGAAGCCCCCCTGCCCAGCACGTGCTGTAATGCAGCACGAAGCTGCACGTCTGGGAGCTGCCTGGAAAGGGAGAGAGGCAGCGTGGAGCTGGACAGACCCCAGGGCGTGCAGCCTGCTCCTGTGCTCCACACATTCCTCTCAGGATACGCCAGGTTGGAATGTCACCCCTAGCTTGCTCCGGTAGCTGCGTAGGTTGTTTTGAGTTGAGTTTAAACCTTCAAAAACCCCAGCCATTCCTTTGCTAAACTTGCCTCTTTTCCCATTGCTCTGCCAAAACCTCCAACCCATCTGGGAAATACATATTTTGGGACTTCAAAATAATAGCCCATTCTCTTTTACATAAAAATTAGAACCCACTCCACACACTTTTTTTTTTTTTTTTTTGGTCTGGGTTTGAGTTCAGCTTGACTCCATTTTTGGAGGGCATTTTGGGTGGCAGGAAGTAACACAGCCCCTTATTCAGCTTGTAGCTTGCTTTATACACACAATCTTTATACACACAATCACTTCCCTATTCCACCCAGGTAGGACGGTGAAAAAGGTCGCAGAGGACGTGAAATGCTACCACTTGCCTGGAAGGCTAGATCTTTAGGGGCTATAAATCAGCTTGATATCCAGAGTCAATAGTCTTCACAATATGGCTTTTTTTCAGTGACTTATGATTTAGCAGTTGAAAATTATAACATGAAGAAAATCACATATGCGAGGGAAAACCTCCTCCCCCCGAACATGCACACACTCCCCAACTAATATTTTTGAGTTATGACTCTGCGTGCAAACACTGCACAGGCTGTTGTGACCTTGGGGCTGTGTGCTGGGATGGAGATCTGGATCTACTCAAGCTCATCTGAATAATTTCTGGAGGAGTCAACTGGACCTTCTCAAAGTACAGCTTCTCTGGGGCGAAGGCTTTGAGTGAGACTCTAATCGCCGACGTGTGTTGTTTTGTAGCTGAAATCTTTCCCATTGCACTTGTGTGTTAGAAGCTGGAATTTGGCTTCCTGTCTGCCTAGTTTCTGCCTGAAGCAAAATTTTTATGACTGAGCTGTGAACCCCGTAGTGGAGACGGTTGTAAAAGAAAAGCTTACAGACTTTTTAACTAATTGAGGCCTTACTGGCTATTACCATAATTTTTTTTGAAATTATTTAAAAATTTTTTGTCCTCTCTGATCTCATTCCTCACTGAACAAAATATATAAGGATAAAAACTCTCCTTCCCTGTCCCTTACCTCCCCTGCTACCCCAACACCCCCCCCCCTCAAAAAAAAAAGAAAAGACTGTGCAATACCCCACTGACCCCTCCAGACTTCAGATCAGGCAGTCAGAAAAGGACAGCAGGTCGCTGAGATGCTAACCTTCCTTTTCCTATTGGAGAATCCATATTTTATGTAAAGCAAGAAAAAATCATTCCCATTACACTCGCGGCCCAATTTTTCTTTAATTGATTAGTCATTAAGAAGGTTATATTTATTTCTGGGAAAAAAATCTCTTAAAATAATCATTTCAGAGAATGCCAGAATATAGGCTTCTCAGACTGTACACAGGTATGTAATTTTATTACCATTTTTTCCTTAGTTTTGTTTCCAAGCTATGGTGCTTCCAGGGCTACAACAACATTCATAAGAATCTAGGGTGCAAGTCTTGCTTTTCAGGAACTTGATATCTTACCTGGGCTGCTTTGTGTTCTCTCTGGTACCTGAGCAGTTTCTTCAGCAATAAGCAGTAAGATGCCATGACAGAAGATGGTCTGTTGTTTATTAAAATTTTGATAACTTCTGGAAGACTGAAGGCCATTATTTCTGTCATGTAGCTTAAAACAACAGGATTTAATTCATTGAGGCAAAGTCTGAAAAATTAGGAAGAAGTATTTAAGTATGAATGATACATCCAGGCACAATTGCAGGAAGTTGGAAATACGCTTCTTGTGATGTAGGTAAAATAGATTGAATACCTCATATTGTCAAAATACGATGCACAGTTGTGCAAAAAATCCTCTGCAACTTCACTGCTGGGCTGAGGCTCTGTTACTGCATTATTAAATATTCTATTGTTGATATAATTATTACTCTGAAAGGATGCCCAGTCAGGCTAAGCTTGAAAAATCAAAAGACAGAAAACCATATTTTCTCATTTTAATCAAGTGTGCATGTTTTGGTTGTCAGTACAGTAGTCTCAAATGGATTAATGAAGAGAGAGAATGTGTGCCTGTGTGTGAGAAGACAGGAAGAGCCCCAAAGGCTGGAAAATCTCAGAGGATAAATAAAAAAAAAAGTTAAGGAAAGCACAGGAAGATTTTTATTTTTATGTAGATTAGACTATTAAACAAAACTGGTATGATAATTATTTTAAAAGTGGGCTGCTTGAGTAAATCTAGTAAAGGCATTTTAGAAATATCATATCATTGAATTCTAAGATTCCTAAGATATTTTTTCAGACTTTTCAAACTTCAAAATTAATAATGGAAGCATATGTATCAGAAAGAAGGGGAGAAGGGCAAAAAGGAATGGTGAACAGTTCTCAGAGAAATGAACAAATTGCACATAGATTTCTAATAATCCAGACTAGGACTGGTGGTAGATCGCACATGCTGTGGCAGGAAAAACAGCTGTATTTCATATATGCAGATTACATAGGCCAAAATATCTTCTTTTTGTATTGGTGTAAACCTACTGATTTTTTACAGAATGATCTGAATGTAAAATATTTGACCCAAGTCTACCTGCTACCTAGCCACTTTTAGCTGTGAGAAATAACAAAACGGTCCACCATGGAAATTAGATATTTAGGAGCATGCAAAGCATACTTTGCAGCCTCCCAGGAAAGTATTAGAAGCAAGCTCTCTAGAAATGGGTTGCACCAGTGAAGCACTTCAAGAAAAAAAATGTTGGTACGATGGATATAAACAGTTCCATAAAGATGATTCATCTTATCTGAAATTATATATGGTTAGGAAAGGTAATGTGGTATTTTCTGAAGGAGACTTCTAGCATTTTGAAACAGCCCTGAGCAAATAACCAAACAAACAGAAACCCTAAAACATGCACTACCCTTCACCAAAAAATTCAACCCCCCAAACCTGTGCTAGAAAAGAGATGTGAAATCCATTACCTGTTCTTATAGGTAGCAACATAGGGTGATTTCCTGGTGAAGCCTTCGTTCAACCACGTGTCCTTCATTGCTTCTTTCACTTCAGGTCTCTTGGCAGGGTCAGGCTCAAGTAAGGACTGCATGAAGTTTACAGCTCCTGTGCAGCATTCAGATGAATTGGCTTGTTTAGCGGCAGTAATATTTGATTATTCAGTGCAAAGTTTTCCTTCTTCAGAAGTGTTGCATGTGCCCAGCTTCTCTACTTAAGAACCTAAGCTGAAGTCCCATTTCTAGCGCTGTCTCTGAACTGATGTATAAAACAGCTTCAACTCTCCTCTAAGATCCTTATCATGTCCCTGTTCCCCTCCAAGCATTCCTGAGAGGTTGGTCAGCATGGGCCAAACCACGTTGACTTGTTCGTATGGGCCAGAACTAGTGCTGAGTCACCAAGTTGTTTTATTTACCCTTGCAAACATAGCCCATGGCACCCATAGCCATTGCAGTGCTGTTCTTGCTAATATCATCAAGACTCCGAGGAGCCCTGGAACAGGCGGCCCAGAGAGGTGGTGGAGTCTCCTTCTCTGGAGATCTTCCAAACCTGCTTGGATGCCACCCTGTGCCACGTGCTCTAGGTGTCCCTGCTGGAGCAGTGGAGTTGTACTAGATGATCTGTAGAGGTCCCTTCCAACCTCAACCATTCTGTGAGTCTGTGGGGACACAAATCCTGTGCCACGCGACTTCCCTGGAGTAACTTTACCAGTATGAAGAAACTAACCTCCTTAATAAATCTCTCCATGAAGGGAGGGAGATGCACCCTTGTGCTCAGATGACATATTGTGCTTTAGCTTCCTGGAGCTTGGACAGAGAAAGTTCAAGCATTCCCATATGCCTGTCATTCAGTTCCAATACTGCATAAAATCCCTCTCTCTCTTTCTCTTTTTTTTTTTTCCTTGGGAAATCTCTACCAAATTATTTGATATTCCTTGGGGATGTTTTCAAATGAGCAAAATAGCAAGTAAGCATTAAACTGGGACCATAATGCTCCTTTCACTTGGAATCTCCTTCACAAGCACTTAGGTTTGAAGTATGCAAAACTTGTTTGCTCCTGCTCTCTCACTAAATTCCCAAGGGACAAGGGAACAATGGCATTATCCACAATCTTCCACTAACTGTGTGGGCTTTGTAGAAAAGCAGAGATTATGCATTCATTAGTAGAAGCTATAACAATAGCATAAATTAGAAAAATTAGAAATGCAATAATTGCAGCTTGTAGAAAAATGGAATTAATATCTGATAACCCATCTCCAAAAAAAGATAAATGAGTGACTACTGTACAGATATTCTGGACAGTTATGGTGGATATTCTCATAGCATTTGGGGGTGAGGGAGAAGAAATTATATCATCACATTCTCCTAATATTGTAGCTTCAAATTAGATGCAACTAGCATAATCTGGAATTCCCTGGAACTTCCCAGTGTTTGACTGTGGGCAGCCACTTTAGCTAATCTTGGATCCTGAATTCATTCTTGCCTAATGTTAGAGCAAAATTGTTCAGAACGGTGGGGAGATCTGAACTCACGCTGGTAGAACTCGTGCTAGACAAACATGTCATTCTGCTCTGCTTTCTGGCTCGGTCAGGGAAGCGATGTGCTTTGAAACGGGTGCAAGAAGAGGCCGAAACCTGTGGCGCTAGACAGAGACAATGCTGGTCCACATGGAGAGCAAATAGAGAATAAACCCGTGGTTTACATGAATCATTATAAAGAACAACCTTTTGAGCTTTATGGAAGGAACTTTTGGACTGCAAGCCCCAAATTTATATACACTGTTCCTTCTTGGCTTTAGAGACATGGGCTGTAATTTGGGCTAGAGTTCAGGCTAGAGCTTCTGAGCTCTGTCTTTGCCAGTTGTCTAAAAAGACCCGTTAGACTGCACCTCACTAAAGATAGTCAGCAAAATTGAATGAAAAATGTTGAATATCATTTTTTCTCGTTAAAAATATGAACACAATTCATAAAAAAACCCCCAAACTCCCACTTCTTTAATTATCTATACTTCATGGTGTTCTGTTTATAGTGAAAAGGAAAGAGGAACTTCAAGAAAAAATGACCTAAGGTTTTAATAAAGAATCCTTTGGAAAGACACAGAAGTGGCCTGCTGAATGTTTCCTACCCACACCAAATGTGACAGCATTCTCATTTACTTTGTGACTACTCTGCCTGTGTAGAAGTGATGTACATTTTATGCCCACCGTGAAGAACCAAGAACTGTGGTCTCTGGAAGAGGCCTGCCTTCCTAGTAGCCCGTGAGAAAGAGATCCTGCTCAAGACACACAAAACCTATTTCTAAATGACAACAAAAACAAGCGGAAAAGGTACGTGCCAGTGAAAAAAAGATCGTGTTGTTGTTAAAGTCGCCTTATCACATATGCTAGACATTTTATACCTCAGTATTCTTTATAAAATTTAGAGTGCATTACCGGGGGAGATATCTGATGGAATAGGACTGATTTCTCCAATTACCATCTTTTGATGTAGTTGCTTGATATTAAAAGGTTCCACTATGAAGGGTAATGTGCCAGTTAGCATAGCAAACATGCTAACACCTCTGTCAAAGAAAAAAAAATGAATGTCAGAGCTCTAAATAATTATAATGAATATAAATATGTGTATTCAAAACAAAACAAAACAGAAAGCTATGGGTCAGGTTTCAGATATTTGCCTTCGGTATCAAGAGGAAGGTTACAAATTATCTTTACCAGCAATTTGTACTGAAAGCTTATACTTTTTTCTTTGAGTAAATGCTGTTTTACCCTAGAAGAGAGTTTTATGGCAAGTATATATAAAAAAAGACCGCCTAGTGAGTGAGTGGAAAACCTGCAGTGTTGAAAGTGGAAACCTGCTGTTTATTTTTAAAATAAGCTCACTGGAGTGTCAGTGTAGGGTACCTGGCCCACCAGAATAAAGTATTTCAGCTTAGAGGTTGAGTGACAACATAGGACTGGGACTGCTGTGTTAGATCCTGTTCCAAATACTAATTCAGTTCCTCTTGCTTTGTACAGATTGCTAAATTAGGTGTGACTTATGCCCAGAAGGCATTCATTTGCTAACAGTTTGCTGTTGGTTAAAGACTGAAAGCTTTAACTATTGTGAAAGACTAGTAGTTTGCTAAAAGCCATTAGCAAACCTCACAAATGTCTGCCATTCAGTTTGAAGAAGTAACACTCTTCAGAAAACTTTGCTTACTATCCGGATTTTGCAGACTGGGAGGTTTCCTTGAACACTCTCCATGGTACTTCCTTGTTGCAGCTGCGCCAGAACACCACAACAGCAGTTGCTTTCAAGGTCCCTTGTCATTTCAGTATTGAATTCAGTAGATGTATTTGTTTTAGGAGTTCAGGCAACTTTAGTTTAGTGGATCTAGTTTCCTTATTAGTGTTGATGATGTTACTTGTGAAACAGAGATCAGCTCATGGCATACACAGCTACAGCCTTTTTACTGTTTTTAAACCATTGAAAAATCATTAGAAGATAGTTGGACCTTCTTCTAATTGTTGACTTAGACTGTATTTGAACTGGAGCTCTATGGATAAACATGTTTTAATGCTCTCAACCAGGACTTCCCATGGTGACTTTAGCCATCTAAAATGTGGATATTGAGAGAGACCTCTTGTGTTAGGCAGCTATTTTAGGTTACGTTAATTGCATCAGGAGGTGAGCTATCTCCCTCCATGGACGATAGCAGACACTAACCTAGATGTCTGGTTGTGAGATAGTTAAAATTAGGTGGGATAAAATCTCAGCTTACTTTACTAAAACTTCTGATAAATCTGGTCCTCGAACATACTGTTTTCCAAAAGTTTCTTGATTGAGACAAAACATATGGCAAGGAAATGGCATTGTTTTCAGGTGCCTGAAGTAGCAAGGATTGTACTTCTATAATATGTAATATGTGGGCTAAAAATAGCTGGAGTTAAAGTGATAGGAGGGTCCCTGAATATTCACTGATGAGTTGGAATAACACACAGTGCAAATGGATCTCCAATGTTATTACAACATCAAACACATTTGTCTTTTCAATACTACAAACACTACCATGCATTTTAAATTGGTGATGATATGCATGACTGGTGCTTTAAAATGGCAATCGTTCTTTTTGTCGGCCTCCTCAATGGTGAATACCCAGAGCAGGGGAACTTGCGGAGTGCATGGAGCTGTGTAGTTCTAAAATTTCTTCAGATACCTAATGCACAAAATGTTGCTAGTTAGCAGCAAGGTGCTTAATAGCTAATTGTGTCTGGAATCTGATGGTATGTTAAATTTGAAAATTTATTGGCTGTAACAGACTGCTGCTTTATCCCACTGAACTATCTGGCTTTGTTTGAATACAGCAGCTGTTTTCTTAATTCAGCTGGTGTATGAAAGCTAATCACTTTCCAGTCCTCCAAAGAATCTTTAAAATCTTATGCAGTAAAGCTGTGAACAGGCAAAACAGGCACTGCTGTTTCCTCAGCAGAGCCTTAATTGCATAGCAGTTGTATCTGGCTGGTGTTCTGAATATGCTTCTGACAGAACATAGGTTTCTAGTTCTGGTCATAACAGTTGCTTATCAGTTTCTCTGCGTAAAGTCAGTGTTTCCTCACTATACTGGTTGACCTGGAATCCTTTATTTATTTTGCATCAGTAACTTATTTTTCTAATTAATATTATAGGTCATCAAAAGCACTTTTTCCATGATGAAAATGTGAGCAATTCAGGATAAAGTGTAAGTATGTTTTATGTCAAAGACATAGAATATGTCTGTGCTAAGTACCAAGGGCCTTATATAAGCTTTATATAGCCCTTGATTTGTTATGTGATGTTTATTAACAGATTGAGCTCAATAAAAGGTTCTAAGGTTGCTGCTTTGCCTTCTTTAGACATTTGAAATATGGAATAAATGTAATCCTATATAAATGCCGACAGCATCGTCTGGGCATTTTTTATCTTTGTTATGTCTAGATGAATTTAGAATAGCACTCTTGAAATCTAGATTTACACTGAAATAATTTAGCAGAATTTCTCCCTTCATACTTAACTTTTGTACCATTCATATCCTGTAATTTAGAGGAAACTGGGGTATAAGAGACAGAGTTAAGTCAAAACCCTAATATATAGTATGTCAGAAACCATACCTTAGGTATTTAGAAAAATAATGTATTTGCATGCATATGTGTATGTCTACATACATACACACACTTTTTTAACAGGGGCTCCTCGCAATGTTGGTATGAGAGCTAGCTCAATAATTAGATGTCTGAACCACTGTTTGGATAATACTGCCTGTCTGCTGAGTCTTTGAACCTCAGCAGTCTAGGTGAAGACTTGTCTTGCTCTATCCTACTCTTACACAACTTCTCTCACACAGCTCTGTTTTCCATGTTTATGTCCCAAAGCAGAGTGCCACTAACCATTTCTGCCAGGATCTTGTCTAAACCATTCAGTGCTGAGAGTGTTTCAGTGAGTGTATTTTTAGATCTACTTACATGGACCAGACATCCACCTTCGGACCGTATTTTCTGTGAGCAAGGAGCTCAGGGGCAGCATAAGCTGGGCTTCCACACTGTGTGCTTAACAGCTCCTGAGAGAGACCCGCAAACTTTGCAGTATTGCTTAGTCCAAAATCTGTTCATCACAAAAAAAAAAAGAAAAAAAGAGACAAAAACCCTTTAGTCTCTTCTCAAAATCCTTTATCCATAGCAACTGGCCAAAGATAAGAGAAAAACATAGAAGCAACAATATTATGAGTGCAAACAATATTATGAGTGCAGCTAACAGGCACTATGCTTTATTTCCTTGTGCAGCATTTATAGTATCACAGCCACTTTTATATATACAAATTATATAAACATATATAGCTAGACATATATAGTTAGAAGTAAATAAAAACTAAAAAAGTAATGCTTTGCAGTAATTGCTGACCAGCACAGCAACCTTCTGCGTTTGGAAAATATATCTCCTAGGCTGGATTTACTTGAAGGGTGCCAGCTGCCAACCTCTGAGGCAGCCCCACAAGGAGGACCACAGTGTGGGTGGTGGGCACCGCAGGGAGACCTGGTGCATCCGGCTTCCAGCTGAGGGGCATCCACTGTCATCTGTGGGCCAGGAAGCCAGGAATGCACATGAGATGCAGAACAGCTCCCTAGGGCCCTGCTCATGGTCCTTGCTCTGAGGGTGGCAGAGCAGTCACTGCTGTGTCAGCTGGGCTGGTTTGATGGTTGCTGCTGGTGGCCCACACAAATCTATGATGTGACTTGCCCCGAGGAGGAGGAGGAGGAAGTCTCCTGAGATCAGCTGCAAGAGGAGGCAAGCAAAGTTAATCGGAGCCTCTCTGTATTTCTTGACCAAAGCCATGCAACTAGTGCTGCCCTGTGGTGACATCTCAACTGTGGATGCCAGTTTGGGTTGAATAAACATGTCATGAATGTGAGATTGAAGTTACCTGGTCATGAGGCTATGCTCCTAGTTTGGTTTATTTTGTGTTTTTAGTTCACTTCAGATGACTGCATGCCAGTATGGGAACTCAGCTATACCCTTGAATTAGAGTGTCTTAATGAGTTATGGCATTAGCCTGTTGTAAATGAGAGGTAAAATGTGCTAACTTAAGCCTTTTTCTCTGCATGTGTGCAAGGGGAGGGAAGAGAAAGGTGTGATTGTGAAGGACTGGCTGGCTATAAAACAGGGGTGAAGAGTTGGTTCCTTTTTTCCTCAGAGGTGTTAAGCTTTTAAAAGTTTGGGAAACAGTGGGTTAAACACGTGGCGTCTCTAAAAGCGAATTTCCCTTGCTAGGATTTTTTTGTGCGGTTTCTGTAGAATAAAATTAATGTTTATTTGAGCTGTGTTAACTGCTTGGTGCAAATTCCCTCATTTCTATAAATGTTTACTTCCCTATTCAGAACTGTGGCAAGATTTCTGTTAGCGACCAAAATTGTCTTTTTTTTTTTTTTTCTCCACTCGTCAAAAGATGAGGTATCTGGTTGGACTAATGTCCCCAAAGAAGCTCATACATTCGTACCTGAGTTTCACCTCAAAAGATTGATTTCCTTGCCCACAAATCACTTCTGTTAGGAACCGCTTTCTACACATAAAAGCTGTAATTGTTTCTTGCTTCTCCAGCAATACACAAGGGAGAAGAGTAGACAAAATTGTTTGCCTTGGTCTCTTAAAAATATGTTTTAGTTAGAGCTCAGAAAAACAAGCTGTTAAGTTATACTTCATAACATTTATTCCAATAAAGCTAGAATGTTTTAATTAAATAATCACAAGTTCGCTCATAAAATGTATTGCATAAATAGTTACTGAATTGTTACTGAAGGCTACACAAACTAAGAAGGTGAAAATGAGCTTCACTGACAGTGTACACTTACCAACAATTTTGATGTTGTTGTTCTCATCAAGGAGAAAATTTTCAATTTTTAGGTCCCTGAAATGAAGACAGAAAACAAGCATTAAGATGTCTGATGTCCCAACTAACGATTCGCAGATATTTTTTTTTAACAAAGTTTAATTGAAATAATAACAATAGTTCTACATAGCTCTGCCTGCAATTGTAACAAGATCTTCATTCTTTCCTGGAGTTTTCCATTTGGAAAATGGAAACTTTACTTATTTAATGAATATTTTATGAGTATTTTTAAAGTGACTGTTCCTTTTAGGAATCATCTATTCTACCAATATACCCTTTTAAAATAGATAGTATTTATTTATCATTTTGACTACAGTAGCTACTTCAGAAACAGGTAAAGTATGCTTATATTATAAAGCATTTTGCTCTAAAACAAAAAACAATTGCAGCATATTTGGAAGTGGAGTGTTTCAGTCTTTGCTTGAGAACTGTTGAATATTTCTCTTATCCTTCTAAGTTGGACCTCAGAGCTGTGAGCGGCAGGAGGGGAACTGGAAAGCGAGGCCTGCCTTGTGTGAAGGAAGGGGGGTATGTGCCAAAACCAGGTCAAGGATGGTCACACCGAAGGTGGAGGCATCTCCACAGTGATATTCCTGTAAGCAGGGTCAGCCAGTGTCAGCCCCCGGCAGCTCTCCAGAGGAGGACGGAATTCAGAGCGGCGGGAGAAGCGCCGCTAGCTGGCTCACTGCTTGCTTGCTTACTGTGGGAACACTTCTATCCCTCCAAATTAAAACCAAAAGCTGCAATATTGCTCCACTGCGGGGAGCGCCCAGAGCGGCAGCCGAAACAGGGGAATCCTCCGCCAGCGTAACCGGGGTTTGGGCGCGCGGAATCTGCCTCTGGAGTCTCTGCCGCCCCACGAGGAAAATTGGACGGGCATGGCTTTAATGGGAATTTTCCAGTGTGTTATAATCTAAGCAGAATGTTTTCTAATGTTGCAAATAAGTGAGTGGCCACATTAGCTAGTGCTCTGAGATAAATTTAAGATAACTCTGTTTATAACCTAATCCTACAAACTAGCACTGTGTGGTTTAAAACCATACATGTTTCAGGCCACTGAAAATCTGACATTTCATTAGATTTAACACCCCATAGTGCACCCTGATGACTTTTACTACGCTACAATTAAATAATGTTCCTTTGGATCCCCACAACTGCTGTTCTATAGACTGCGTTGAGTGCTCATGCAGTTAATAAAAATGTATGCTTTCTTGCCTGATAAACCTGATAATGATCACTATTAAAGTTTACATAGTGTCAGAAGTTATTCTGTATCAGAGATACAGCTTATTCTTTCTTCCAAGGGAAACTTTCCCAGAAATGGGGTAATTTTAAGAAACATCATGAAATTTTTCTCATTCTCATGGGGACTCTAGAGAAAATGCCTAGAGGGCAGCTTCTGATGTTTCTCCAGGTCTTTGGTCCAGTAGTGATTCCAAAAGATATATGAGTTTTTTATATGGGAGAGGGGAAAATATCCAGGAAAAATATCCAAGAAAAAGCAGGAATGGTGCATATAAGCAAGTTACTGTCATTAGCAAGTTAGCATGTGCCAGCTGTAAGAGCTGGTAGCTGGCTGTGTACATGTGCTGGCCCAATTCAATTGCAAGGTAATATGATTTAGCTTAAATATCTTTATTTGAGGCTTTTAAGCTAAGATGCATTACCTCACTATTTGGGCATGCTTAAGGCAGCCATAGGGACACTTAGCAGAGCCCAGCTGATGAGTGTTAGACTGTGAAGCTGCTGAACCTGGTCTCGTGCCTGAACTTTGGGTTATCTGGGACAGTAAAACCCTGTGAGTTGGATGAATAAGCAAGTGAATCGCTTCTCCAGCCGCTTGCTGATTTTGGCTACTGTAGCATCAAAATAAAGTGTGGTCTTACACGGACAGAAAAGATACTACCTTTACTGCAGAAAGCAGCCTCAACCTTAATTTAAGCCATAAGCATTTGTTGGATCTGTGCTGATTTTAGTGCTGAAAACGAAAACTATTAGGAAAACTCAGGAAACAAAATAGCTGTCAAAACATGGTGTAGGGTTTTCTAATGAGCAATATTATTTTGGGCTAAAAGTGACTAAGAAAGGGGCCAGTGTTTCAGCAAATATATTGTTAAGCCAATAGAAAGTACTGTTTTTGAAAGGTGTATCTCACAGCTAAAATCAAGAACACTCATATGCCGCTTCTAAGCAAAACTGCAGTAAATTAGCAAAATTCTAAGCTTTTCACTCAGGAATGAGACTGCACCTCTCTTCTGATAAAATAAAGAGGCGCTGGGCATAGGCCCAAGCAGGACAATTTCTGTCTCATTGAATTATTAGCATGATTCTTGCTGTGGTTTTGGATGGAGAGAACCAGCACCCTTTCCAACCATGCCCTGAGCACGGTGGGGCGCCGGGGACAGCATGAACCAGCAACCATTCCCAATGGGCAATGTGAATGTTACCTAAGCCTCCCTTACCCCAGTTAAAGCAAAGAGTAGCATTTGATTCACTGCATAGGAGAGAAAACCAGATTGATTTTCTAAGGCAAATCAGATGATTGATTTTCTAAGGCAAGTTTCCTATTTCTGTGCTCATCTTGCTGTGAACATTCTTTTCAGGAGAAGATACACCCAAAGTTATCATCATAATTTTTAACCTCCGCGGTGAGTTGCTAAAAATCACTGCCGCTGGAGCTGAATGGGGAAGCAACTTCCCAAGGCATGGGACATGCTGAACGCAGCAGTCCTAGCAAGAGAGACATGCTTCTTAGGGGGGGTATGACTTGGTAAAGCCTAGGACAAGGTGCTTCAGAGCCAAGGATGAATTTCCTTCAGTTAGAGGGATTAGACAGGGCACCAAGTCTCTAGAGGAGCTCAGACTCTTTAGTACCTGACTGCTTTCGGGGTGCGCAGCAAAATCCTTCCCTCTCGAAGCTTTCCCAGCAAAACAATACCAACAGAAAAAAAGAGAAAAGCAGGGCAAGAAGTCAGGCTACACCCCTGCTCCCTGGGAAGAGTTGTTTCCAAGCAAAGAGGAGGGAAGAGGGCTTGTGAAATTCATGAAGAATGTTGTCATGGGAAGAACTTAAATGCTATGTTCGTGGGCACCAAAAAAATGCTGTAAAACAGATTAACTAGGGAACTAGTAAACCTGGGGTGTCAGCCTGGGCTGAATGGGTGAAGCTCCATGAGTTTCTTCTCTTTTTTTTTTTTTTCTTTCTCTTTAAATTCTGTAGGCCAGATGCTGATGATTTCTTTCCTGTCCCTTCCTTATTAATCAAGAAACACGGTAATTAAATGCTGAATTGCAGGCATTTCTAGTACACCACACAAAGCACTTGTGTGAAAAAGCTGAGCCATCACATTCATAGCTTATTTTTCCATGGTTGCTGTAATGATACATTCAACTGCAATACTTGTTAGGTCCTGAGGGTTTTCTTGATGAGTGCATTTAGTATTTAAAAATCTGATTGACTGATAATTATTAAATAAAATGGAAATAATGTTAGGGAAAAGTACTTCTTGCTTATTTTCCTGCCTAAAATGGCAATGCTTATTCCACTGCTCTTGGCATATGCTCTAAGGGTTCTGGTGGGGGGAAAAAATAATCTCTCCTTGAATGGACCACGCAGCTCTTCTGTCACGGGTGAGGTTGTGGTCTGTCCTCACAGTGCAAAAGCCAAGGTGGAAGGGGAGAGACCTGCAATGTACCTGGAGCTGTGGGCTGATTTCCTCCGTGCAACCAGTGAGTTGTGACTGTTCAGGCACTGCTTGCTTGCTGGCCTGGCCTGAGCTATGTCTGCCTGTTTCAAGATATCATGGCTAAACAAATGAAAAGAATATGTATATGCATAGCCATACTGAAATACAAATACTGATACAAATTGGTCACTAGCTAATTCTGAGGTAATCAACAAAAAATATTAATTCCTTATGTTCCTTGGCTTTTTGTCCTGGACTTGTTGCTTTACTCTGCAAGGAATGCATAACAATTTATCTTCTACCACTAACAACAAAACACTCGATTAAGATGGGCTGAGAAAATGCAATGTGTTTTGGAATTCCTATTTTAGATGGAAAAATTAAAGAAATGCAACCTGTGAAGAAAATCTCTCTGCATTCTGAAGCACTTTCTTTTGTAGCTGTTCTTTGAAAGGAGGAAAATATCTTACCTGTGAACAATCCCGTGGCAGTGGAGATGCTCCACGGCAGACAGAATTTGCCTGGTGTACCTCCTAACTTCCCTTTCCGCCAGCCTCTTTCGGTCACAGATTCTGTCCATGAGGTCCCCGCCAAGGCACAATTCCATCACCATGTAATAGGAGTTGTCAGTCTCCAAGGTCTCATATAGCTGAACAACATGGGGGTGCTTGATCATCTGATGTATCCGTGGCTCCCGCTTCATATTTTTTAAAATGTAGGAATCCTGCTTGGCTTTTTTCTTGTCAATGACTTTTATGGCTACCTAAATTATAGAATATATGCAAATTGGAAACACCTTCATCGACCTTTGCAACATAGACTTGTTTTCAAAAGGATGGACACTGAGCTGGGATGTGCGAGAAGCTGATTTTGACATGGGCATTGATAATTGATATCACAGAGGGATATCAATCGATATCATAGAGAATTTGCCAAGTTATACAAATAGGGAAGCTACTGAAGTCATAAGAAAAATACAAAAGCAAAAAGACCATTCCAGTGTGATAGTGATCCACCTTTCCACAGATACAGTTTTTTAGCCCAGCTGAACGAGAAATGATAAATGGTATCTATGTCCTGTCATGAAAATGATTGCTGTTGGAAGAGCTAGCTTTTCAGTAAGTATTGTCTATAGATTTAAAAGTCAGGTGCACATTCTTAGTTACACAATGAGGATTACTGGAAAACACAGATTTGAAATTGCCTTTATGCTGTTATACCATGTTCTTTCAGTAAGAGGATATCTTTGTTGTCTGTGTTGTTTTATAATTGTGAAAACGCTTGCAGTCACATGCATATTTGCACATGTGACTGATTATATATGAACAATAAACTCAATTTATGGGATTGTTTATTAGGATAAGGTTCAGAGGATAATTCACAGAGTAGATTGTGGTTTACAAACTAAATGAAATTCTCTGGCATAAGTTACTGTGAAGTTACCTGCATTGCTAGAGAGTGGCACGCTCTCATTAGGAGCTTACCTTCTCCCCTGTGGGAATGTGCAGCCCCTCCATCACCTTGGCAAAGGAGCCCTTGTTGATCATTTTGCCGACTAGGTAAGTCCCAACTTGTTTGGTGTGAGGGAAAGTCTCTCCAGCTTCTTGGGGCCTCTTGTTGAAACAAGCAGGCATTTTAATACTCCTAAAGTCTTTCTGCCATTCTGCTAAGGTCCCATCCAAGCCATCGGTATCTGTCATTTCGCCATCCAAGGCTGCTCTGGTTGCTGAGGGCATTCCCGGCGAGTTGGAGCAATAGTGCTGCCTTCTAGATGTGGCTTCTGAGTCACAGCAGCTCCAGGCATGAGGTCTGTGCCTCTTGTGCAAGTGCCATCCGGCGCTGGTCATGCAGCAGCGAATCCTTTCCCTCTGAGACTCTGTTTTTGTCACTGATCTCCTGGGCACTCAGAGCTGCTCAAGCAGAACCAAGAGGTGGATTATTAACCTAACCTGATACATGATGTCAGTTAATGTCCCAGAACTGCGAGGTCGGATGACACATAATCCCAGCAGCACCCTGGAATCAACTGCTCTTTTCCACCTACAAAACTTCTTTAAACACAAGCTCAGTGCAAGTTGCACCAAACTGAAGTAAGGGTTAGCTTTCTTTGCATGCATTTTGCAGATGTGCAAGTGCATGATTTTGTTATAAAAACACTGTGATAGCTATTTTGAATGCCAAGTAGAATTGCACATCAACTGATGCTGTGCAAGTGTGTAAAATGTGTTCACAGGCAGCATCTCATTTAAGACCCAGAATCTTAGCCTGAATAGAGGATATACAAGGGCCTCTTGCATTCCTCTGAAACTTTCTTTTTTATAAAATCTGCTGAGGAGATTTTCCTCCTACAGCAATGACTTGTAAGTACAAGAAGAAGCCTTTCTTTCCATAGCATATTATCTATGTCTGTCTTTATTGCCTTTTTTGTTTGTTTGTTTGTTTTGTTTTTTGTTTTTTTTTTTCAAAGTCATGGAGAGGAAAGATCCTTTCCAGACAGTGCTCTCACATACCTGCAATTTGAGCCATCTCTCTCAACTGACTGCAGTGAAATCTTAGGAAACCAAAGCTCTTCTCATAACTTGCTTGATGATGAAACCTTTCTTCACCCTGCGTTACTTGGAGATGAACAATAAGCAATGTCCTACTCGCCTCATTTGACTCATGAAGCTCAGGAAGTGCAAAAATTCCCCAGGATGAGTGAAAATGGGATGGAATGAAAAAAGAAAGTCTTTAAAATCTAAAATGGATTTACTCTCATTTTACAGCTTAAACAATTGTGGGCAAGTTTAAGGCATCAACATCTGTATGCAGCTGCTTGCAGTCACAGGATAGCCCCTTGCCTTCTAGTCTCTAACTGAAAGATAAAGTCTCATTAAGCTGAGCAGGCTGTATACTCAGTTGCCATTCTTTCAGCTATATAAGCTGCTCTGCTGTAAAGGGACTTTGTTTGCTGAACTAGGAGGCTTTATTTTCTATTCCTTGCAGAAATTCAGAGACAGAGAGACATGATTTTCTGAGGAGAGAACTGGGAAATTCTCATTGATTTGCACTCACTATTTACTTTGCGTCTTCCTAAACTGCTGTTCATTGACTCTTCCACTAAAAACAAGAAGAAAAAAAAAGTTAGGGGAACCACTGCATGGAGCAGAAATCCCATATTTCTGGCACATTTCAGAAGAAAGGAAAAAACCTCTTTAAAAATATAACAAACCTTAAAACATGATAGCTGGCTAAGTTAACTATTGCTATTGTTGGGGGAAGGCCCAGCCTGACACCTTGAAAAATGCTGAAGTCGAAAAGCTTCCAAATACCTTTCACAGTAATTTTTTTGGCACAGTGGCAAATTAAAAAAGAGAGGCAGGGCAAAGGGAGCAAAAACAGTGTATCTCTGTGTGGGGGAGTCCACTGCTCTTACTGATCCCAAGCTGAATGAAGCTGAAATCCAGTGTGAGAAGGGAACCGTCAGCCTGTTAGTTATGTCTATATTTTGTGACATAGCAGGTTGTTGTATTGCAATATGAGAAGAAAAGTGTGAGAAAAGACCACCATCAGATCTCTGATGGAAGAGAGATGCCATGAGGTGCCATGAGTGTCAGCAAGGAGGTTTAGCACAGGAAGAAGAATGACCACTTTGGTGGCATCAGAAATACCCATCGACTTCCCCAAACTAGCCCCAAGACAAACACTCTCCTCTCTTTAGTATCTTTCATTCATCAGGGCAAAGTGATACTGCCTTGAGAAATAAAAAATAAAGCAGCGAACCCCCAGATCTCAAGAAGGCGTTCAGTTTTCCTAGCAGTAAATGAAAAAAAAAGTGTTTTTGCAGGAACTGGAGACTAATTTCAGGTTTGAGGAAACAAAATTTGCTTTATCATGGCATATTCTCAATAGTCCTTTAGAGAAAACTGAAAAGAGAAAGTTTATGCAAGTGTTTTCCACAGTATCTGTGCTACCGATGTAGAAAGTATGAGGCCATGCGTGTGAGGGAGTTGCTGTCTGCAGTCAAACCAGCTAATTGGGTTCAGCAGAAATAAAACAGCATGACCAGGAATTTGTCACTTCACAGCCACCATCTTGGATTTCCTCCCACAAAGCCAAAACGCGCCTGTGGCCATGTCTCAAGTCTTCTGTTCTCAGCCTAGAGATTAGGCAATGCAGCCCGGACTTCTGGTTTTTGCCATCGTAGGATGAAGTCTTAACTTAATGAGAGACTGATTTTACTTCTTAAAGATCTTTTTCAAAATAAAAAAACCTAATTTATACTCTTGTGACTATTGCTAGTTTTGAAAGA
This sequence comes from Tinamus guttatus, assembly GCF_059628265.1. NCBI lineage: Eukaryota > Metazoa > Chordata > Aves > Tinamiformes > Tinamidae > Tinamus > Tinamus guttatus. The sequence goes on along the minus strand of NW_028288604.1, from coordinate 442,903 downwards.
GCAAGTGTGAGATTTTGCAGAAGGGCCAAAGAGCTGCAGAGCTCTGTAGACCCACACACTCAAGTCAGGAGCTCCTCCAGTGCCTGGTGCGCTGTGCCTGGGACCAGACGCCCTGCGTGAAGCTGCGTTGGGGCTCACACTGAGATGCCCGTCCAGAGGCATCATCGCCCCGAAGACACCAGACTTCTTGCTGGACAAAAGTCCACGGTCTTGTCAACTGGTTTGGACCTGTCCCAGCACACACAGAATCAGTGCAGGGAGGGCTCCTCTATGCACATGTGTCTTCCAGCACTTGGGAAACCTCCCCGCTCCCTCGACCCCTGCGCACGTTTCCCACGAACCACAGCCGTCTGCAGCTTGGGCTACCAGTGGGGCCTGCTTAATCCCAGCTTTTGGGGAGCTGAAGGTTGCGAACAGTTCGTATTTCCACGTGGCTTGTTTTTGCTGGTTGCAGGGCACAGGCTCAGCAGTTTTTTTCTAAAAGCTTTTAAAGTTTCTCACTGCAAAGTGGGGATTTCCTCTTCAGAGAAGGAAACCCAAGATGGTGGCATCTTAATGTGGTAAATGGAGCAAATAAGGGGGGGGGGGAAAGTGGTTTAAAGACATGGTAGGAGGAATTTTGTCCAAATATCAGCCTCACGGTCGGTATTGTAGTAATTCTCAGATCTTGGAACCACTTCAGTCTGTGTTTTATAATGTACCTAAGGCATGCCCTTATGGCACTGTAACACCTGCCGTATTGTAAGTTATTTCTGACTTCTTATGCACTTTTTGGCAGCCATGGAGTTTACTTTAGAAGTTGCTGCATGTGCAAGTTCAGCAGCTTTTCTGCAGGATTTACTTACTGCCACGTGTTAAGGGGTTAAGAAGGCATGAACTGCAGGGCAGGCTGCGCTGCACTCCCGCAGCATCAGGGCTTGCCGGAGCAGGCAGGGCGCTCACACTCCTCATGTGGGAGTCACAGGGCTCCTTTAGTCAAAAAGGCAACTGTTCTTCACCACCAAGACACTAGTGAAATCAAAAACACATGCGGTGCTGTTTTTTTGGTATTGATCTGGTCCAGCACACACACGAGTGAATGGGAATGTTTCTGTTGTCCTTGCGAGGAGCTGGGTCTAGCTGTAAGAGAGCAAAGGATTTTGTTCTCCGTAATATTATATTAAATTTTAATTTGTGCAAGTATATTCCCAAGGTGTCACTTGTGAATGTAAGTTTTTCTCACACAGTCCTTATCACCACTAGATTTATATCTGATTCCACACTGATTCCTTAGGCTAGCTTTAAATTAAAAGAAAGATGGATGGGGTTTTCCTAACAGATAGTCTTTGTCTTTTTGCCATGCAGTATATGCTTACCAGATTTTTAAAAAAGTTTCTCATGCATGTGGATATTAATTTTCAGATCATTTTCCATTTTTAGGGGAAAAAAATTGCACCTTTTACTAATCGTACATGAGTACTGAGTCATATATTTTATATTTTAGATGGAGTATTTATGTCCGACCTGTATTTCCTCCATATGAGTCTTTGTTGTTCAAGCATATTGATGACTCTGATCTTGTACCACTTAATCTGCACCTTGAGGTAGACTTCATATAGCCTCTTTCATGTTTCAGCATTATGTCTGGCATTTAAATGTACAAGAACATCAAACCAAAGAGCATTCATATAGGATCAGATTAAAATACTGTGTAGTCAGTGCTCAGTCTTTGAACATGGTCAAAAGCAGTCACCTAGATTGCAGCATGTCAGGTGAAGCCTGTATGATACCTCACAATAATAAATCCCAACTTAATGGCTTCCTAAGCCTGAGATGGCTTCTATGTACTTAACAAATACACACTATTTACAACAAACAGAGTCTCCGCAGCTTTAGTAACCTGCTGAGTCCATTTATTGATTAGATAACGTCTAATCTTATTATTGCCTTTACAGAAAACTTTCTTCATTAATGCCGTTTGGAAAGAGAGAAAAATGTTCATTTTTTTGGTGAGTTTTTCTTTACTGAACTCATGGGAAATCAGCAGTATCAAACTGTAATTCTTAATGGACTGAACTTAGAATGAACTCACTTTTTTGTCTATTTTTGGTTGTTTGTTTTATATTGCTTTACTGCCCTCAATATAAGAAAGTGATACTGTCGTCTGGAACCAGTTGCAATGGGCAATTTTTCTCCCCCAAAACTCTCAATATAGGCCTAACATTGTCCTTCCTCAAGTCAATGAAAAACTACCTTTCATGGAAATGAGAACAGAATGATGGCCGATAAACAGTCTTGAAATCCCACTGAAAATGGGTGGAGACCATACCATATCCTAATTCACTTTAATGCAAACATATGGTGGATGTTCAATTAATAATGATCACCGGAGACCAAGAGAAGGGTGGATAATTACAAAAAAAATAGTTTCTTGGACTTCTCTCATGTTCAGAGGTTTAATATACTGCTGGCAGCAAAGAGGCAAATGGGAGCCATTAGTTTGTGTGGCTGTGAGTTTTCTCCTTATTTTTCCTCCCTCTCTTTTTCAGTCCTCACCTCACTATGCAGAGTTTCCTAGCATGCAATGCAGTGTAGAAGTGGTACCCTCTGTCCAGTGCCCAAGATCACGAACATCCTGAACGTATAAGCATCACAAATTGCACAAGTCCAGTGTGTGCTTTTGTGATGTCAGAAATACAGATCATAACTTCCTGCTACAGTATCCATGATCTTGGTGGTCTATCTACCAGCTGAAATAATAAAATTCATCATTAAACTATATCTTCTCTTTACCAAATCATCTTTTGCAAGCCATAAAATGCGCTGTTTACAGGTTGCTTTTTTACAGTGGTGTTGATTTGAAGACAGGTGATCACCATGTACACGATCACTGACCAAAGAGAAAAATGAAGGTTGCAAAGACCTTTATATCCGCAGTTCTTGAGTGTGTGAATTTCCTAATGCAATTCTGGCAAATTGACAGCCAGTGCTTTGGTCCCAGACCTCTCTCATGGCACAAATTTCCAGGCAGACTGGGTCCTAGGTAGTTGTACCAGGCCGAAGTATAGAAAGGTAGGGGAAAGCATGAGTCCTTAGTCTTACCAAGACCTGGCTTCTGTAGCAGAAAATCATTGTTCAGCCTTCGATTTTCCTTTTTCATTGAGGGATTAATCAACATTTTGAGAGAGACATCACTCACTGACTGTGACTTTTGTCCTACTCCCTAGGTGGAGAAGACAGAGATGACCAATACAGCCCAGGTGGTCTAATGAAAACGTAATACCCTAAGTGAGCAATATGCCACTTTCATATCTCTAACAGACAAAGGACAACATCAACCCGTATGTCCACCCAGTCTTGTTTTTTCTTACACTAAGGTACAAAGAAACTTAATGTGTTCCACAGATTATAGCAATGGACACAACTTGTCCATCCACCACTTTGCAAGCCAAGTCATCAAAGATAAGAGGTTCACAGTAATTCCTATTAGGAGTTTTTTTTTTATTACTTTGCTTTAATTCTGCACACAGACTAGGGTCTCTAAAAAAGTTGTAAAGTAATTTACATAGCATATTTTCTTCTACCCACAAAAGCCAGAGTTTAATAAAATCTCAATTTTGCAAAGCTTCCCTGATGACAAGTTTATGGATGTGAGAGAATCTTTGGCACAGCCCTGTCCCTCTGCTTGGGATGCTCAGCATGGCTTGCTCAAAGCTACAATGTAATCTCTCACAAAATCACAGCAACAGTGAGGTTGGAAGGCACCTCTGGAGATCATCTAGTCCAAGCCTCTGCTCAAAGCAGGGTCAGCTAGAGCAGGTTGCCCAGGATTGTCTCCAGCGAGGTTTTGAATATCTTTCAGGATGGAGACTCCATGACCTCTCTGAACAGCCTGTTCTGCTGTTGAATCATGGTAAAAAAAAAAAAAAAGCGCTCTCTAAAAAAGATTTTTTTCTTATATCTAAACAAAATTTGCTGTATTTGAGTTTATGCTCGTTGCGTCTTGTGCTGTCACTGAGCACCACTGAGAAGTTAGGCATAAAAAGGAGATTTCTTAGGAGTCTGGTGCTGAGCAGAGGAACTATACGCCTTATTTTTTTCTACTTTGCAGGATTCAAGAGAAGAGCAGGCTGTCCTAGGTTGATGTGCTTTCCTGAAAAGAAGTTCCACAAACACATCAACAAATGCAACTGGGGTGAAAGGGATGCAAAGGTTGAGTGTAGGGGAAAGAGTCTTGCTGCATTAAACCTGAGCCAGGTGTGCTTTTATTTCCATGCTCCTAAAAAGGGACTGTAGGGCAATTGACTGCTGCAACATTTATACCTACAAAGTAATCAACAGGTCCCACAAGGTGCCAGGTTTATCTGGTTTTTGGAGTATTTTTTTTTTTTTTTTTTTTTTTTTTTTTTTACCACGGCAATACATTGAGTCAAAGGGAGAGGTGCCCATTTCAATAAATAAATAGTTAAGAAAATGAAAAGGAAACAAAACCTTCCCCCACAAACCCTAAAAAAAAAAAAGAAACCCAATGCAGAATGCAGCTTGTACTGCCTTCGTATTCTCATTCCTCGGTGGATCAATAAATTAGGTAACACATCAATACCAGATAGCAAACGGATCTCTGCAAAGGAGGGCTCCCCCATGCGGGTTTCTGTCCTGGCATGAAAAGTGTTTGATCTAGGTGTTGTGTCATAAAAGAGAAGAGCTGCTTCAGCATCTTTGGAGATTTTGATTTACTAGCTGAATAGAGAGGGTACCAGTTTCTCAGCCTTAATCAGATCGTGCTTTAATTCATTTATTTCTTCATTAAAGACTTTGCTTTTGGGGGAAGAATAACAAACTGGACTGAGCATTTTCAGCAGCTGGCATTTGAGCAGCTGCTGGCAGGCGAAAGGAAAGCACAGGTAGAGTAATCACTCTGGAGAGCATTCGGGGTATTCGCAGGGTTTGCCAGGGGCAGACACTGTTAAATCGATGCCGGATGCAGGATTTTGCAATGTTTAATACTTCTCGTGCCTCCTCAGACGAGCCCCTTTGCACGGCCTCCAGTGAGAGCTCTGCCGGGTGCGTGCCGGGCCGCCTGCGGGGCGATGGGCAGCAGTGTCTCCCCCATTAAACAAAGCATGAGATTTCTTACACTCAGCAAGGTAATTCCGTGCTGATTTATAGCAGGAGTATAGTCTGGGAAATATCTGCTTCAGGGTGCCTGTTTTTTTGTGTGTATATGCATGTGGTTTTGTCTCCTGAAACATCCTCCCTCTGTATATCTGGTGCTGCTTTTTATTCCGAGGCCTCTGGTATCCGTGTGCTTCGGGATTTCCTTGGAAGATGCTGGGATTAGTGCGTTGCCACAAGAGGGAGCGCATTTGCTCGGGAGGACAAGGTGACAGCCCTGCAGCACGGGATGACTTCAGGAGACTGCACAAAGTTTGGGAGCTTCATTAGGAGGCATCTTGTAAAGCAGAGTGCAGCTAAGGCAAATAACTTGTCACATTTATTAGAAATAGCGAAACAGAAATTCTTCCCTTATTCACCAAGCTGGGTGATGTTAAGCCTGCAGCCCTTCCTATGGAGGATAGTTTTGCATGCTACGGTTGCTGGTAGTCTACCAGATAAACAGCCTCCACATGTAATGCATGCTAAAGGACTGGAGATTTGCTCAGAGATCAGATAATTAAAGATGTAGCTGACTATAACCTCTTGAAAGAGGCACAGAGTCGCACAGTGACTTTTATTTACAATTTAACAGTTAAACATATTGCGCTGCATAAACCTTGAAATGCCTCGATTATAAAAGGTGTTTTGGAAAGTCTGTGTGCCTTCCCCACAGAGTGCTAAACCTGGTGAAAAATGGGTAGCATCAATAAACACCAAACCTTGTACCAATAAATGTGTTCCCTTCATTACTCAAAGAGCCCAGAGCTGTGGAGGTATAAAAGGCCCCATTCTCCCCTACAGGGGAATAACACATGGAGGGTAGAGGAAACCCAATGAATTTCAGCAGGCAGTTTCCTGCTCATTTCTCCACGGTGAGGGGAGGAGTTTAGGACTTGCCATCTCCACACACAAAAAAGCGCTACCTCCAACTTACAGATGCTGTGAAACATGGAGAGTCATAACTATCTTTTCTATCCATTTCTATTCAATGGACCTACAAACTCTTTTGCTCTTGCAGTTAGATGAGGACATTTCCTTCATGAGTTGCATGGTCTCATCCTGTCTTTGCACTAGAGAGATGGGAGCTGTGTCCGTGCAGCACCTCAGGCACCCTGACACTCCATCATGCCTGTAAATTGCAAACTTTGAGTTCCTGCAGCCCTAATAATCAGTGAGAGTTCAGCTGTGTTTTTAGAATCAACTAAATTACATTGCTGCAGTGAAATACGACAGGATAGTTATAATGCTGCCTACATTACATGTATGCTACATGAATATAGAACTATATATATATATACATATACATGAGTATAATTTCTATTAAATTTCTGATGAAGCCCAGCTAACTTAGATGCAGTTGAATAGCATATATAAATTCATGTCACTACAAGTGCAGCTATCTTCATCAGCCCGGGAGCTGGACTTGTGGGCTGCCCTGGGCCTGGCCGCCTGCATGCGAAGCTGTCTGATGAGAGGCAGATGCTGGCACTGTCGGGTACGTGGAGCAGGCTCTGGCCAGCTGCTGCACTGTTTTCTATCACAGTTTGGGGGGGGGGGTCCAGGTCTTTTTCCACTTTCTCCTTCTTGCAATCTGTAATGCTGGATTCCAGCCACTCCTTTATTTGTCACGTTGGGAAAAACTGGGGTGTGCTGTAGAGGTGGAGTTCCCAAAACTTCATTTCTTGGGGAGGCACAGATCTCAGTTTGAGCCCAAATTAAGTCTTCTCCTAGATTTGAATCAGTTCCAAAGACAGGTCCATTTATGCATGTGCATATTTTTAAGTATCTGTAAATATATTACGGTATTAGTTTTTTAAAATAGATTATTCTAATAATTCTATTCCCGTTATGTTAAGTGACTTTTTACTTGACCTCTAACCTGAGTAGAGATTCTCCTATGCAGCTTTATCTTTGGTCTGGAAAAATCTGTTAAATTTTAGTTCCAGCCTTTGTAGCTGAATGTCAGGCGAGATTCTGCCCTCAAGGTGATTTCTCCAAAGTCAGAAAAAAAGCTCAGAGAGGAGAGTCTGAGCAGGAAAAAAGCACTCATGTTGGGGCTACTGACAGCCATACAACCCCAGGGCTCTGGATCTGCTGGAAGTTTTCTTGCCACGACCATTGACTTTGCTTAGCTTACCTTTAAATAAGTGTTTCCTTTTTCGCCTTACTCTCTCTAAAACAAATTCCAAGCAAAATGTGTTGGCGGAGGTTTCCTTCACCATCCCTCTGTACAGTTGCTCTGAAAAAGCAAAACAGAAGCTTCTCCCAACCTGATAGTTGTTGCAGATGCATTGCCCCTGTGTGGCAGACAAGAGAATAAGCAACACACCGCAGCCGCTAAATACTGCTCAAACATAATTTCAATGAGCACCAGATAAGAGTCCAGTAAAACAGATAGACTTTATGTCCTAATCTGTAAAATTGCATTATTTCAGCTTTACCTTTTGCGTTTTAAGGGTTCCTGTGTCCGGACCTCAGTCTCATAGGAGCTGGCGTTTGCTGCTGATGCTGCGTGGATCCCTGTGCAGATCCTCGTGCTGGCCACGCACCTGAAGGCTGGGGACCAGGTCTACCATAAGGTAGACCATGGTGACCATTCTATTAGAGCAGGGGAGACCATTTCCTGTGACCACTTCAGCATGGAAATGACTTTGTTACCTTCAGGAAAGCTGCTTCTGTTTTCAGTAAGTGACAGAGAATGTTTTAAGGACTTATTCTAGTCTCTTACCCCCCTCAGGTAGTGAGTCAGATAGCAGGGTTTATTTGTTATTTGCCTATTGCTGTAGACAGCTGTAACAGTGGCAATAACTCTGATATTTTGTTTTCACCACTTGGAGAAGTCCTTGTTGCCAAAACATCATTTCTGACCTCCTTTTATATTTTCAGCATGCTTTTCATTATCTCCTTTTTCATATGGGACATGTGGTGTCTGCCACTTGGTAAAAAAGAGCCCGACTTTGCACTTCTGATGGAAAGAAGAGCAGTGAGGAATAGGACTCCTTGCTAATATTTATGCAATACATATATATATATATATATTAGGGTGTGTCTGTGAATTAAATCTGTGTATGCAGAGTCAGATTTTCTTTGGGCTTACAGCAAAGACAAGCCTATTGCACTTAGTGGGAGTCAGCTAAAGAAAAGGGAATGCATCTTTATCCCCATCTGTTCATGCGCTTTACACAAAGATGATAGATTTCAGTCAGTTGCTCGAGGAACTTATTTTCACAGCATCTCTTTGCTTCCCAGAGTAAGAAACAAGGCATCCAGCCCTTTGCTTTCACTAAAACTGGGGGTTTTACACTTACTATACACTCCGTGAAACAGTGAAAATTTACTCTATGTTACAGAAAGAAACAAGGGAAAGGTATAGCAGAGCTTAGAAAAATAAGCACTGTTTTCACATTCTTTTACTGATTTCTGGCAACCATGGTATTTTCAGGGACAACAGAAGGAAAAATAACTTCTGTCTTTGAATGAATGAGTGATATACTACCCCCATTTTTCTAACTACTCTTCTATTTTTTTTTGTCCTGGTGTGTGCATGTGCAGAAGGGTGTCTACCTAATTGGCCTCAAGAGGGGATTAAACTAAATAAAATCACAGTCCACAGGGGGGCCTCTAAATATGGCTTTTTAATTTGAAAATTTTTGTGGGTTACAGTGTAATTCAAGCTTTTCAAGCTTTATTAGTGCCTAGTCGTTGGTGCAGCTTGCAAAGCTCCCATCTCGACTGGTTTGATATGCCCGCCGCTATTGGAGCGAAGGCAGAGCGCTCCCTTCAGCTGCAGAGCACGCTCGGTGACATTACAAAAGGCCTACTGTAAATAAAACATATGTTCATAGCAGTGACAGGAGGCGGCAGAAACCAGCAACATACACCCAGGCAGAGGTGCCAGTTGGAAATGGTACTTTGGAGAAGCAATGACGGTCAGCAACCGCCTCTCTGCTCTGCCCAGGACAGCGAGGCTGGGAGCAGATATAAGTAAATACCAGCAATTTTACATGTTCACTTGTAATAAAAGTCAAAATATGCAGCTTGGTGTAACTAATTGCTGTGGAAGGAGAAAGAACCAATAGTGCTTGTTGCTGTGAAACTGTTAATGGAGAACTTATGGAGAGAAAGTCCAAGTTCTCTCGTCCAAATTGGAATGTGAAAGAAATCTGTTGGAAGGTGATGACAGAAATGAAGTAAAACAGTTGTTTCCTGATCCATGTGCCAGATGTGTCACATACTGTGATAAATAAGATCTGCATCTTACACTCCAGAAATTGGGGAATATTACAAGCGTTTATTATAGTGAGGTACAAAAAATGTACTTGAAATGCTTTGTTTCTCCTGGCACCAAGCAGTGAGAAGTTATTGCACAATGCCTGGAGCTGCTAATTCTTTTGTTTAGGTTCAATCCAACACAGCCTATTAAAAGCTTAAATTCAATTTTATTGTTAAGGTATTTATTAACTGATTATGAAAAGACATTAAAGGGCTCATAATTAAACTACTAAATTGTTCCTTACCTTGACGAATCCCCCCCCCCCACGCCCCCCACTTTCCAAGACTGACTTCCACGGTATAAAATATCAGGGTTTTAATTTAGAGAAGAATGTTGGTTACAGAGAAGCCCAGCTTTTGCTTCAACTCTCCGGTTGATCCCAGGCTCCCTTGCTGCTGTTTCTAAGCCCAGAATATCATGGCAGAAAGCCTAATGCATTGGTGGCATTTCTTGGGAAGACTATTTTGCAGGTTTGTGGCATGTTGTCACACATTTGCAGAAATAGCTGTGTGTTGATGTTGGATAACCCACTCTTATTACTCAGGAAAAAGGTCTCACTGACGTTTGGCCCGTATGCCTTTTAAAATGTGAATTGTGAACAGTTTGCTAGGCCTGCTGAGATTGAAGGCACAGACTTCTAGGCAGAGCAGTTCCCAGAGTAAGATGCAGTTCCTGAAATCTTGCTGTCTAAATACTCTCAAATCCAAAGCCTGGGGAGAGAGAGGGAGCTGAGTGACTGGATCTCACACACCAGGTCAGTGATGGAGCCTCAAAGAGATGGCCAACCTGTCAGCCCAGTGGTTTTATATGGGGAACTGCATAGTGCTTTCACCCAGACCACTGATGTATGGGTGGGGTGGCCACGGTGCAAGAGCACTGAAGACTTTTTATGTTGTGCCTCTGCAATTTCTCAGGTCATCAAACACGTCGTGTGTCCAGTGCGTGCACCAAGGTTAACCAGGAAATTGGTCTGTCTGTGTGAAAGCCTTGTATCTCCTGCCAGCTTGGGTTGCCACCATCCTTACAGCAGCACTGATGATAGGGATTCGCACCCTCTTCTAGGGAAGCACCCAAATAACAGCCTGTGATTCAGCACAGAGGACCAGGCTGGCATATCTCCTCTATCTCCAATGCCAGATCAAGACTTTAGTTGCATTAGATGGAACTGGCTTTTCACTTTATTCCTGATGGATTCAGGCTAGGTGGACACAATATCTAATACTTGTGTATTCATCAAATTAGAGCACATGATCAGAGGGGTTGGACTAGATGATCTCTAGAGGTCCCTTCCAAACTCAGCCATTCTGTGATTCTGTGATTCTATGATCTGCAGGGCAATGGAAGGTCACAACCATCAGCGTGATGAGGTGACTAGCACACTTTGGGGAAGAATAACAGAGATATAATGAGATAGAAATAACAGCAATAATCCAAATGTGAGCTCTCTCTAAAAGAGAAAAACAGTCTCATGGTTGTAACAACCATGACGACCCAGGGAAGCTTGATGCATTTTGCTGTTTGGACCTTGCACTTGGCAGTACTGATGTTCCCATAACATAACTGTGTGTTTGAGATAAATGGGACATTTCACACCTCTCCTGCCTAATAGCTCAGGCTCTTTATAGGCTGAGGGTATCTGACATATGAATCAGGGTGCTTCCGACTGAACTAGCAAAGATGCACCAGAGCATTAACAAGAGGACAAAGATCCAGGTTTAGAAAAGACTGATGCAGAACAGGTTCCAGTGTCTCATCATAAAGACATAGCCATTCAGCCACTACTAATTTAAGTTGGGTGGTCCTGCAGGAGCTAGAGTTAGTAGGTATGTCCCTGTTCTTGCAGTGCTCAAGAACCCTCCCCATAGATATTAGCTTGTCTGGAGCCTTAGGCCAGTGTTGTACTCATTCTTCATGCTTGCTCAGATCCGGTGTGGGTGTTTGCACAGGATGCAGTACTGTGCTGTGGAGACATTCAGGTCATGATTCAGCTCACAGGAGTTCAGGCATCCAATGCGGGTTGAGGTGAACTGCACCCGCCAAGTGCCTCTCTCCTGAACTTGAAGGGAGCCTTGCGCCTGACTTCATGTAGATGTGCATGTTAGGTCAGGTGAATCCCACCTCAGCTATCACTGTTTATATTTTTTTTTCAGAAAGAGAGGCTTAAATAGCCAAGATTCTCAAAAATGTTGCTTTGGGGAGGTGCCAGTACCATGACTCAGTGTGTAAGAGCCGTATCAGCATCCCAATTGGGATCATTTCCTTAGTCATCTTCCCTCCTGTTGGAAAAGTTTCTGCCCCCAGATTCTTCTCTAAGGTCTCCTTAGGATAGTTCTTAACCTTTGGTGTTTAAGTTAGCCTGTCCCACCCTGAAAATGAGGCATCATCTGTGGTCTTCATCAATATGACATGAGCTCTTACTCAAACTTTAGAGGAAAAGACATCTGTATCTTTCAGAGGAAAAGACCTCTGCATATTTTCAAATTCTTGGAAACAACATTATTCCTAGGCTATGCCTTCATTGCTGGAAGTGTGTTCTGTGATATAGTCATATAGAAGTAAAAGCTCTCTTGTCCTCCCCTCCACTGAGGTTTCTCAGTGAGATACTGAGTTTAGCCACTACACGGGGAGTGGGGGGAAGAAGGTGGGGGGCAGAAAAGCTGCAGTTATAAGTGTTTCTGGGAAGCAATGATATCTCATTAGAGTGTTTATTTTACACACTAAGCTACATATCCTCTGCATGCCTATTAGTTGTGATCCTGTTAGAGGCTGTGGAAGTGTTCAGCAGCAGCATAGCTAGAGCTGGTCCACCTTCCAAAAATACAGGGGTACCATTTTCTGTTCAGAGATATTTTCATGAAGGAAGTGATACTGCTTTTGACAAAACCAGGCACAGTCTCACAGTGAGGGCTAGTTAGGAGCTTTAGCAAAATGTTATTGTCGTACAGAGCCATGTTTACCCCTAAGGGACCCATTAGACAAAACAATGGACAATGGGCCCTACTGACAGCTTATGGGAGGAAATAAATGAGAGGAATAAAGCCGAGGACGTTTTTGTGAAGCTGACATGAAGACGGCTGACAAAGGTCAGTACGTTACAGCTTTGCAAATGGTGGAGATATCAATTGTCTTGGCTTGTCACAGAAAATGAAAACTCCTATCATACACACCAGACATATGAAAAAAAGAGGTGATGCTTAACTGCAGAGGAGAGCCCAGAGATGAATGTGGTGAGTAACTTGTGATGTACATCATCTAAGCCAAAGACTGGATCCCTCTGAGGCAGGGAATATTTTTATTTTGCCTCTTCATACAGTGTGGGATTTGATCCTCTCAAATTGAGATGCCAGAACCAAAGACTCAAAAAAAAAAAAAAAGAAAAAAAAAAACAGTCCAGCCTAGCTACTTTTCTAACCTCATAGGCAAATAGACTCGTTATATTTTCTTCCTTGGCCTAAAAGCAACCAGAGAAATGAATCTGAGTGATCATTACTACCCGTGCTGGGAACAGGGTCCTTGGCTAAGCCTGAGAGATGAGATGTGGTGAGGAGGAGATAACCAGCTGCTAGGAGCTGGCTCTGATGTGGCAGTGGGGCCATGGAGCTGAGGCTCCAAGTGCTGCACCACCGAGGTGTGGCATGATCCCACCGCTCAACCAAAAGCCGATTCTGCAAGAACCAGACTGTGGATTTTCTCTGGTTTGTAGACTACTGAGAGGTGTTTTTTTTTTTTTTTTTTTTTCTTATTTGATCTTCCTATGTTCCTGGCTTCACTGTGCTTCCAGCTTCCAGAGGAGTGCTAAGGCAAAAGGTCAAAGGCAAGGACCCTTCTTCTGCTTTCTTTGCTAGTCACCCATCCTCAGAAGGCAGCTGGTGGGTATATATGTCTGTCACACACTTTTATCTCAGTGGAGAGATGCAGAAGCCAAGCTGACATGACTGTAGGCTTCTGGAGCAGCCTAAAACTGCTCTGAAAGGAGAGAAAGTGTGATGAAGATAGAAAGAATGGCACTCTCTGTGGCTCTTCAATTTAAGAAATTATTTTAGGGGGTTTAGGAATCCATCCTCTCCCTGGGACCAAAACTTGACACTAGAAGTCATGCAAATTAGGCATGCAGAGGGCAGGACGGACTCCCCCTCAGCATTACCAGTGAAACTGAACTCTGAATTCTAGTTAGGTTCACTGGGCATCTGTGCAACAGGAGTAATAACTTGGGATTATTTATACCAGTGTAATAATGAAAGCTTACACTGTGGATTTCTTGGTCTAGTACATTTAAACATTGCCAAAAAAAGTACATTCCACACTCTGGTTAGGTAAGGTAAGCTTGCTATTTTAATTTGAATTTGCTGTGAAAACAAGATGTCTTGGGTTTTAGGTTGTGCCTGTATCCCAACATCAGGTTTATACAAGAGCCTGGAGTTAAACTGGAACGGTTCACTCAGGTCGCCTTGTCTTTTCGGCTTTTTTAACCTAAGTCAGATAAACTGGCATAGCAAACTGCTGAGTCCAGAAAGCTTTTAAGATCTCCCTAGAGTCCTTCACATAGAGCTGAATGCTTTTATATGGCTTGACCACTATACATCTGGGGCAGTGTCTGTGGTTGTGAGTGGTGCATAACATGGTGTAGGGATGTTAGTACATCTCCTGCCAGCCCGGAGAGGAACTGGGGCAGATTTCCCTTGTCATCCCACTCAAGGATTCTCAGTGAAGAAGGAGAGGTATGTTACATTTCATAGTTTGCACTGTCCTTTGAATTTGGATAGGAAAAGCTTGGCCTATCTTTACGAATACAGCACTAAATAGCATTATGTGACCCCTTAGTCAGATGAAGGCAATGCATGCTGGAGAGGTAGAGTAGCAAAAAATGCAGCTTCTCCAATTCAAATCTTGCCCTGCCATCACCTTGACTAAAGAAATGTACATTGGCAGTTCCCGTTCGTAGGTGTTACTGACTGACAGATAGCTGTGGAGGCAGAAAAATGTCAAAGTGTTAGAAAAGTCAATATTATTAGGACCTTGTTCCCCTTGCTTCCCTGTTCTGAGCATGTAAAAGCAGCTTCTAGAGTATGACCAATTACATTCTTTTTTTATGACCAGTCACAAATGTAGTTTTTATTAGCTGGTTTGTTCAATGATTCAAATGTATAGACTTTATTTCAATCTCATTTGAGTTGGAGGAAAGCATACAAGGATTTTTGCTGGCTTAAATTAGTGGAACTGCCCCTTTGGCTGAATGACAGGGCCCTCGCCTTGTGGAACAGAACTCCAGCCCTGTCTCTGACTTTTGCCTGTAAATTAGTTTGTGAAGTGGTGTTTATTGCTACATTGGGAGGTTAAGACAGCCTAATTGTATGTTTGTACAGGAGAAAACATCACGCCAGAGCCTTGAGCAATTATTCTTTCCATGTCCTTTCCCTGTTTAATCTTGACACTGTTCAGAGGGGAAAGGAGACAATTTGTCTTCACCCTGCAGCCAATTAGCAGTAAAAGTGCAGAATGGCTAATATAATATCCACTAAAGTAGCATCTTCCATTCATCAAGATAAGATCGCTGTAATAGCATGCATCTAGAACCCCTTGTTGGGAATTGTTCCGAATCTACGTGTAAATGCAGCCAGGGATATCCATGGTGATTTATAACTTGGGGTATGGTTCCAACATATGACAATGTTCGGCACCTCTCCCCGCCTTTTCCTCTCCAGTGGCCGTCTTCTCTTTATGGAAGAGCATTTCTCCAGGGATAAGTCTTTTTAATGGGCTGTTACTCAAAGAAATATTTTGTCTTTTCTAAATAGCTAAGGTGAATCATGAGGAATTGCCATTCTTTCCAAGCAGAATATGCTAAATATAAGCCAGACAGAGTGGTGTTTTCTCTGAGCAGGAAAAAAGGTGTAGCACAATCAAGTCTGTTGGTATGATCTCCACTGTGTTAATAGCAGAAATCTCTTTGACTATGTCTCATTTCTAGAAACAGCAAATTACTCTGTTAAAAATTGGGCTGAGGTCCTATTCCCTTGTATTTACACACAGTAAACTTACAGGGCCACAGTCAGGCCTGGGACAAGCAATTGGCAGTGATGGGGCTTTCGTAATTTACAAATGTTCTGTATTTGATTATATGTCCAATATACAGATTCTTTGAAAGTTTTGCAGACAGGTTCTCTCAATGTTTTTCTTCCTGGAAAATATTTCTGCTATAAACAATATATAAAAGCATGGGATCCATTTTCTTTGCACAGTCTTATGGCCAATGTTGCATCTAATTTTTAATGGATGCCTAAATATATGCAGTAAGAACAAGCCCATGCTCTAATTTTGCTTTAAACTGACAGGCCAGATGTTCACTGAGGCCTTCTGCGAGAGTGATGTAGCCATTTATGATCTTAAGAGGTTGAAGAGCCCCTGGCTGTCAGTACAGGCAATTGAGCTGCATCAGGAAGGGGTAGAGTCCTTGATTTTTGTAATAAATGTTACAGGATGAAACCTATCCAGAAATGATCATTAAATCATTAATGTGCTTCTTTATCAGCCTAATGGATGATGATGGAATGAACAAAGCTTTCCCATTAGAGATACCACATTCTGATACAAGACAACTAGTCATTTTCAAAAAGACTTAATTTCTTGGAAGGAATAAAAGGGAGGCACCATGAACATTTTAATCAAATGTTCATTACTGAAAGGTTCCAAGGAAAAAACACCGGCTCCCCTATTCCCTTCCAAGGCAACAGCCCATTTTGAAAGCTTTAGTGTCTATCTAGCTAAATATATACATAAGATGTTCTAGTACTTACAGCAAAGGATAGGTGGAGGAGCCCGGTGGTTAGCAAGACAGGAACAAGACTTCATTTGAGACTGGTCTGGGAAACATGTTAGACTATTCAAAAGCTTCAATTTTGACCTTTCTTCATCAAAAAAAGTGCTTTATGCAAAAACCCTCAGATCTTTAGCTTCTCAGAGAAATTCTTTTGCCAAGTAATACAGTCACTTACTTACATTCCATACGTCTCTGCCAGAGGGTATGTCCCAGCCCTGATGTGCTAGTAAAACTGGGGGTGTAAATCTGGATAAGGCACTCACGCCAAACTTAGTGATGTGAGAGGACGAGAGACAGGCCTCAAAAGCTTCCTTGCCTTAAAACGCGCTTGCAAAGGCAGCCGCGAGCGCTCCGCGTCCCGGACGCCCTGGGGACAGCGGGAATGATGTCACGACGACATCACGCTTGCTCCACACTTCCTTAATGTCATTCGCAGCAGCCTCTCCAGCGGGGAAGCGTTTCTGGGGAAAAAGGTGTAAAAAACAAGACACTTTCCAACCTCGGTTGGAGGGAGAGTTCCAAGCGGTGCAACGCTGACGCCGCGTCCCCGGGGGCTTGAACCACTTCTGTTAGAGGTGTCTGACTGTTAAATGTGGCTCCGCATGTGTTTTTGCTCTCTCTGGTTTACTTTATTGAAGATGGCATTAGTTACAGCTGTTTAAAAAATATCTAAGCAGGTTATTATGGGATAGGTCAGAAGTGCTCTTGCTACAGAAATGCAAAGTTCAGATGGTTTGCTTTGCAAAGAAGGAGATTAGCATTTTTTTTCTTTTTCATGGGTTGTTTTTGGGGAGGAGAGACATCTTTGGTGTTAAAGAGCTAGCAGAATGGGCAGTCAGGGATTTTGGAGCACTGACTGCAACTCTGGCTCTGATTCCCGCTGAAACTTAGCTAAAAATTTCAAACTGGAGTCTCTGAAAGGTCCATAATAATAAGTAATAGGACTGGCTGGAAAACAAGAATTCTGTTTTGTGAAAAATGTTGCGGTTTCAAAATTTGTTTTCATTCCAGTGCAGAAAGAATAAGAAACCTTTCTTCCTTTTTTCATTTTCAAGGGAGAAAGAAGAAAATAAAAAATAGGCAGATCAAACAAAGCCGTTATAGTCTAGCAGGCTAGGGCAATGGTTTGGAGGAGGAACACGACCTGACATCTCCCCTATCCAAGGGGAGAGATAGGGACTTGGAGCCATGATGGGGTTTCCCATCCAGAAATTCTACCTGAGAAATGAGAAACTTGCTTGGCAACATTTTTACTGAAACATTTGTGTTGCTATAAGAAGTTTTAATTCTACTACATAAAAAAGGAGGTGTTGGGACACTTGATAATTTCCTCGTTGATTTTTTATTATTATTTATAGCAGATAACGGGCAGAGAGATACCTTCACCTCATAGTGACTATATGATGACTTGCTGAAATTGGGGGAAATACAGAACTGCCACTCATCTGCAAATAAGACCATTTCCACAGGAAGTTGTCTGAAATTCTGAATATGTGCTTCCCTCTGCAACTTCAGGCAGACGTGTTTGAAATACCAGTCTTAGCATCTCTGCTGTCACCTCTGCCAACTCTAAAATATTCCTGGTAGTATCAGGACACTTTCCCCAACTGAACTGTTGAAGAGTTTAATTAATATCTGCACAGCTCTTTGAAGATGACAGTTTTAAGTGCAGTTATAAATACCTTGCAGATAGAGCTGTAATCAAAAATTTAAAAAATGGTGCAGCACATGAGCAATAGCACTTCAGACTATCTATCTAAGCTGTGTGAACCAGCCAAATGAAGGTCTGGTCATCAGGCCAGCTAATGGCTCTTCTTATTTTTGGCCATGGCACAACAAAATGAGGTCATTTATAAATAATCAGTTTTCGTTTACCCATGTGTTTTGTGTAAAAGGTTTGGAGGGTTCTCCTAGGTAAAGTGAGCCAATATGATGTACAATGGGGATAAGGTGCAGCTGTAGCTACTACTTCACTTGTAATAGTGAATGCCCAGTGCTTAGTGGTGCTACAGGAGATGAGGCTGCATTTGCAGGGAATTCATACAAGAAACAGACTTCTCTGCAGAGCCTTGCAGACATTAGACCTACAGGTGCAGCCTGTGAACTTGTAAAGTCTTTCCAAAATTCAGCTGGGGCTTTTCCAAAGCAGAATACAATTTCTGTAGGCAAAATAGATTTAGCACCTATTGTTTGCATAGCCGTAAGTCTCCTTAGCTACCACTGAAACCAATGATATTAAAAAGTGCAATATTGGACTCTTTATATATATAAGGTATGTGATAGTTCTGCATCAACTAGTTCTCAGATCGCCCTCTTTCAGTCAAGCAGGAAAAAAAGACTCAAGTAAGACTGTATATTCCTTCTGCAGCCTTTCCTCATCTGCTTGCATCAAGCCCTGGCCACTCTTTTTCAGCTGGGCTGGCTGGACTGTGATTTTAGGGGCTTTGGGAAAGAATACAGAGAGCCTGATGAAAGTGGGGAGTGATAATTTTCCCCTCTGCTTTGGTGACATCTCTGTCAAGTCCAATAACATTCAGCAGCAGCAGGAATAACAAGTGAGGTGTCAGCCTGTATTTTCTTAAGATAGCATGGACTCCAGTGAGTTAATCCTTGTAAAACAGCCTTTGAAGAGACTAAATATTGATTTTCTTTACTCAGAAGAGAATGAAAACAGGGAGTCAAACAGTCAAACTTGGGTGTAAGGCAGCTAAATAAAAGTATCTACTCTTTTCACGTCCAAATGGTAGAGTGCTTTTACTGCATTGATTTACTTGTTAATGCTCCAGATCAGAATACGTTTGCAGGAAACAGAATTTGCCTTTTGATCTTTGCCAAGGAGGCCCAACATCCCCTTTCCCAAATGTGAACGTTTCCCCAGCTCCTTGGGGTGAAAGGGGTTGTTTTCGCCTTTTGTTTAGACCTCAGCAAGAAACACACTTCTCTCCTTTTCCTGGCTGGGAACCGTTCCTGAACACATTATGCTGTGAGGCTCCACATTTTCTCGGGTGCACTGCAGAGCCTTTCCTGCTGCACTGCTTCTTGCAAATAGGGATTTTCAGCGCGCACAGATGCACTTGGATCCCGCTTTTCAGGACTTCTGTTTTAGCACAAATACAAACAAAGCCCTCCAGGTGCTAGATAAACTTCTGCAGTCTTTCTGAGGACTTGCATACTATTAGGAGAAAATAGTCTGGTTGTCTTGGGCCAACTTTAGGTGTCCGCTGTGCTGGCTACAGTTTCCTATCAAAACCAGCTACTTCTGCACAGAGAGGCCTGACAAGCCGCACCGTGTAAAATTGTCACCGCTGTGCTTTGGCGATGCGTTTTCCCTCCTCTTTACCCGAATCCAAAACCATCTGTTTGTAACACTCAGGTTCCTTGGCTGCCCTCAGTGTTGGGACCAGTGTGGAGGAATCGGGAGGAGGGGAAGGGTTAAAGCAATGAACAGGCTCGGCAGCCGGTGCGGGCGGCCCACGTTTTTCCCTATTCACTGTGCAAAGAGGCTCTTCCCAAAGCACTCGGTGACGCTGTTGTGCGGCGGGTGACAGAGCAGAGACCGTCCTCGTAAGCTCTCTTGCACAGCCGTGGCTGCAGCTGTGAACTGTCAACACGAATTAATCTGTGATAGGGGTAGGTGAAAGAGGGGAAGTTGTATACAACTAATGGGATATTTCTTGACCTTTCCAAATTGTGCCTACTAGGTCTGGAGGAGGGATACCAGCAGGAAGAACCAGGCAAATGAAGGGTGCATCCATTTTATATTTGTTATGGAAATCCCTGTCGTGGAGAACCCTCTCTCTCTGGTTTATTTTAATCTCCTTCAAATTAGAGAGTAGGAAGGAGTCTCCAAAAGGGTCACTATGATCCTGAGCTTCCCAGCCCAGAAAATTTTAAAAAGTGCTACAAATTTAGCCACAAAATGCTTTAAACTCTCTCTGTAAATGCAACTGAGCCAAACATTTTCCTTCTGCCCCTGTGGTAATATTTTAATGCATGTTTTTAGTAGGCTCGTGCCTGCTTGTGCTGGTACCCCTGCCCTGTGTCTCCATGAATGGTGCTCGGCAGTTTCCATCAGGACAGTCCAGCTGCAGAGCGAGGGCAGAGAGTCAATGTCAGAGTCTTTGCAGGGCTCGTTACGGGCTGTCCCAATTAGCAATAACTAGTAGGCGGCAAAGTTTCCTACAGCCTTGCCATGTTTTCTGGCATAAGCAGGTTCTTGCAAGAGTGGGCAGGGTCTTGGAGACCACTCTGTGCTCAGGACTCCCCAATTCAGAGCTACTTTGCTGCAGCTCAGCCACATATTTTGAGCTGTAGTCAGCAAGCGGAGATATTTTTGCATTTGTGTGAGTACTCCCTGGTGATAGAGCAGCTCTCAGTACTCTGTGTGTCCATAGGAAAGGTAATAGATTTCCAAGGACAAAGACCTCGATTTCATAGATAGGTTGAGTTTTTTAATACATGAGCACTGGTAAAATTCAGTGAAACTCCATCAGTTTAATAACTGGGTTTAGACTGTAAATTAGATTATTTTATAACATAAAAGGTACTGGGGAAAAAAAAAGTCTCATATCTATCTTTTAAATTTGGAAGGCTTTTGGCTTTTTATGGGAATTACAAGAAATAAAGACATAAATAAGAATGGCTGGTCTGTGAGGTAGGACACAGAATTATATTGTTGAATAAGGGAATTATTACATGGCATACTACCTTAGCCACAAGCAGTTATTTTTCCACCAGTGCTGTGCTGTACTGAATTCCTCCTGTTTAGCAACTGAAATTTGTCTAGCTGACATTTAGGCAGTGCTGCCAGGTTAGGTTTGAGTTCATACCACAGTTGCAACTTTCATACCATCAGTCATTCACCCAGAAAAACAAGCAGATTATTTGACCTGTTTCAGCTAAAGTAATTCACGAATGAGCTATAACAGCTCATTACAGGTAAGACATGGGTAAGTCCCCTGATTAGGTGCTTTAAGGCCTGGAAACCTTTACTCTTGGGTTTGATGTAGCCATACAGCAGTTGAGCCCAATTGGAAAAATGATAGGAAGCTATAGCAGATGAGTGCCTCCAGTTAAAAGCTCTTGAAATCATTTTATGATATCTTTTTTCTGTGTTTTTCACAAATATTGTCAACAGTATCAGCCAAATTAATATATATATTTGCGTGAGGGTCAAGCTATGCCTCGGGCTGTATCTTAAAGAGCTAAGAATAAGCTAAGAGAGGGACAACCAAATCAGTGTCGATCATCTTCAGAACTGCAGTAAATAAAATTCCCTGGTGGGCTGGTGATCCACTGAGGGAAGAGACGTGCCCCAGGAAAGAAAGATTCGTCTGTTGCCACAGACCCATTTTCCCAGGACTAAAAATAACATAAGGGAAGAGTTTGTGGAACCAGCTCCTGAGACATCAGGTTTTTGGAATTTGGAATCAAAAATTGATTCTTTTGGCCCATCTTTGGTGAAAACAGTGGAAAGACTAGATTTATTTGAAAAAGAAATTAAAAAAACATGAGCAGTAATAAAAAATAGTACTGACTATGACAGTAGGACAATTTATAATTGGGGGGTCAAGTATCCTATTAGTTTAGAACTATTTTTCTTTAAATAGAAGAACAGTCACAAAGGATTCCTGAGAGATGATATAATCTGAAACTATATTGGAAAAAAGTTTGCTTCTCTCTTAAATTACCAGGGCCTTTTGTATCCTAGTAAAATACTTTATTACTTGATCTGGCTCTAGAGAAACAGTGATTCCATAACAAACCTTTCCCAGGACTTTAATTATTTCCTTTATTATATCCTGCAAAAAGGATATAAGGTCACTTCTGAAGGCCCCAGAAAGAATAAAGTATTTGTTCCTGGGCAAACAAACAAAAAATAAAGGAATGTTTCTTTATATTACAATCTAAAATTAAAGTTAGGTTGCTAAGTACTGACAGTTCAATAGTTCTGTTACCAGCATCATGTATCGGAATATATTTCAAAGAACTGTCTGATAGTTTTCCAGTGAATCCCTTAAAAACCAACTTTGTCCCAGCACAACTGAGAATCTTCTTTGTCACTGATGATTTTAAGTAGGGTTTTCAGTGTTCCTAACAAATGAAGGCATGTATGGCTTATGAATCATTTAGGTACATAGAAACATAGAATCATAGAATCATAGAATGCTTAAGGTTGGAAGGGACCTTTAGAGGTCATCTAGTCCAACCCCCTTGCACACGCAGGGACACCTAGAGCATGTGGCACAGGACTGCGTCCAAGCGGGTTTTGAAGATCTCCAGAGAAGGAGACTCCACAACCTCTCTGGGCAGCCTGTTCCAGTGCTCTGTCACCCTCACCGTTAAGAAATTTTTCCTTAAGTTCCTGTGGAACTTTTGGTGTTTCAGTTTGTGGCCATTTCCTCTAGTTCTGTCGGTGGCCACCAGTGAAAAGAGGCCAGCACCATCCTCCTCACTGCCTCCCTTGAGTCACTTATAGACACTGATTAGATCCCCTCTCAGCCTTCTCTTCTCCAGGCTGAACAGGCCCAGCTCCCTCAGCCTCTCCTCATAGGGCAGATGTTCCAGGGCCCTGATCATCCTTGTGGCCCTGCGCTGGACTCTCTCCAGCAGCTCCACATCCCTCTTGTACTGTGGGGCCCAGAACTGGACACAGTACTCCAGATGTGGTCTCACTAGGGCTGAGCAGAGGGGCAGGATCACCTCCCTCGACCTGCTGGAGACGCTCTTCTTAATGTACCCCAGGATCCCATTGGCCTTCTTGGCCACGAGGGCCCTCTGCTGCCTCATGGTCAACTTATCATCCACCATGACACCCAGGTCCCTCTCTGCAGAGCTGCTCTCCACAAGGTCGGTCCCCAGCCTGCACTGGTGTCTGGGGTTATTCCTCCCCAGGTGCAGAACCTTGCACTTGGCCTTGTTGAATTGCATGAGGTTTTTCACTGCCCAGTTGTCCAGTCTGTCCAGGTCCCTCTGGATGGCAGCGCAGCCTTCTGGGGTATCAGCTACTCCTCCCAGTTTGGTATCATCAGCAAACTTGCTGAGGGAGCACTCTGTGCCTTCATCCAGGTCATTGATGAATAAATTGAACAGGACTGGACCAAGGACTGACCCCTGGGGGACACCACTAGCTACAGGCCTCCAACTAGACTGCACCGCTGATCACCACCCTCTGAGCTCTGCCATCCAGCCAGTTCCTAATCCACCTCACTGTGCACTCACCTATCCCACACTTCTGGAGCTTGCCACATCCATAAGTGCACTGATGTTTGGTGTTTCAGTGATGGACCCAACTGAGCAATATGGGGCATGTTCATGCTTTCAGCAGCTATAAATCTGTGGCAGCAGTTGATCAGGTTCCTCATATGATGCCCAATTATTGACATTGTCCCCTCTGGGAACTGCCTACTCAGATGGGCACTCAACATGGGGTATTCGGTGAAAATTAGAGAGAAATGTGCAAGAATGTAAGCTACCTTGAAAGACAAATAGGCAACACTGGGCCCTCCTGTATGTACATGTACTGGGTATTTTTATAACAGGAAGCTACAACTCAGTGCAGAGTTAGATTGCTCATTTTCATTTCCCTTCTTGCTTCTTTCTCTCCTCCTTTCCTCCCTCTCCTTTTTCCCACTTCTTGTCCTTCCTGAAAGTGAACTGAAAAGCATTTGCTTATATGCAATATATGATTTCTTACATGTGCAGGTTGTGATTTACTTCTACAAGGAAGAAGAAAAAGAAAAGAAAAACCACAAGTCATGCCACTGTCTCATTAAATTTATAAAAAATTAACTGTCCTCATTATAACTAACATCCTACCTCCTCTAGTACTGCCTTATATTTCAGGACATCAGGAACCTGTCATTTATAGAAATACCCAGAGTGAGTAATATGTGGTTCCTGATTGACTGCATAGGTAGAATTCAATCAAGGGCTTCTACTGACATCATGAACCACCAGGGTACAACTTGAGTGTTTATGAATGGCAGGAAAGCTCCCAGATTGAATTATAACTTTGTTATTTAATCTGAAAACACATTTTGTTATTTATAGCATATATAAAAAATCATATGGATTTTTTTTTCTGATGGAAAAATTATAAATCAGAGTAACAAAATAAGCACCTCTAATTTCAAGTTTAAAATCTATGAAGCAGGGAGAGAAGGATTAATGTGCGCATAACGCAGAGTTATTGAAGGTGTGATGGGAAGGGCAGAGGATGGATTATGGTGAAATCAAAGGGAGTATTTCACTGGAAAGTAAGCATTTTCTGTAGAAATTATTAGATGACCAACTAATATAACTAGTCCTAAAGCCATAGTAACATAACTCAGAAAGAAGGGTTTCACCAATGACTTCTCCCTCCCCAAACACCTCAGGTCTATGTTTAGTTATGAATGTGTATATAATGCCAGTGGCAGTACCCTTTAGTACCTTCTACATTTGTTGCTTTGGAAATATCTGCAATTCTGTTTATGCTAATGGAGTCAAGTATTTTGAAGCAAAACCAAGACAACACTGGTCTGGCAGGCAGAAACTCTTTCAGACTTCTCACAATGTGAACTTAAACATATTTTTTCTTTGTTTCTTTCTGGATGTTTTATGGTGAAAAAAAAAAGAGTGATTACTGGTTAGCTGCTAGTACTTTTATAGCTGGTGGTGATTCTCGGTTATTGATTCTTAGGCATGTGAAGCCTGGTTCTTCAATGCACCAATTTAAACCTGTCTGTGGTGGTTTTGCAATCCATTTACCTGATCCTTCTCCCCCACCATCTTTTCAATACTTTGAGCCTCATTTCCTATATAGCAGTTAATAAAAACAAATTGGCAAGAAATCCTCTTTCCAAATTTATGAAACTTTTGTCTTGCTGTTATTTCATTCTTTTTCCTTTTTCTTTTTTATTCTTTTCTTTTTTTTTTTTTGTCCCAGGTTTTGCTTGCCTGTCAAACTCATTGAGTTTAAACTGTTTTTTTTTTTTTTTGAATTTTAGAAACCTAAGTTCACACAGTAATTGGAAGAACAGTCCCATAATTTCCAACTCCTGGGGGAAGCTATCTTGGAACACAACATAAAAAAGAAACCCTTGGGTGAAAGAAGAAACCTGGTCAAAATAAAATCACAGATCATTGATTGAAAATGTAGATGTGATTATTTCTACTGACCAATGAAGGAAAACAATTAGAAGGAAGCTTGTGTGTTTTTGGAACCTAGCTGAGTAGTCATTTTTAGCGTGATGAAGATTTACAGAAGATCAGGTTTAAAGAAACAAATGCAGTTGTTATGGGGCCTTATTCTGGAAGTTATCATTTAGACACGTGCTTAACCTTACATCAGTGGAATTTCAGTAGTGAGTAGAACTGCTTCTGCTTTCACTCTCTTCATGCTCTGCTTTGCAAAAATACAACAGCCCCATTTTTGCCATAACAGGATATATTGGGAGATGCCCTCTCCCTCTTGTTCCTAGAGAAGAATGTCAATGAACTGTCTTTGACTGTCTTTATTTCAAAATGAGTCATATAAAGAAAACTCCTCCAGTGCTATTTTCTATATGTAGGACTCTTTGAGTGGCTTCTTACTAGGTGCCCGTGAGGCCGCAGTCATGTTGGATACACAGAGGTGGTTCTCCCAAGCACAAAGTTGTACCCCCAAACTCCCAACCCCATGTGCAGCCCCACAGCTACAGCCCTGTAGCCACAGTAGCCACTGCCCTCTGTACAGGTGGCTTCACAACAAGGACCTGCCTCAGGTCCCAAAGGCACACCAGGTCCTCAGGGCTTGCCTGGTAGTATCTGCAGAGCTCATAGCCAGTTTTCTGCATCCCCTGTCTTTTGGTGACCTTGAGAACTGTGTATTTTTCAGTGGGAGTGTTGCTTTCACAAAGAGCCCCAGGAGCCATATCAGCATGTGGTGGTTTTATTTTGCCTGCCAGAGAAGCTGAAAAATTCAGTGTGGCCCAGGGCTTCCCCAGGCAAAGTTTTGCCATGCATACTGACACTACTCCTTTCTATTCTTTGAGATAGTAAAAAGTTCTTCTTTATGGTGCAGGCCAAGGCCTCTGACACTGATGCGCTTGAAGTGGCTTCTGAGTTGTCTTTCTTTTACCTTTTTCTCAGGAACGAAATGTGCATAACTTGTTGAATAAAACTGCTCTTATCCTCTGCTAAATTTTCTGCCAACATTGTAATCACTATGAAAAAATTTGGAGAACTCACACCCAGCCATGGCAGCTGGGAGCAGTAGCCAGCATTAAAAATGTTTGGGATTTATTCATCCCATCTAACACTTTGAGTTGTGCCTCATACAAACAACAAGTGAGTGTGGACTTCAGTGAAGCAGTAGTTGTCCCAAGCTGCTCCTTCTGTACCGTGTGAACTCCTGGCTAACCACCTCTGGCTGTGCACTGCAAAAATCACTGCTGAGCAGCACTGAAAGCTCCCCTGCCTGGGGCAAGAGCCATGTAAAAGGCAGAAGGTGCATTGGCTTTACCAGACATTGCCAAGAGAAGGAACTCTCACACTCCAGTGCCAACATGGGTGATGCAGAAATCTAAAATTATCTCTAAGTGTGGTATTTTTTAGTGGGTAACCTTCAGCATTGTAGATGGTCAATATTTTTGCCATCATGTGCTGCGTGGTGTGGAAGGCAACTTGTTATCAAATCACTGGTGAGTGCCCCAGCGCTTTCTGCAGCTCCCAGGCAGCTCCTCTGAGGCCTTAGACATCCTACTCCTTCCTTCACAGCTCCTGTGCCCTCTTGCTTCAGGATTGCCTTTGCCGCTTGTGAACTTGGTATGGCCACAGCTGGGCTGGGGGAAAAGACCTCTTCACATCCCTCAGGCAAGATGCCATCCTCAGTGCCCTTGGTTTATGATTGCTGCCCCTGAGGGGTGATGTGTAGTACTGGACCCCTCATACCTTTATTTTTCATCCAAGCAAAGCTTTGATGTTGGAGGAGACCTGGAAGGAGTGAGAAATTATAAGGCTCAATCTGCATGATCTGTGCTCAGGAGGGATGAGGGCGTTTTCCCTTCTGTCACCAGTGCCTTTGCTGTGCTCAGCAACTTGCTCCCCTGCAGCCAGTGCAGAGGCTCTTCGCTGCCTGCATGAAATTCAGGGTACATTTTCTCTGGAAAAAAAAAAAAAAAAAAGCTGCTAACGAAGTTCCTGGCTGCTCCTTTCTGCTCCCTGCTCAAGATTTGCTGCCCTTTTAGTGGGGCTAGCCCAGGAAGCCATGATGTAAGCAAAAATATTCTGCTTTAAAAGAACTTAAATACTGTTTCTTGAGGAAGTTAATTTTTATTTTCAACCTGGATCACATTCGGCTCTACATATCTATTTGCTGCTACAGGTTAAGGGTTGTAAAAGAGGATGTAGAAATGAACAGTTGCACATAGAGGGGCTCAGGAAAACCTGACTTCACTGCCAAAAGAAGTATATCATGCTTCCTCTTGGCTACCTATTTAGGAAGAGTAAGTCCTAGCCAGCCTTCAGGTTTTACTCAAGCCCAGAAGAAGAAGGCAGCCTCAAATGTCTGGGCTCTATTTTCATATTTCTGAAAAATAAATAACCTAACACATACTTCCTTCAGGAGGTAGCCAAGGTTTTGTCCACATTGCATTTCGTGATGTCACGTAACCTTCATGTCCAAGGGAAGTTATTCTTTCTTCAATATGTTAAATGTATCTCATATATTCATAGATGGTAATGACAATTAGGAGGTGCATTCCTCTTTGTGAACTATTCTGAGATCTATTCACACAAACTGTCATTTATAAAGTGAAAGTATGGAAATTCAATCACAAATTCTGAATTTAACCATAATTCCTTTTCTGCTTGGAGGGACCAGTATTTCACTCAAAACATTGCTAATACCCAATTAATCAGGTGACACAAGGCCAGAACACAATCAGGTGACACAATGCAGAACTTTCCAAGCGCAGGAAAAGTAAATGCCGTAAGAATAAAACTTTATAGTAGTTGAGAGCCCTTTGTGAAGTGGAGCGAGAGGGTCGCTGTGTTCCTGATTGTAATTAGGATCACATCGCTGTTCCCTGTCAAAGAAATGGACCTTGCCACTACTCTTCAGTTTAGCGGAGCTGTTCCTGGGAATGCAGGAGCTGCTCGAAGGCTTTTCTCCAGGTGTTCTCTCCTATTAAGCTGTTCTTAATCTCTGCTCTCTGTCTTGAGCTGAACAGGCAGCTGCAAACTAGAAAAAAGGAAGTGGTTACTCCAGTGCCTATGGGAAAGGCATTGATGTTGCAACAGGGCTTATCAACAACTTCTATATGCACAAAATTCATGGAACGGCTACTTCCCCAGGGGCTGGCAAAAAAGATTTCCCACCGATGCTGCTTCCTAGGCTGACTGCATAGGAGAGATTTCTGCTAATATAGTAATGTCAGTGTGGAGTACAGCATTTTTTAGGAAATTTCTGTACAGATAAAAGTCTGGCATGTGGAGACACAGCTTGCAACAGCGAAGATTTTATAAACCCTTCTTTCTTATTTTGATTCCACTTCTCGAGATGTGTTTAAGATACACCAGCAAAGGTATGTGTTTGCCTGTGTCTGTGTTAAGAACTTCTGCTGCAAGGTTTCCACGCAGGCGGCTACCCTGACTACTCAATCTCCAGCCACTTTATAGACTATCATTCTTGATCCTAAGTAACACTGGAATGCCACAGGGGAGGAAAAAGAACTCTTCACTCAAGTTTTGCATAATTCCTGCTGCTTTTAAGACTTTTTTTTTTTTTCACTGATAGCACAATTTTCTCAGAGTACTGTAAAACTGAATGTTTAAATTTTGTTTTCACTGGACATGGGCTTTTTCTTTTCAAGTGAGAAGCTTGACCACTACTGAATTTCTGCTGCCTGTCACCTTACAGCTAGGAGGGTTCCTGAGGAGCTGTGAGCTGTGGGTTCAAATGCCTCCAGGCTGATGAGAGGCTCTAGATGGGTTCTGGACGATGTCAATTGGAAGACTGAGCTGAACACAAACTTTCCTCTTTTTTTTCTGCCCCTGGGGCTCATGCTAGATGTTAGTGTGTTTCCTGTTTTTGTCTTATGCGAGGATACTCACTGTGAATGAAGAAATGCAAACAGATGTTTAAAGGTACACATCTGCTCTGCAACTAGCCCATTGCAATTACACCAACTCTTGTTAATCCAAAAGTAGACCATTAACTAAACTGTATTACATACTGAGTTTTTCAGGTGCCAGGTTTGGGTGACTACAAAGATAGAGACTGAATGCAGAGATTGGCAGGTACAAAAGTGACCTCTGCAGTCCTGTTAAGTTCTACAAATATTGGATGCTGTTAGGTTTTACAAATATTGGATGAGAAAGAATTTTCCTACAATTAATTATAGGGGAGAAGAACATTAAAATGTTTATAACATGAATCCCAGGAAATTTATCTCTGTGGCCTCAATCTCCTCTTTTCTAAAGGTATCTACATGAAATACATTCATTGATGAAATGTATTCGTATTTTTTTCCTTCCCAAATCCATTATTCAGAGAAGAAAG
The DNA here is from genome assembly GCF_059628265.1 of Tinamus guttatus. Taxonomy (NCBI): domain Eukaryota; kingdom Metazoa; phylum Chordata; class Aves; order Tinamiformes; family Tinamidae; genus Tinamus; species Tinamus guttatus. The sequence goes on along the minus strand of NW_028288604.1, from coordinate 413,152 downwards.
TGTTTCATGTTTGTCTAATTTGGAGCATTTGCTCAAGGCAGTAAATGAAATTCCGTCCCTCTTGAAGTCAACAAGGGTTTCCAAAAAGGAAAACTCCTATTGATTTCAGTAGAAACAAGTTTTCGCTCTATTAACTGCTTGATTGATCCTACAATACATGAATATTTAAAACATATTAGAATCTTATTCTTTGAAATTTGATTATAACCTGCTAAAGCAGACAGCTCAGACAAAATACTTAATCCATCAAAATAATCTAAATCCATGTGCTTTTTGAATCAACCTGAAAAGGATCAGCTCTACACACAGTTACCAACATGTTTAGGTTGTAAAATGTTCTGTAATTTATGTTTCTTGACTCTCATCCAGCAGCTTGAGCCTTTAATATTGTATTGATGCCATCCTCTAGACATCTAGCATTTTCGTTCCATGAGGCTAGCTGTGGTCTGAGGTTACAAGCTGACGTGTTTTTGAGTACACATGATTATGGTAAGGAAATTAATCTATAGTTCTACCAGGAAGTTTCAGGGCTATGAGGCAGATTATACCTTGTATGTGAATGCAAAATTGTTTGTGTGTTGCTAGAAAGGATGTTTAAGTTTGCCTTAGCTCTATTTTGGGAAGCAGATTCAGAATGATTTTATCATCTAATAAGGGTCTTAGGCCTTATGCAAAATGGACTGACGGAGCTAGTCTACAATAATGGTTGTGCTAGAGCTCTTCCAGTATATTTTAACAATTCCAAAATAACTTCCTTATTCTCTTAGAGGGTAGAACTTACTTGTCACCAAAATAATTAATAGTTCACCTGTAAAAGTGGAAATAATTATTCTGGGGCAGAGTTGCCTTTATTTTGGAACAGAAGGTCCACCTGAGGAGTTATTTTGCAACCGCATTAGCCAATTTGCTATGCCAGGCAGTTATTGGAACAAGGAGATCTGGAGGAAGCCAAACGGTTATAGGTGCAAGAACCACCAGGCTCCCTCCCAGGCTCTCTGCTCCAAGAAATACTTAGGCATCCAACTGGGAGCGGTACAGGTTCATCACAGAAGGACCAGTACCACAATTCTGCTGCAAACACCTTACTGTGCTGTTGCTTGGGAATTCAGGCGGTCAAGGAGGCACAGTTACACCTGCGTCTCTAATGGCTGGGATGGGTACAGCAACTGCCAGAATTGAAGGTATTTAAGAGATTTGAAAGCTTTTAAGAGAGGGAAGGCAAGCTGGTAACATTGCTTCTGGATACTGTTCCTGACTGTGAATCCTGACTAAGAGATATAGATATTGAGGTATGTAGAGATATATAAAGAGGTTTAGAGTTCCTCTCTATACCTTGCACAGACCTCTCCTCATTTTCTTCTGCATGTGATTTCCTCTTTATGAAGCTGCTCATGCAGTATTTTGGCTCTTCTTTGGGTCCCACCTGAGGTTCCTCCTTCCCCAGGTGCACTAGCTGAGGTCTGGGCTTCCAGTCTGTGCTGCATGAAAATGCAGGTTCTGAGCCTAGCCCTGCACCACGTCACAGGCAGCTTACATTGGGTTAATTGTGGCCTATTCTTCTTTAATGTGAGGAAACCCTGTCCTAAGTGCCCTTTGGGAACCCATCACTCAGTGTGCTCCTCTGGACATCTGCACTCCTTCAAAGCACAGGACGTAATCCTGCATGGGGCAGAGGAGAGCAAAGGTGACTGGAGATATTCTCCTTCTTTGGCACAAACATGGGACAACAACCCCAGCCCTGCCTGCATCTGCAGAACTGCATCCAAATGAGCATTTTTACTTTTCTGGTAGATGCAGAGATCAAACGATTGACTAATTGACCAAGTCTGGGTGAGTCTAATTGACTGCAGTCCTAAGGTTATTCACGGTTTGCACCTGTTTTGGAGAGCTGATTTGGAGCTTGCTATTGCAAGCTTGCAAAGCTTGCTATTGACTTTATTTTTCACCATGTCTCACAATCCTAAATAAAACCAATCCTCTTATACTGATTTCAGTGAACATTGGAGCAAGGCCTTTGATAGCATATTAAGTAACTTCTGAAAGTGCATAATGAAGTTGCTATATAGGATTACTGAATGCATCTGTGTATCAATAAAACACAAAAGAATATATGCTAGGCCATCTAGTGTACATTTATATTAGAGAGTGCTGAAATAAATCACAGTAAATAAGAGCCCAACACCAAAAATTCCCTTTTTTACTGTATTATTTGATTTTATTGCTCATTTTTGGGAAAACAACAGCACAAGAGCCTATCTAAATTTAAAATGATCAGTTTTAAATAGTCAATCTTATCAATCTTATTTATTTTAATTTTTCTAGCCTTGTAACTAAAAATGTAAAAATATGTTAGTCTTACAATTTTCCCATTGGTTGTATTGATGACCTGAGGGGTTTAGTTGGCTATTTCTTTTCAACAGTTTAGTTTTGCATCATGATTTCCAGTCTCATCTAGCCTAGGAGATTCTGTAGCAGATGGAGAGGTTTTGGGCTCTGACCTTACCGAAGACCTTCTGTGGGTATTAGGGAAATGTTCAGCTTTTATTTGTCTTGCCATCATCTGTTTGAACCTGCCTTTGTTTCATCCAGCTCCTGGAAGCAACCAAAGGTCTTCATCATCCCTCAGGAGGCCAGACTGCCCTGGAAGGAAGGTGTCTTCCCCTTCCTTCTCTAGCACCTCTTGTCTGACATGGACTCAATGCTCCCATTTCCAGCTGAATCCCAGGGTCAGAGAGCCTAAGTCTTACAGGGACTATAGAGCCAGCTGATATTTGCTGAAAGTGCATGTAAATCTCACAGTTCAAACGGCATCAAGCTGCTGCATATGTGGGGCTCTTTCTTCCCTTCTTCTTTCTTCTCCTCTCCCCTCCACTCCTCTCCTCTCCTCTCTTCCCTATTCCTGCAGGTTTTGAACACTCCTGTGCGCTCACACAAAAAAACAAGTCACAGTCTGGACTTTAAGATTTTGTGAGAACTGACAAATTTGGTCAAAGGTGAGATTTTGCAAATGCTGTTAAAAGCGCAGCTTTTCATGTGGCAACATGTTCTTTTATACTGGAACACATCCTAAATTTTCACACATGTGCAGGAAGTGAAATCACACCTTTTTATGGCAGAAACAGCTTAGCACAGTGAAATGACAGCTTTTCCCTATAAAAAATGCCTTTAGTTTTTGTGGAAACCAGTGAATTACTTGAGGCAAAACCACAAAGTGTTTCATCAGCAGCACAATGGTTTTTAATACAGCTCTGCCTTGAAAAATGCTTGAGGAAGATGAAAATCAGAGGATGACACCATTGGTCGTATGCGCCTTACAGGATAAATATGCTCCACAAAGTTTGAGTACTTTTTCAAAAGATTTTTTAATTTAGTAGTTTCTTCTCAGTCTTCCTTTCACCCCCTTCCCCATCTTCAAAGTCTATTATTTCCTTTCCTTTGATCCCAAAATTTCATCCCAGGGTATTTTTAACTCTTCCTGTCCCCTCCAGACTCTTTGACTCCCATCCCCATCCCTCTCCACATGTGGCTTCTCTGCCTCGATGGTCTGGTTGCCCCTCCCTGGAATCGAGTTAATTCAGTGGCCACTCAAATTGTAAATTTAATCCAAGCTTTCTGACTTGCTTTAGAATTATATGTATGGTTCTGCATTAAAGATACCCCCGGTGGTGTGTGGCAGCTAGCAGGGTGTTTGATAACACTGCCATTGTGTTTTTATTGCCTTCTATGGGAACAAACAAAATAGTATCTGGAGGGACAAGATAATTACTTTTTGGTGGGAGACTTGTCCCATCAAGCTTAGCTGGATATACAATTGGAAGGAGGATGTAATTTGCTTCTGAGTTTGTTTCCTCAGTTTTACAAGAGGTAAGAGTGGCAATGAGGTGAGATGGGTTGCCATGAATTGGTCTGTTCTCTGCCAGGCTACACCATTCCCAGTTGCAATTTCCCTTTCCTCTCCTTCCCCATTAGTGTTTGCATGGACATTAATGTGAGATGCTTTGAGCGAGTGGCTATCTGGGAGGAGCCAAGCAGTCATTCAAACTGTTTCCCCCAAATGTGATGCAGAGTAATTTAAGTTTTGGTGCTGTCATCAGGGGCCTGCACTGTGGCACAGGAACACTGAAAGGGGAAACTGTAGCTGAAATGCAAAAGGAAATCAGTAAGTAGTAAGCGAAACATGTGCATGCTGTGTCCTGTATTTGCAGATACATCCATGGGTGTGAGAAAGGGTCGAAGTCAGAAAGGCATTTGTACACGTTTCTGGATGTGGGTAGGTTAGAGGTGCTGCCTGTTGAAGAGAGAGATTTTAAATCTGCCTGTAAGCCCAATAACCAGCTTTCTAACCACACACATCCCACACCTACATTTTTGTGTTCTGCAGCTTTCATGTTGGTCAAATAAAAAGCATCAGCACCACATCTACTTGTTTGCATTGAGGACCAATATGTTTTCTTTGCACTTTAAATACTGTTTAGAGCTCTCTTTATGAGCTTCAATTAGGAGTTTGCTATGGAGGGCTTATTAGAGCAGTTTTATTGGTACTTTAACACATTTTCTTTGTTAAAAGCTAGTTTAGAAGCTAGTTTAAGAAGCTTGTAAATGAGAGCCACAGTGAGCTGTCTGTTCTATTGACAAGCCCATACCAACAGGCCTCCCAGAGGTTTCCTCATGTCACCTGGTTCACCCTTGTGAGCATCCACAGTGAGCCCAGCTTCTGTCAGGCTCTTAGAGAAGGGAGCCTAGGGGGGACACTGGGGAATAAATATTAGCTGGAATTTTGCGGTGGAAATAACCCCCAAACTGGAAGTTTTACATTTGATATAAACTTAAGATTTATTAGCCATCCACTTAATTCGATATCCTGAGCAATTGGGTTAATAAAATACAAAGAAATCACTCAAACCAGTTTCCCCAGCAGAAGTGGAGGCCAGCATTATCAATGAAGAAACTTTTCAGCTAGCCAGGTTTTGCCTCCACGGCTCCTGCTGGAGAAGACCCCAGCACTGGGCATGTGTGTGTCCTTGTGTGATGCCAGGAAGGGCTCACTCTCCTTTCCCAATACTGTGCATTGGGATGCAAACGCGCCTGGTTGAGATGCAGCGGAGGGCATGTCTGCCCTCACGTCCCATATGGGTCCCCCTTATCCCTGGAGCAGATATACTGTGTGCATGTATCTGCCTTCTGTTTCAGTACATAGGAGGTCAGTTTTTGTTTTAAAAGCACCTAGAGATGAGCTGTGGCTGCTGAGGGGTGACCATCTACAGGAAATGGAGAAGCTAAAGGAGCTGAGGCTGAAGGAGCACGAAGAAGGTTGGTCTGAGAGACCTCTCCGACCACCTGGAGAGGTACCCATGGTCCGCCTCAGGAGACAGTATGATTTACACTAACCCATGCTTTGGGTTCCCCTTCACAAGGCATAGCTCCTGTGGCCTTGCCCCATGGGTTTTGCTAGAGGACTTTAGCAGGGCCCCTGGGTTGGGCTAAGCCCCATAAGGTGCAGGCAGGAGGCCCTCTGCCACCCACGTGCAACTCACCTGCCCCACCAGCAAGGTGTGGGCACGGTGTGAAGAAAAGGCAGGGCAGTGTCTGCCTAAAACCAGGGCTCTGCTTTGTGGATCAAACCAGAGTGAGCTCGGAGTTGATCCTGCGTTACCAGGGGCTTCACTAAGCACCTGCGTCCACCACAAAGTCATCGCTGTCACCCTCTCACCCAACAAGGGCCATTCCTCCTCCTGTACCCGTCTGCCTGCATGACCATGAGCAAAGTCAATGCCAGCAAAGGTCCCACTGCGGAAACCCAGCCCATGTTTGCTGAAGTGAGTTTAGAAGTAAGTGGAAAATATCTTCTCCAGATCCCTGAGAGAGTGCTGCAGAATATCTAAACAAGTCTGTTTCATTAGCCACATTTATATTTTCCTATGAAAAGTATTCAAGTAAATATTTTCCCCAGCTTTTTTTTTTCTTTTCTCTCCTCTTTCTCTTGGCTCTTTTTTTTTCCTCCTAAACCTACAGTACATCACTCACAACGACTTAAATAGTGAAAACTGTCTACAGTTTATCTAAGGATCAAACAGCTGTTGTCTTCACAGGCCTTTTTTATTAATATGAATTAATGTTTTCCAACTTATTTCCTACATTTCTGCTGGGAAGAATAACCCTTCCCAGAAGCATTCTTTGGCAGATAGCAAAATAATTTGAGTAGCAGATATATGATCTCATTTTTTTCTGGACAGATTACAAATTGGATATTGGCTAAAAGTGCATGAACACAATAAGTATTTTAGTCTTGCAGTGATTTCATGTACCTAAATACTTCAGCTGCCTACATTTTCCAAGCTGTGAGCTGCATCCTTAAGCGCTTAAACTGTCTCTAATTGCAGAGGATAGCACGGCCCAGACCTACTGTAATGGAAGAGGGAGTGGGTTGTTTCCATTTGTATGTCACTGCAGAGGTTTCTAAGCATTAAGTACTTGCCTGAACAACATTTCTCAGATGAAGTGCTTTGGAAATATCAATGTTCAAGTCCTACTCCAGCCCAACAGTCACTGGAATAGGTTGCTTTTCACAAATCTGGACTTCTCCTTCTTCACAGCTGGATCCTGCACAGTAGGTCTGGAGGTAAAGACCTAGAAGTGCTGCCTTAGAAATGTTCTAATATTATCTTCCAGAGAGAGTCGTTACTGCTTTAAACGGTTTTATGGAGAGTCAATCCTTCTGAAAGATTGCCATGGAGTCTTGGAGCATTCCTGGATTTGTTCGTATGAACTTTACAATCTACATGTACCTTACACAGTCTTCTGTCACTTGATATAGGCGCTCTTGGACATCTTACACTGACCCCATGTAGTTATCACAGTGAGGTGAAACAGCACATGCCTGTGTTTCAGTTTTGCCAAACAACTAAGTGTGCATGTCCCTCCCGCTGAGAGCTGAGGGTGTCTCTGACTTGCTCCTGAGGGAGTGATGAATATTCATCAGCATCTCAGCAGATGGAAGAGAAGCTGTGGACTCTCAACTCCAATTATTTTTCCTTTCAGAGAAGGTTTAGAATTAATTTCCAATCCCATTTACTCAGTATAAATATGCCATCAATTCTAATGAATCTAAGTACTACTTCCTTAATAGTCCCTGAAGTTCCAGTGCTTATCTAAAGTAAGTCAGGAATGATAAATAACGAGGAAAACAGTCTCCTCTGCATCTCAAATTACATGCAAGTGTACTTTTTGGAAATACTGGAGCAGGTAGTTCATTTTGCTTCTGGGGTGTTTGGCATGGTGCATGAAATGATAAATTGATGGGAAATCTCTTACTAACTTCTTGGTGCCTTGGATCAGATCCCTTTTTTTCTTCTCTCTTTTCTAAAGCAGGGTTGAAGGCATTGAATGTAGTGAGAAAATATTGGGAAGATGGTCCATCTTCCTTTCGAATTAGGCCCAGACAGAGTCCTGCTTGGCACAACTAGGAAGGAGCATCAGAGCCCAGAGGTGACAATAGTCTTTGCCAAGTTTTCTGCCCAGATTCCCTTTTCTGTTTTTTTTTTTTAAATATAATTCTCTCTCTTTTTATATTTGCCTCCTTATTTTCTTCCTTCAAATGGACTTCTGTGTTAGTAGGTGATGGGGTTAGCTGAGTGTAATGATACACCAATTTTATGTTTTACGAAACACCTCATATCAGAGTGACTTTCACAGAACGGATTTCTTGGCGCCTTAGTCTCCTCCTTTAGGCTTTGCACGTAGCAGCAAACGAGGGGGCAGGTTTTCATCAGTATCTTTAATCAGGTTTCAAGACACTATAAAAATACAACAAAAAGCATAAAAATTCCTTTTGTCTCAAACACATACCTTAGCAATAAGAGATGTATCCCTAAATATTTCCTCAGGAAAAATTAATGAAGCAAATTAAAAGAAAAATTCTTTCAAGCTGGTCCAAAAAAACTCATTTCACAGTCTTTTATCATGCTTCCTTGCCATTTGGGAAATTTATTTAAGTTATTAAAAAATTCCCTAAAATTCTCAGCTGAAAAGTTGGCTTCTGTTTTTTTCTGCAAAGCTAACTCACCTGATTTGTCAGAACAGCTCGAAAATGAAGTGCTAACTGGTGGGTTTTATTGAAAGGAAACCAAGTGGAACAACATATGTATTTTCTTAGGAAACTAAAAAGCTCACAGTCCTGTGGTGTTCCTTGGGGTAAATTCTTTGTTATGAATTACAACCTGCTTACTGATGAGTTGTTAATAAAAAGTAGACCTGCTGGGCCATTATTTTTTTCCACACAGTATACCCAGTTTAGCTTTTTTCTTTTCTTTTTTTTTTTCTTTTTTTTTTCTTTTTAGCATTTTCATTAATGCACTGAGTGTGAATAAATCTGTTTCCAATTTGTAATTGTTTTCCCTTCATCTGGACATTAATTTATTGCCAAATCTAACACTCTTCTATTTTTAATATCCCTCCAAACTGAAGAGCTGTTTTAAACCAGAAAAGAAAGAGATTAGAAGAATGCAGGACAGTGGGAACAATCTTTTTTTCTTTCTTTTTCCTCGTTCTTTCTCCTTCCCTCCTTCCTTTTGCTCTTTCACTCTCTTGTTCCCTCTCTTCCATCCTTTCTCTCCAAGACAAAAACTCAGGATTCAGGCCATAAGATGGGGCACTAGGGCACTTGTGGGGCCCTGTGATATTTAGAAACAACAGCCGCCAGCTGCACTCATGCAGTCGACAAAATGATCTGAAAGAAATTATGGAACCAAAGTAGAAACAGCTGGTAACCTGAGGTGGCAGTATGACTTTATTTAATGTGAGGTGCATTTTTATTTGTTTATTTCATTTCTTTGGTTATTTTCTAGCTAAGCATCCCCTTGCACAGGGGAGTCTCCCTCCTCACTCAGTGCTGCAGAGTAATCCAGAGAATAGCAGCACATCTAGTTTGTTAAAGAAAATTACAGGATTCAGCACAGACAGTCAAGTGCTGGAGTGGTTCAGTGGATCTTAGTAGCAGGTGGCTCTCTTGCTATTCCATTCTATACATTTTCAGATATTTGCACATTATTTGCACCTCCCGGCTGCCAGAGACACCTCCAGAGAAAGGGATGTTCACGCTATGTCAGTTTGTATGGATTTTGACCTGCAACCTGAAGTTGAAGTTCCTTTCTGAAGTTCAGCTTCAGAAAGGACTCTCCAGTTAGGGCTCCTCTGCAGCCGGCGGGAAAGGAGACTGGCTGGGTTTGGAGATGGTGTGGACCCCCATCAGAAAAAAAAAAAAAAGAAAGAAAAAAGAAAAGAAAAGAAAAACCCACGGGTTTCCAGGGAGAAACAGCAATCAATAACTTTCTGGGCACTTTGGCTGATATTCCTCTAGGTTAATTTTTAGGACATCCAAAGCAGCTGCTATGTGAGCCCTTGTACTTAGTCCTCTGTGAAATCCAGGGGGACTCTGATGCTACTGATGTTGTTTTGTGACATATAAAACTCAACCAGAAGATGGATGAGAGTGCCAAAATATATAACGATACATGCCATGTTTACGTAGCACTTACCCCACTCTGTGTACCCTTGTGAGATGTATATTTTGTGGGAATGGGTTGGATGTGCTAATCCTGGCAGCAGTTGCAGATGCTTTCCAGTAGGCAGACAGCAGCATGGTAGACTAGATGTCACAAGATGGAGAGAAAGGAAAAACAAGCAAGGCATTAGTAAATGTCTTCCCCTTGCTCCCAAGTTGTGCCTGTATTCATTTCCTTTCCACAGGGACAGCATTCATCCGCTGGGATGTGGGGATGCAGCGCACTGTGGAGAACAGTCTCAAGTTCCTTCATCATCAGTGCTTTTGACAGCAGAGTCTATGTTGCCTCCACTTCCCAAAAGATGCTGGTTTTCTCACTATGTGAACTGTGCTCTTTGGCAAGCTGGGGAAGTTGATGCAGACACATTTTATATCTCAAATCTTTTTTTTCCCTTTTTTTTTAAACCACAGTTAATTCTTTGCTTTTGCCCTGGGTTTTAAGACTTATGTCCGGAAATAATAGGAGACTAGCACCTTCCCATATGATCTCTTTCTTCGTTTTAGCTGCTTGTAAAAACCTATCTTTGTCCCTTGAGTCCTAAAGAGTAATAAGTTCATTGCCTTCACAATTGCCTACTCCATCTGGGACTCTCATTGGGATTCAGTCCACACATTCTGTTCAGGTGGGATCTTCAGAAAAATCAATAACCAACATGTCTGGCAGCACTTTACTGCATGGTATCTGTGTCCTACTTCCTGACTGGGACTCTCAAAATACTGATGTTCTGTTGAATTGAGGTTTTTCCAAGGTTTCCAGCCATCTTCCTGTTGCTCTGTGATTTTCTCTTTTTCTCAGTTGGCTGTAATCTATCTCCCATGGTCTGTGTAGAGATGGCTGTTCTTCCTGCTCCGCTGTTTCCCCCTCGAGCTGAGGCCCTGCACTTCTCAGTGTCCACGATGTGGCCTCTGCGGCTACTGAATCACACCACTGCTTGGGAAAGCCACAGGTGCTTGGGAGTTGTACCATCTGCCACTGTCAGCATAATTTTACCATATTACCAGGCTTTTGGCAAGGTGGTGGGCTCTGCACTTGGCGGGGAAAGCAGCTACTGTGCAGGCTGCGACCCAGAGGTGGGCAGGGAGAGCCGGGCAGGGGAGCAACACAGGGCACTGCTCACGGCGTGCTCGGGGCCATATGGTTTATCTGGCTCCTGGCAAGGAAATAGTCCGAATTATCTTGGAAAGCTGGAAGGAGAGCGCTGTTAGTGCTGTAATAGGGTGAAATCCATTTCCCTTTTCCTCTGCCTGCTTTGTGATAGTCCTCCAACTCTTTAAGATCTATCCATGAACGGCAACATTTACAGGGAGATTCCATTTTTTACTGCAGCCATTTGAACCAGCTTTGTTAAATTACGAATAAGACCCTGAGGTTTCTCTATGGCTAGCACTCAAGGAGCCTACCGAAAGAGTCTCTATTATAAAACCGAAGGTCATGTTTATACCAAAACACAGAGATAGGATATTGTAGTGTCACCCACAAACATTAAGCTGGCTTTAAACTAGCTTGGGTACTGGTAACAGTCTGCCTGAGGCAGTATGGAGCTGTAAAACAGCACAAGCTGTAAAACTGCTAGAGAACCTGGATCTCCTCCATACCGAGCTCTGGGATACTGTTGCTAGATCAGGGTTGAAGGCTGCTAATGTAGATCTATGTGGCTGCAGTTAATGCAATGAACTGCTGTGTAGCCATTCCCATAGGGATATGAGTCGAGTTCTGTGCAGGGCTGAAATGCCCTTTTCATCCCGTTCACATGAATTTAGCCTTTCATATCTAGGGAAATATCGCTGCTATTTTAGTGAGGGGAAAGTGAGGCACAAGGAGATTAATGCCTGATTTTCAGCCATACTCACCATCTACACCTCTGGTTAAGTGACATATAGTGCAGCCTGGTCAGTGCTCCTGAAGAAATCCTAAAGCCTAAACTGTGTTATTAGGGTCATACAGTCTGTACCTGAGGAATTACTGATCCCATAAGCCCTGATTCTCAAGCCAGTGCCATGACTGGGAGACCTCTCTTTCCTTTCTAGGAGCATTCTCCTAGGAGTGGACACCGACATTGTCTTGCTAGTGTTGAAAATACCCTATTTGGTGTAATTATTCATAACCGTGGCTCAGTGTTTCTGAATGCTTTTGAATCTGAAACCTGTAGGAAGCAGTTGGACTGTGCGATAGAGAAGTGTCATATTCCCTTATGCAGAGTGTCCTGTTAATAAGCTCTCTGGTATTCGATTTCCCCCACAGTCACACTTATTTTTCATCGAAGGGATAGGAAAGGTAAGCACTGAGATCCCCTGGAGAGGTGGTTTCCGCGGTATTTCCAGACAGGACAGGAAAGTACCACATAATCCTGACCTTATGCGCATTCCAGGCTGCTTCCCCGAGTGCACAGCCTGTGTAAGTTTGGAAAACTCTGAAAAAAGGCCAGAGTTGAAGGATTACCTAGGTCCAGCCTGTGAATTAGCAAATCAGAGAAACCAGAACTAGAAAGCATAGCAGTGAATTACTGCAGCCCACTTCTCTGCTGATGTCACTGGTTTCCTAATTCCAGAGGAATTAAGGATTTTTGTGACTTAATAAGTTTCATTCTTACAAAAATTTCCTCATGTTCAGCCTTACAATTCCTTTTCATCATATCTTATTTCTTCTATTCTTCTCTCTTCTCACATCCTGTAAGATCCTCTCGTGTTCTGAGTAGTTAGGTCTCCAAGCAGTGATAAGCAATGATACCTTTGCAACTGTAGTGCATAACATTGACATAATCTCAGCTCTAGATATGCTATTCTTAACATTTGCTGCATACTTTGATGTACGGAGATGTGAAGTCAGGAGGGCCTTAGCTAGATGCCCAGGTTTTGTGAAAGAGATTGGTGAACTACCTTCCTCTTTTTTTGGTGGGAAACCTCCATGGCAGCTGCAATTACTGGATGAAAGGCCATCATTTTCAAACCTTCAGATTTGAAGATGTTTTACTTCTTTATAATTTGCTGAGTTCTGAGGGGTTTCATTCAGATGTCAGGACAAAGAAACCCAGAAGTGTTTCTAAGCCAGGCACCGAAGAACCAAGCAGCTTTACCCTCTGGTGGAAGTGGTGTGTGGATCTGGAGTGTTTGAAATCTTTCACCTAATGGCAGATGCATCTTCCTAGGGCTAGTCCTGCATCAATAAAACACTTCAAAGACATCTTGAACATCTAATTATCTGTAATTTTTTTACACTGTCCTACATTATATACAGATTCTAAATAAAAGGAACCCTCTTTCTCTTGCATGGGCTTAGGCTGATTGCTTTACAAGGTCTTGGTAGCTAGCTGCAACATTTCTCATTAATCATACAGTGTGTGAAATAGGTGGATATTTCTTCCTTAGACACAAATCTCTCCTTTGTCTTTTAGAATAAAAAGAATGTTGAACTGGAAGGGATCTTAAAAGAGTGGAGTCCACTGCCTTGGCAGACCAAAACAAAGTATCACCAGCAAATATTTGCCTCTCATATACTTAAATTTGCAAAATAACTCTGTCCAGTGTATTGATAAATTCATACTAAGGTATTTTTCTCCTGTCTGATATTTAATCAAAATATTCAGTGCTGCAAATTATGCTGATTTCTTCAAGTCATTCTCCAGATGCATATGAAGATAAATCAGACACATCATCTTTTTAACTTTTTTGAATATTTGCATGTTTTCTTTTATGATAAGTGATTGATGCTTAGCACCAGGTTCATGCTGAAGTAGAGAATTATACTGCGGTATTCAAAATAACTCAGCATGGCAGATTCAGACACAATGCTGGAGAAAAAAGCACCATCCTAACCGGGAGCTCCATTGTTTAAAAAAATCTCTGAGTAAGAGGCAAAGCACTGTATAAATTTCCTATTTAGTAGAAAGGCAAAATATTTTTGGCAAAATCTCCAAAAGACCTGAATATCAAAATACAGCCTGTCTGGATGTATAACACAAAAAAAACCCCCATTGAGTATGCAATTGTATTTGCCCCATGTCTATTCTATTGTTAGCAAGATATGAATCGTAAGGAGAAAAAATAAATGTTCATTTTATTATTTGAGTACTGCAGTCATACTCATATTAATATCTCCTATAGCAATCCAAGGCACTTTATCTTTGGCAAATAAGTCACTGGGATACGACGATGAAGAGGTGACTAAGTAGCTTCAGTCATGTGTATTTCATGTTAGCATTTAACTGAATATCAGTAGAATGTGAAATCATAAACAAAATTTCTTTTGTACCATTCTCTCATAACCTGGCCAATGGCCCATTGCACATTAAAAAAGGCTTTCCAAGACCTAATCTGTAAAATTGCTATGGTCTGCATGCATTTGCATTAAATGCTATTTATCAAGGAATGAAATATCTAAGATGAAGGGATTTTAGGCATTTTCTTTCCAAATAAATATGTACAAGTTTCCCTTTCAGCAAGGCTGGACTTAATGAATCTGATCTTACTTCATCTCTGAAGCAAAGATGTTTTGGGATGGTTAGCTGAGAAACTTGGCACAGGTCACAAACTCTATATGGGAATGTGATGATTATTAAGCCATATAAACTAAGTGGAAACACAGTCTTAGGTCCCATCATAACTGCACAGCAGATGGACGGGAAAACAAATACATGACTTTCCATGTTCTGATATCAAAAAATAGAGTCCCACACCTGCATTTGCCTATGACCAAAAATAAATCACTCAGAAAAAAACATTTTCAAAGGCAATTGTGACACTATGGCACCCAACAGTCAGTGAAAGCCAAATGGAGTTATGTAAGCAAGTGATGTCTGAATCTCTGAGAAGTATTGAGCCTTATTGTTTATGTCCTCATTCTCCAAATCTGATATGTTTATAATTCTTCCAATCATCCAAACTGTTTTGTCTGTTTATAGTGCAGGCTAGTTCTGGAAGGAGCCAACTGACCAGTCAGAAAGGGCTGGATATTCAAGATTTCCACTTTGCATAACACTAGAACGTGTCAAAAAAGATTTCATTCTCACTGAAAGGAAAAATCTCTCACTGTCTCGAAGAGGAAAAATTTCTGGCAATTTTTCATTTCAGGAATGTCAAGATAATTTCATCTGACTTCTAAAAAATGAAACAGAGCAGCCAACTACCCCAACACAACTTCCTCCGCACAGGTTGTCATGGAGTCTAAACGATCCGGACAATTTGGATTCCAACGGGAATTATTTTCTCGTTGAACTAAAATGAATTGAAACAGACCTGTGATAGTTACCCCTGTCAAAGATATTTCATGTATTTACACTGCTGAACAGGTCTGTTAGATAACAAAACCAAAGACAAATTTTTAACTCACAGGTCTCCTGACAACATCTATGAGGGTGGATAAATTGTGTTTGTTTGGTCTTGTAGGCTTAAGTTATTCTCTAGGTATGAAAAGCCTTTAGTTTCAAGTGCTCCCCTTGGTGCATTGGAACTGTGCAAAATCATAAAAAGAAGATGCTTTTAGTTCAAGTATCACCAGTTGCCTCTCTGGTATCTGTCCTAATGGCTTGATATAGTTCACGGATGCCTTTTAAGCTCACCAGTGTAACTGATTCTTGCTTGGACTGTCTGCACTATCCGTGAAGTCCTTTGGGGAGTCTGAGCTCTTCAGTGATCTTTGTGAAAGTTGCTATGAAACCACAATTTTTAGGAGCCAAGGCAGAACAGCGGACCTGACACAACCTCTCAAAAGTGTCCATGTCAAATGGCAAAGCTTGCACTGGGAAAGATAATTCAGTGCAGTGCATTTCTAAGGAAATTAGAAAATACGCTGTAATTATGCACTAAAATTATGCACTGAAATATCATGAGAATAAATGATGAAGGAGGGTCCAATTGCAGGAGAACCTTCTTCCCACTGAATGGAAATGGAGCATCACATCTCTCTATTTGCTCATCCCTAGCTTTTGGGAGAATTATGGAAAATAAGGCTGGAGGGAAAAATAAGAGATATCTAGTCCATCCTTCTGCCACAAGAAGAGACCTTTTGTTCCTAAGGCATCACGGTTACATGCTTGCCTGGCTTCTTCTCAGAAATCTCTGAAGATTCCCCATCCATCCTAAATCAACAGTATGTTGCTGAGCTGTTTTCAGTTATGGTCGACCAAAGACCTTTCCTGCAGATCCTATCCTTTTATTCCCTGTCCTTTATTTGTCCAGGTGATTATTCCTCGCTGAGTAAAATGCGTAGGCAGGAATCCAAAGTGAACAACATCATCTCTTTCCCCAGTTCACAAAGGTTCTTACAAATAATTCTGTTTTGCAGCTTCTCCCATGTTGGTGTTGTAGAAACCTTTAATAAATATATTTTCTATTACATCATCCAGATCATTAATGAAGCTATAAATTTGGCAAAGTCGAGAACAGACGCCTAAAGAAAAGCGTTTTCATGGTACAATAATGGTAACTATTATCTTAGTACAGTCTTCTTGCCATTTTTACATTCACTTTGTAATGATTTCATCTGGACCATGTCTCCTACCTTTATGAGGTAGTGTCAAAAATCGTGCTAAAAACAGTATATACCAACACTTATTAGGTCTTTTCTATCCATGAAGCCTGTCATGCTGTTAGAGAGGGAAATAATTCAAAGTGATGCAATATGTTCTTGAGCAATTCATGTGGCTGCTATTTGTGCTGTTAACTTTTAGGTGCTTATGGATTATTTTTATTATTTGTTCCAGTCCTATTCTGGGAATTGAAGCTAATGTGTTGCATCTATAATTCCAGCTGTGCTCTTTTCCAAGCCTGGAATGCTGCTTGTCCTTCCCTGGACTTCTGGGTCCTCACTGAACTCTGCAAGTTTTTAGAGCAATCATTCATTAGCTTGACAGTGTTTGAGCCACGTATGTAAGGCGAATGCTGTGGCTGGTTTGAAAATAGCTTACCTAATTACTCTCCAGCTTCTTCCTCTGCTGTTCTAAAAGATATCTTAATTCTTTTCTGACAAATTTTGTTTAAGCCACCTGATTATAGTCATACTTTCAATGAAGGCTGAAGCAAAAATGTTTTTGGTCTTCATGATATGTCTGTCAACAGCTTTCCTTCAGCACTTCCTTCATTTTCCTCTTACAGAATGCATTCTTGCTATCATTTTGTGCCTTTGCCTTCCTAATTTTGTCTTTACAGTCACTTTATTTTCATATTTTTTTTTACTTTTAGTGTGTGAAGTCAAGGAAGAGTTTGTGCTTTAACCACATTGGTTTATTGCCATTGCTTGTTGTTGCTGTGTCTTAGAGTAGCTTGCTCTTGTATCTACCTTGTATCTGCTTTATTTCTCAAAAAAAAAAAAATTGGTTGTCCCAAACAACTTTCCCCTTAAACTATATTATCCTAAAATCTTACCTATTCAAACTCTGAATTTATTGAAATCTTGCTTCCTAAAGTCCACTGTTTTGGTCTTGTTGCTCTCTCTTTCCTTTCCTATGGATCATAAACTCTGTATTTTCACTCTCACTCTAATCTCAGGTTCCACCTTTGTGTTTTCAACCATTTATTTCCAATTGGCTATACCAAATCATTCGGATTCTTCCTTCTACTCTATCTGCTGGCTTTTATTTACCTACATGTCAAAAATTTGTCATCAGCACATTCCTCGAGCTTGCTGAACACTCTGCCTACATTTCACTGTACAGGAAATGTGCCCACAACTATTCTTTAAAACTGAGACCAACTGGCACAGAACAGCCCACATCTGGACAGCTAAACTCTCTCACCCTCCAAAACAGGGAGGCCATATCCTGCCTACTGGAATTGGTTGCTGCTCTGTGCTAACTTCAAGATATATTCGGGAATTGCTTTGGGACTCTGCCAGGTATCTGAGGACTGAAAACCATGTCAGGGAATGTCCTAACAACCTAATGCTTTGAACCATAGCATGTCAGTGCTGAGAAACGTCCTTCGGATCAACTCATTTACTAGTGTAGATAAAATCTTTGCCTCTTCCTTTATTACTTTCTGAATAGTTTGTTGGAGAGTTTAAAACCCCTGAAAGCATCAACTCTGGAGAAGTCTGCCAGCAGTTCACAAAATGTGATCTCTACTGCCCTTGCTGACTTAGTGGTTTAGAGGAGATCCTCTGTGTACCTCAGCTCCTCTCCTCTGTGATCAGATAGAATCACAGAATCACAGAACGGTTGAGGTTGGAAGGGACCTCTAGAGATCATCTAGTCCAACCCCTCTGCTCCAGCAGGGACACCTAGAGCACATGGCACAGGGTGGCATCCAGGTGGGTTTGAAAGATCTCCAGAGAAGGAGACTCCACCACCTCCCTGTGCAGCCTGTTCCAGGGCTCTGTGTCACCCTCACAGTAAAGAAGTTCTTCCTCACATGGAGATGGATCTTCCTGTGTTTCAACTTGTAGCCACTACCCCTTGTCCTATCCCTGGCCACCACCGAGAAGACTTTGGCCCCATCCTCCCTAAATTCTCCCCTCAGGTAATTATACATATTGACACTCAGCAATTCTTCCTCTCTCCATACTCTGGACCTTGGAGCAATCGAGATACCAGGCAGAACAGTTTCCCTTTCCAGCTCTTGCCTGTTATGGACAAACTGCGCTTCTTTACACTAAGCATTCCAGTTGTGAGTTACCCGACCATGCCTATTATGCCTATTATTTTTGATCGTTTATATAGATTTATACTTCCTCTTATTAGCCTCAAAGATACACTAATCTAAACATCAAAATATTTCACGCATTGACATCTCTCCCCACTGCCAGCACACACTTTCTTTCATCCCCCTCATGACCCCATTATGGATAAATCTGTGATTCCGCTTGACTTGAAATAACTATTGGAAATGATTTTGTTGCTATGGACAAAAAGAAGGGAATAAATCAAATATGTTTTCCTCAGCTTCAGATCAAGAAACATTGCAGAAGCGGACAGTGACTCCCGCCCTCCATCTGAATGTGGTTCATCTTCTTGGGTTAGAGTCTGGCCTGGAAGCACGTGATATTCTGGCAGCAACACAGCAAATGTCCAAGAGGGAAATGACACGTTAAAACAAAAAGACAAACACATTTTTCACCCTGACAGACAGCTGGCTTACATCTGTATTTTCACAGGCATCAGCAGTGTTGACTGTTATTGTTAAAATGCTCAGATACTGCACTGAAGTGTCAGAGGGCCTGAATTCTCTACAGTGTTAGTGTCCATGTCTAAGACATCCTGAAGTGATTAATGGTTTTTTTGGGGGGGAGGAGGGGGCAGGGGGGCTTCTCTCTAGGATGTCTTAATGTCAAAAAATACTTGCTGGAATCCAGGACCCTGTTAAGGTTTGTCATTTTAGCACCCAAAACTGAAGCATTGAGGGATGGCACCAGCACTGGAGCAGGACGACATCACCACTGGAGCAGGATGGCACCGCCAACAGATCATGTCTTCACAAGGCTGCCTGGCCCCACGGTTTTGGGGTTGGACCAGCCTCGTGCATGATGCATGGTGTTAGACACTCGCTTACAAGTGGTTAGGGACCGGTCTGGAAAGCGTTAGAGCTACGTGGGGGGAGAGCAGGCGCTGTTTGCGTTTTTGTGTGTTCTCTCCCCTCGTGACGGCTCTCTAATCCCTTCACCACCGCGCACTGCGTTTGCGCACACGAGTCAGGCCTGGGCTGCTGCGATGTAATGAAGCCCAGATTTGCTGGAGAAAACGCTCCCGCTTGCCAAGGGGACGACCTCGGCGCGCGTGATGGGAGCGTGGGGCCGGCCGTGCACCTGCGGGTCCTCCCCAGCCTCCATGGCCTGCACACTTGGCTCCACGCGCCGGGCCGCGCTGCAACGAGGGGCAGAGGGATCCCTCCTCTTCTTCGGCTGCTTTCCACGAGATGGCAGCACTGTGGACGCCCTGCGCGGGTCCTGGGCCTGTTCTAGTGCGGTTCCAGCTGAGCAGCAGTGATTTCAGCAAACTTTTGCGCTGATAAAGCCCATCCTGGAGCACAGTATGTACAGGCTGGCAGCCCTAGGAAGCAGCTAGCTGGTCCCTGCATGCCCAAGTGCAGTGCTCACAGCTAGTAAATACAACGAGACTCCAAAGTTTTTAAAGCCCCTGGAATGCCTCAAAGCAAAATTGAGATGTAGTCATGTATGCACAAAGTGTGGAACTTTCAGCTGCATTTTTTGCTTATCTGTTTCAGCAGCAGAGGGTTTGAGCCTTGCCTCCCTACCCTGGCAGGAGTATCTGATGCTGCCACTCATTTTGTCAGCACCGTGACATCCACTGGCACTCAGGATGTACAAGATGAGACATCAAGCTGCTCAGGAAACCTCTCTGAAATAACTTGACTGCTCCTGGAGCACATGGTCTGCTACTAGACGCACCCAGGGGTGCATTAGCTGTGGCCAGGGGGAAGGTTGAATGTCACTGACTCCAACCTTGCCCACCAGTCCTGGTCATTCCTGCTGCCTGCATCCTGCCAGTGATGCAACGTGTCCACCCATGCCTGAGCCTCCTCTCTAGCAGTAGATGCCATTTCTCTGTTGGGGATGCCAAGAGGAATTTGTTTGGGATTCAAAACATTATTTTTATGGGTTTTGGCAAAGCTGTTGCTTTGATTTTATAATCCCTCTTCAAGAGCTTGGAGCAAAAGCAAGGGACATTTTCCAGGCAACCTACTTGCGAAAATACCATTGCAAACTATCTTGTCAGCGCACTAGTTGCACATATGCTAAAACCCATGTGCTAAAGGGTTATGAAATATGTCAGAAAAGAAGGGAGATGCAAACTCCAACAGCAGGTTCTACAATTCTGTTTCTATTCAGCTTTCGCGTCTTAGCTATGTCCCTGTTCTGGCTTTACAGCACATTCACAGTAGCCAGTTAATTGCAATTTAAAATTTGTAGACACAGTGTTATGGAGAACCCAAACTGCAGTGCGGCAGATGAGAGGGTGAAAGGTGACTCCTGGTGATTAGGTCAATTCTGGTGAGCCGTGCTGGGTGGATTGGAGAGCAGCAACCTTCTGTCCTGGCAGTTTGCACCCCCAAAAGTCCCTCCCTTGCTTCTGACCCTGCAATGGTGCCTGAGGTGGCCTCACATCTACCTCTCGCTTTCCCACCCGTCTAGTATCAGATAAAGTCCCACATCCCACAGCCCACCCCAAGGAAGGGGCCTGCTCCTCTCCTGGGACGCTGGGTTGTGCTGGCCCCGGGGAGGCAGAAGCTGGGCATATTCGTGGCTCTCCACAGGACATGTTGGTTTTCTGGTGTTCCAGGCCGCTTTAGATGTGCAAAGGCTGAGGGTCTCTGGAGATGGTGGGATATTTTTAGCTGTCACTTGGCTCATGTCTGCTGTCATGTAGAGAGAGTTTGTTATTCTTTTCTGTATGGATTATATTCTTTTAGGAATAGCAAAAGCTCTGAGAGTCTGGGATAGGTGCTTTTCCAGCATTCACATAGGAATAACAATAATAATTACAGTAATAATAGTAAATTAAGAACTTTGCAGAAATATCCGAGACTTCACCATAACCCCACACCTTCTTTAAGAAGTGGTGAGACTTCCATTTAAATAATACATAGTCTGGTGTTATCCTTTCTGAAAAAAAAAAAAAAAGAAAAAAAACAGGGATTATGCAACTGATATTCTATAGGCAGGAGTTTGCCTATTGTGAACTCTTGTAGCACTTGAAAACAGTAGTTTTTGGCCCCAATTCAGCACATCACTTAGGCATATGCTTAACTTTAAGCATGAGAATAGTCATATTGAAATCAGGGGGACTGTTCACATGTTTACAGTTAAGTCTCAATCCAAATGCTTTGCTGAATTTAGGCCTACTGGGATTTGAGAATGCTAATACAGTTTTCAGAGCTTGACCCTGTAAAATATTAAATACAGCTGAGCCCTCTAATTCCCACTGAAGTTAATGGAATTGAGGGTACTTGGCATTCCTTGGATGTATTCTGAGCTAGGCAGCATCGAACTCTAATTATAACAGCCTAAAGCACAATTATGGGCTTCCTGAAATCAAAGAACTATATTCCTTGATTACAACTCTCAGTGTTAAAGAGGGTGTTTCCTCGGGAGCCTACACAGTCCCAAGGTTACACATGAGACAAAAATACAGCCTGGAAGCATAAGAAATAAAGAGAAGGAATGGGGGTGATTGTGGAGGGTCTCAGAAACATGCTTTTTTCCACTCATTAATTGTATGCAGAATGTGATGTTCCAGGATGATTTAAAAGTATTGCTTTCCAACTCGCATTTGCCTTGGTATTTGTTAATTTGCCAATCCTTGTAGCAGAGGTTTCTGACGGGATTTGAAAAAGAGGAGCAGACATGGCTGAAATGTCTGTATTTTGAAGATTTTATTTTTTATGTTTATATTTTTATTGGCTTGCATTTTATATTTTTATTGTATTTCTTATAGGAAATAGCAATTCTGATGAGGAAAAGCTCCAAAAGTTTTCAAACCACAAACTCAACCGCATACTTTAAGCTTTTAAAATATTTTGCAGAATAGGCCCATCAGCTTTTGGAGTTAAAAATATAGAGAAGTTTAAACACTGATAAGAATTGAGTAAAATGCAGTCTTTTTTTTTTCCCCAGGTGTTTCAGGGGATTGATTAAACTACTGGCAACCTTTTTGAAACCAATAACTTCAAAATAAAGAAATAAATAACGTACAGGTTTTTCAGCCAGCCCAACAAGTTTGGCTTTTCAGGTTGGTTCATGCTGGGGGATCATGAGGTTGGCTGGTAAAATGTCTGGGATGGTTGTGGTGTAAGCAGTGAAAGCAAGCACCATTCAGATGAACAAAATTTGCAGTGGATCTTATAAGGGGCAGGAATCTGAAGGGTAGAGGAGAAGCTGATTTGTTGGTAAAGAAAGAAATTTGAAAAAATGAGAGACATCAAGCTGCTCAGATAAGAGCAGTAGCAAAAACAGTGTTTGTGTCTGCAGTGCTTTACCAGGATAATTTTACATTTGAGAACACAATTTCTCAACAATGGACATGTGCTGCAGCAAAGACAAAAATGCTTCATTTGGGGACAGTTTTATCCAAACAAAATTTTTGATTAAAATGACAGAGAAAAAGTGTCATTGAAACCCAACTCATATAAAAGCACAGCATTTAATTCAGGGGGAAAGAGCAGGGCCTTGCAGAACTGTGTTTATCTTCGTGCCATCTCTAATGCACTCATCAGGTTGTTGGGGATGTAGACGAGCATCCCTGGTACCATCGCTTGTAGCGCGTGGCAGGCGCTCTAGTCAAACTGCTCTAAATAAGGCATTTCAAGTAAGTTACGCAAAATTCAGCACTTCGAATTCTGCACTTAAGAATGTTGAAAAGTTTTGTCCGAGTATGTAGACATTGGAAAGTCAGCAGTTTTGAGAACATGCTTTTAAAATTTCAGTCTTTTATCTGATTTTGGATGAAAATAAGTGTTGGCACTTCCAATTGAAAATTCTGAATTTCACTCAAGTCTAAGATAGACTGGTGAGAAAAGAAATGGCCAGTTCTGACAATCAAGACATGAGCGTAGGAGAAATGGATGAAAATTTTAGTAGTGTGTAGAAAGTCAGGATGATTTAAATAAGATCGAGGAAAACGCATGATGTTGGCATGTGGGAGATCTACGCCTCTTGCTGCCATAGACATGCACAGATATCTCCGATTCCATTTCAAGGTTTCGAGTGAAGGCAGCTAATCATGTGGCCTAAATCAATGGAGTCAATAGGTTTGCTTTTTTTTTTTTTCCCAAAGAAAAGAGTAAAGATCTTCTTGGATTAGCTGTGTGGATGCAGAAGCCTGGGGATGTTACTCCAGTGAGAACTCCTTTGTCCAGGCTTTCCTGTTTCCCCTCTCCGGGTACCCTGGGAATGCTGCAGCCCTCCTGGACCCCCTGGATGACCGAAATGCCAAGAGACAAGCAGGGATGTTTGCACTCGCCCGTGCACTGTTGCCCTCTGCTTCTCCAAACTCCAGGGGCCACCTTACAATAATACTTCTACAGGGCTATATATTTTCCTAGCACTGTACAAATATTAACTAATTAATACCCAGGACTCCTGTCTCCCATTCTGCTAGACTCTATCTGCCTCAGGCAAGTCATTTAACCTCTGTTTGTCTTAGTTCCCCCATCTGTTACACATTGTTGTTAATTGTTCTCTGAGAAGTCGAGCAAGTTGAACTAGATCTAGGACATGTAAAAATAACGTGCATGGGATGATGTGAAATAGCCTGGTTAAGATCATGGTGGATCCCCCTGTCAATCCAGATTATATTTTAGCTTGGTCAGTTCTCCTAGGTGAGGCACTTGCCAGATCAGGTTCATCTGTGAATTCTAAGGGGGGAAAAAAATGAGGAATTGTGCTTGTAATAATTGAAATGGGGCTGGAAGAGAGAGAATTTAGCATGAGATCGGGTCATGTGTTGAATGTGAGATTACTTGACCTGCATGTTAGTCTACAAAGGATAGGGTCAAAACATCTGTGTGTATCCTGCCTGACGTGCACTGTTTCTCCGGCATGCGGATGGACTAGCTCGATGAAGTGGGAAGTCAGAAATGCTTTAAGGCTCGGGGGAGGTTCCCAGTTGGGGAAGGGGCCTCAGAGCAGACCAAACCGCTTCGAGCCTCCTTGCTGTCTGTACTGTTGGCCCTAACTGGCTATGGCTTGAGCTCAGAGCATGCCCTGCATGTTTAGGAGCTCCAAAGGAGCGTGTTAAGGCAGTCTTGTAGTGTGAACTTGTGCCTGTGCAAGCAGTAGATGACTGCAGATGAGCCTGGTCTGGAGATCACCTGCCTGACATGACAGTCACTTTCCAAGGATTGCTTGGCTCTGCATAGGACTAGCAGAGCAGGGGATTTAAACTATGTCAACAGGCCACTTTTAGAATAAAAAGGCTTCTGCGTTTCTCTTGGCAGGAGCATCATGAAAAGTTCATGACAGTTCTGTGCTTCACCTGACTTTCCACTCATGCACAGCTGGCTTCTCACCACACTTTTACATATAAAAAGAAAGCAAAAGTCTTTTGTGCAGGTAGCGTCAGTTTTCCAAAAATTCAGGTTTTCCAGTGCTATTATTTAGAGGTAAAAGAGTAATTTTTACAATAAAAGTCATTTTGACTGATGCAGAGTTAAATGTCTTTCTTTGATTTAAATGGCTTTAAGGTGATCTTGCAACCAGTATTTTTAAATTGAGGGATAAGCATGTGAAACCTTGGCTCAGCAAAGCCCTTAAGTACATGTTCAATCCCATACACAGCAGGTTTCAGGCTGGATTTGGGACATTAAGGAGCTGGATTATACACAGACTTTGCAAAGCTGGTTTTATTTTTTAATGAGAATGGAAGACTGGCCATTTAAAGTAGAGGCTCTAAAATGGGTCATTGCAAGTGCATTTGCAGCAGTGCAGGCTGTTCCTAGGCATAATCAATAAGCACATGAGAAAAGTGCTGAAATTCCAGGTTTCACAACATCGTGATTTCTTGAGAGTATGGGAAATCTGCTTTTAAATCAAGGCTGAGTTAGACTGTGTTTACAGCTGTTAATATAAACAAGGAAACCTAGCTACAGAGCTCACAGCATGACTGCGACATCATGTTTTCGTTACACTGACTGAAAACTATGCATAATAATCAGCAGATTATTTGGTATTGAAATACAAGTATGGATTCACTTATAAACCTCTAAAGATGTATATTAAATTAAGGCTCCTTAACTCTGTCGTCCTCTTGCACATGCCTAATAGTTAAGTGTTGCTAATTTTTGCTTGCAACAAATCTGGAGCTAAAATGGTGGTAACTCAGCAGTAAAATACTGCAGTCAAAAGTCAGACCAAAAGTTATCTCGGCTCAGTGACACTCCAAGGGATGGAGTGGCATGGATAATATATCCGTGTGATTAAAACATAGCTTTATTTGATAGATGCAGATTTCAGGATGGCTCCTGCTCAGCACTGTGTGAAATAAAGGAACTCAGCAATGGCATCACTTTTGGGCTAAGAAAGATTCTTTTTATTAAAGAGTCATAGTCTGGTTAGTCTGTGCAAGTGAGTTTTCAAAATCCTACGTTCCCAAAAGATTGTATATAAATGGTGTTTGGAAAAAAAAAATCCTAGCACTCCCCCATTCCCTCCTCCCCAAACAAACAGTAAAATAGTATGGGAAGAAACAGGAAGGTAATGAGGATATTTCCGAAATGATTTCTAGTACTCCCATGACCCAGTTTTGATCTTGTGTGGTTTAAAGGAGTCTTTGTTTGCATTTAACACTTTGGCAGGAAAATGAGGCTATGCGGTAGTGTTGAAATAGCACAAAAAAAGGCTGGAAAAAATATCCCCAAAGAGCCCAAGAGAATACATACTATACACACAGTTTTATATTCTTAGTCCATGGATTCTTGTTCAGTTTTACTCTTTGCACTTTCCAGCGGAAGCTGTGAACTACATGTGGAAATGCCATGTGGGAGTGCAGCAGATGAAGGGCCCAGGGTGCGCACCACCCCGTTGCTTTAAGTCCTGATGCCATCGTGCTTTATGCGTGTGCCTCACTTTACCTGTGTGAGCAGCTCCTGGGATGGGATGTAGTTATTGTGCTTCAGCCTTCATAGGACTCAGTATTCTGCAGGCTCCGTTTCCCAAGTTTATCATTAAAAGATATGCTTTTCTGGAAACCTTGAGAAAGAAAAGAGATTCTGTAGAGATGGTGGAGTCCAAAAGATTCTGCAGAGATGGTGGAGTCCATCTCTATTGGTGGCATACCACTCTACCTCAGGATGCGTAAGAAGGGAGGCTCTTCGTTGGGTGTCCTGTGGCTAAGAAAGACAGTTTGCTCCCATTAATTAGAACTTGGATCATCATGGAAATAGGAGCAGCTCATCTCCCATTTCTGCTTTGAACTCTGAGGCTCTGCTGAGGAGAAGGTGCCATCTTTTCAGCCATATTTCAGAGTAAAACGGTACTTCGAAGGGAGCGGTAAATCTCAAAGCATCTGGAGATACAGCACAGTTCAAGATTCCTCCGTTCAAACAAACACATCCTTTTTTGCTTCATTCTCTACCACTGCCTCTCACCAGGGCCCATCATGAGTTTCACAGAGCTGACCCTCATTCCTCTGACCTGCAGTGGTGCCTGTTCCAACACCATGGCCAGCCTGAGGAAGGAAGGATGCTCCAGGAGCTGGCTAGAGCTGTGTGCCTGAAACCTCTTCCTGGCTCAGTGGAGATTTACCTGGGTGACCTTTGCCAAGCCACTCTGTTTATCCACCGCTACTGCTTTGCATTGACAAAATTGGAAAATGTATTTATTTAATGAACAGCGTGTTGTGAGGACAAATCAGGACTGCAAGATGCTACATGCTGCATGATAAGGGCCAAGTAAGGGTATTGGTGAAAGGTAGATATAGATAAAGGTTATTCTGTTGACTGCCTTATCTATTGCCCTGTGATTAAGAAAACCTAAACATCACTATTTTCTGAATGCAGGAGAAAGAAAAGAACCCTTTATAAAAATACTTTACTCAAAAAATGTTGATATTTACAGGACTTTTGGAGGAATCTCATGATGTGCCCCTGGTCTCAGAAACAGGGATCCCCACGCTTTCCAGAAAAGAGCATTCTTGATCCGCTCTAGACCCATTTGTCTACTCCAACGGTTAGCCTACGTTCAGCTTTCTGCCAATTTTTAACTAAATTGAGAAATCCTTCACGTGAAGGCGGCTATGCTATTCTAAACAACACTCAAGCGTAACCGTTTTCAGTGTGCTGATCTAAATTGCCTACACAAACACTTCTCTATAGATGTAACTGCCTGCACATGGAGGCCTGATATAAAAGCTCAGGGTAGGGAGCTCTGCTCTGACCCCGGGTCCCAGGGCGCCGGCAGCGCGGAGCTGCAGACGTATAATCATCCCTCTGCAGCAAGCACATCTGAAAATGGTCAGCTCTCAAATCCTCTTGTGAATCCAGCCTGAAAAATGGAAACCTTTTGTTTCTGAAAGAGTCAAGCAAGCTCTCTTGATTTTTCTGATGATTTTTCCCCCCTAAATTTTTTTGGCTGAAACCTAGTTGCTAAATCTGACCCAAATTCAAAAATAGCTTTGTCTGCCAGTGGGAAGGGAAAGGCCTGACTCTAGTGTGATGTTCCAAAAATCTGGGCTTATGTGTAAATTTGAGTAAGGGGAGTTCTTTTCTATTTTTTCAATAGCCTATCAAACCTCATCCTGTTGTTACTTATTACTCAGAACTGTTTCTGCTTCACTGGTGTTTTGCACTCCAGAGTTTAGACAAGGCATTAACACAGTGTATTCAGTATGTATTTGGTTCACAGCAGTTGTTGCTCATAAACATCTGAGTTGCTTTCTAATGAGTGTTCCAAGTGGGTTCTTCATGATTAGGGTTTTAAAATTCCCCTTACAGTCCAGATATTTTTTTCAGCAAATAACGTCAGTGCAAAGGAAAGATCCTCTCTGAGTCCAAATTGGCAATTCAGGTGGAGGTGAGAAGGTTTTTGGTTTTGCTTTTCAGCTTTGGCTTTAGAAGGCACTTCTGAAGTCTATCCTTTCCATTATCCCCATAAGTTTCTCTCTTTCAAATTGCAGAATCTCCCTTTTTTTAAAAAAAAAATCCTTTAATCCTCCAAATGGCTATGTCACGCTTTTTTAGCCAAAGGTTATTTTTTTTAACTTGGTTGGTGGAGCTAGGAAGAATATTTTCACTGGTAGTTGGATGTCTTTTTAGTGTAGTATAGCATGTAAGTGATAAAGCCTAGAAACTCATTCCTGATTCTTCGCTGCAGAAGTGAGGAGAGCATCAGCCACAAACAGGATAAAGGGTGAGTTCCTAAACACTTATTTAGATCAAGTGTGAGCAATCTCTGGTTCACTGCTTTGACTTCAGTGGAACGACTTCTGGAGCCATCACTAAGAGCTAGGGAAGACATACTTGGTCTTAAGGAAAACAGGGAGACAGGGAGATATTAATTATGTATATGAATTAAGTTAAGAAAAGGCCTCTCTCAGGAAGGAGAGGACCAGTCTGATGTACTGAGCTAAGGGGACATGGTACCTGCCGTAACAGTTTGGTGAGACCTGCTCATGGTCTCCCTCTCAACACAAAGCAAGTGCAGCCACATGCAACACCACCATTGTTTTTGAGGTGGCCCTGGTGATTTTTTTACAAGTCTAGTGATTGGATTCCTTGGCTTACAGCCTGGACTCTGCTGCGTCTGTCACGGCAGGGGAATTGCTGGCTTTCCCCTGCTGCCTCCTGCTGCAGGCACTGAACTCAACTGCTGTGCTGCACTTGGAGCACTCACGGAGCAGAAAGTTTTGTTCCCCTCTGGAGGGCTGTTGAAATAAGTTGGGGCTCAGAACTGCTGCTGAGCTTGCACGTGCATTCCCCATAAGCAGCAGTCTGCAAACCCCGAGTACTTCATCATCACCAATGCATTGCTACTACCGGCAGCAGCTCCTGTGGAGGGAAATATAAGATTTTTTTCTCCACAGAAAATGGGGACAATAATTCAGAAAAGGTGGTGGTTTGACTAAAGGCCTGCAAGAAAGTGGCTTTGAAGGCACATGTCTCTGGCCTGTGATATAAAACTGACATAATCAATCTTGCCCTTCTCCTTGTCAGTTCATGGTTAAGGCAGCCTGAATATGCTGCTTGACTTGTGTAGGTTATCTTGGAGCTGTGATTTGAAATTGGACTTCCCACAGCAGCAATGGTGATGGTTTTCACAAATTTTATTGGCTAACTCTAGCCAGTTGGAGATGGACTATTATTAAGCTGTCATCTTGAGCTGGTGACCAAAATTCAACCAGATTGCATATCCGCTTGTGCATTCGTGTAAAGCAACAAAGCTAGAAACCTTTAACAAGAAGCCAAGTGGCTTCTTTATTTCTATACAATGTACAAGTCCTTCCATGACTGTAAGGAATTTCACTTGTCTCTTCCATTGACAACACACGCATGCTATACACCCTTACCAAAACTCCTCAGCAATTCCTGTTTATTTGAATTGCTTTGTAAAGTAACGTGTCAATTTGAAAATCATTAGGTATTCCTACCAGGAGTCAAAGACCACATTCAGAGCGGATTACACGCATGTTTCTTAAAAGTGTTAATGTGCTAATCTGCTGGTTACTTGATCCAGGCAAAATGCCATGATATTCCGCATGAGCAAAATACCACGGTTCTTGGAGATTTCATATAAATATTACCCACTGTGTTTCCACATTTGAAGTGTTATACTTGTCTATTAAAATCAACAAGCTGGAACTAGTATCTGGACATAAGTGATATTATTATTTTATTTATGAACTTCAGATTCAAGCTCTTTTTAATAAAATACCTTACAAATAAGGAACAGAACATGGATCTTACTGTTATTTTATGTAAATATTTCAGCTATGCCTTGCAGCAATAAAAGTATATTATACACACTTGGCATTACCATTGTGACCAATAACATTTGACTTATTGCACTGTATTTAGTCCAAAAACAAAACAGAGTCAGGGTGACACCATGGCTATTACAACAGTATGCTGCAAGTAAGGAAACAGTACTAACAAAGAATGAGGCCTCCCACTAAATAAGAGCTTGTTTCATTATGAAGCTATTTGGATTATAGAGTACTCCTGACTCTGTTAAAGTGTAAAAATTTCTTATTCGTGCTCTGGAATGGGGCTGGGTTGAGGCCTCACAAACAGTAGCTAACCTGTGATTTTGAGATTTGCAGTGTGTTCCCTGGTATTTCCTGAAAAGCAAATGCATGAATGGGAGAGTAAACTGACTTTTGGTATAGTGGGGCCTGAGCAATGAGTATTTAGGTATTATCCAGTCATGTCCAGACTCTTTCCAGGATATTTCTGTTTTTTTTTCTTTTGCTCTTAGGGCGAATTGTCTCTCACGGAGCTCCTCCCAGCACTGAAAAAGCAAAGCTGAGTAGGGATTTGGTCCTAATTTACTCCCTCTATCTATCAAAGGGAACAGAAAGTTATTAGGTTGCAGGAAGTCACAGCTCTGTGCAGTTTCTGACTGCAAAAACCTTCCTTCCGCTAACCAGGCACGCCAGAAGGGACCATCTTGTCTTTCCTCTGCTTCCTGTTGCTCAATCATTCAAGGTAAGAAGTGTCCATATTCCTTCCAGCCCTGTCTCAGCTGTTTTTGATGTGTGATTGGCCATATTTTTTCAGCAAAATCTTTATGGTCCATGTGGCTGGATGCAGACACAGACATATAAGCACTCTTCTGCCTTATATGCATGGGCACATGACTTACATTGTTTAGTACTAATTAGGAGGGATTTATGTTGCAGGGAGTATATTGTTAAGGGAGTATGTTATACTCTCTTAACTATCTTAACTCTTAACCATCTGTTAAATTAAGTGACATATGACCAACCACCTCTTCCTTATTTTCACTTGTTTTCGAAACTTATGCTTCGCTGTTAGTAAAGTGACAGTGAAAAAAACATTGGAAATTGGTTAAAAGCTCCTTCCAATGTTTATTTCAGAGCAAACCCAAGTTGCTCCCCTCCCAGTAAAGCCACTGAACTGAAATATCTCACATTTCCTCAGAGCTACTTCACTGGCTACTATTGTGCGAATAACCATCCTTTAAGAGAAGTAGAAGTTGACTTATATGCATTCCTTGGATAGAGATTTCACTCTGTATGGCTGCCAGAAGCTTACATTCATCTTGTCAAGGGTATCACATGAGTCATAAAGAGAAAATAGCCATATATCTTTATATCCAGTGATAGAGGCTTGGGCCTGCCCATCTGCCATCTCTAAATCCTTAATGCAACCTCTGCTACAGTTGAACTTTAACAAGCGTCTTTCATTCAGAGTGGACAAGGGATAAGAGCTGGGCTAGAAAATCACCTCCAGCTCCGAGACAGATGTGCAGCTGGTGATGTCACAGCTTGTAAGACAACAGGCTTAGGAGATTGATAACGGCATACAGAGTCTTTCCTTTTGGATTGTATTTTCCTCAAGATGCCAGCACTTATGGTGGAAAATTACCATCTGAGATCCATTTGTGACATCTGGTAAATGAGCGATGCAATCTCATCTCATTTCCCAGCACGTCAAGGGTCTGCAATAACTGACCAACACCGCTAGCCCTGTTAGTTGCTGGCACTGCCACAGAAAAATACTCACCAGGTCCCTCCAGGACATCTGATCTGCTATTTTCTGCAGGCAGCCCAAGCAATAGCCATCAAGCTTGTTTTGGTAGCTAAGTATTTTGCTTTGGTAGCTAAGTACTGAGCCTGGCATGAGTCCTCACTACTCAAAGGATGCTCTATCAGAGCCCATGAAAGGCACAAGCCTCCTGGAGGAGCCAGTTTTTTAGCAGCGAGTATGGAGAGACCCTTGGGCGCTCATGCGCCTTGCTGGACGATCTCAACACCTCAAATTAGAAGAGGTGAATGCAGTCTCTATGGCTTCAAAGTTGGAGCTTTCCATAAGGAAATACTGCAACACAGGTACAACTAGGCTGCAAGTTTATCTGCAGAAGAGGGAAAAGTTATAACCCATTTTCATATCACAAGAAGCCCTTATTCATGTAGGATGAATAAGTAGGATTCATCATGTAGATGCTAGTAAAAGCAAACCATATTTTCTTGATATTCTTCTTTTGTTCAGTCCTCTACGAACCCAACTGTTCTTTGGAAACAAAATGACAAAATCGCTCCAAACTCCAACTTAGACGGTGTTGGAACTTCAGCTCTCTTGAGAAACAAAAATTAAATAGCCACACACAGACTAAAATGGTAACACAGCAAATCAGCCAAAGCTCGTCAGCATGTAACCAAGGCTGTATTGTTCTTCCCTTTCTTACTGCCAACAATTCTTGGGTCTAAAGATATTCTGTTATAATTCATTTCCTGTGCCTAACAAATCCTGTCCAGGATGCCAGAATATCCAAATCTGATAATTGCTTCCACTGGCCCACTTGGCACGGCTCGTCATTATCTGCTTAAATGCCCAATTAAATCTTGCAGCAGAGAAGTGATGCTAACACTGACTTAGGACATCAATGAAGTGAAGCAGAAGACAGTTTTGAAGGTTCCCTGAAGATGTCTCTGAACCTTCAGGTTCCCTGAAGATGTCTTAATGGAAGACTCATTCAAAAGACTCAGTCAAAGCCTGTTGCTGGCTTGTAAAAACTTTTCTGTCAAGGTTGTCATTAGTAATATTTATTTCTTCACAGCTGAGACTTGGATTCATTTCACAGTGCCATTGGAGTGAAATGGTAGGGGGAAATAAATGTTGTAAGGTATGCTAGCTTGCGTCAGTGGGTTTTTGAGTTACCAGGAATCTCTTGCAATCCAACTGAGATAAAACAATTAAGTTTTCACATAGGTATTACTCTTAATGATGCCCTTTCCCTGCAGCTATTCAATATTTAGTTTAAATGCATAGGGCTCTTAAATTGAGTTACTGATACAGCATAATCCTGGAGCTATGCTGTCTCTAATCCTATAACAATACATTTTGTCATTTCAAAAAATGTTCTCTCTCCTTTTTTTTGTGTGTTTGTCCCAAAGGCAAAGTTAGGTCATTCCTCAGGAATGTGTCTGTTTTATCCAAAAGAGGAAATCCAACTAACCAAAATGTTATCAACAATTAACAAAATAGTGTAACTATTTTTTTGAGCATTTCAAAAGAAAGAAAATAAAACACTAACTCGGTCTAAGTCTATTTAGTTGCATTAGGTCCTGGTGTGCTGCCAATATTCTTTATAACATAGATTTAGAAGTTAATAGTATTGGAGATTAGAAATTGGTGTCAGTTACAGAACTGTGCAAAGTGATTTCTTTGCATTAAGGCATAACAGCTGAAATGAATAAAATACATTTCTCTCTCATTTTTTTCATTTAGCTGTAATTGCAGTTTTGGCATGCTGGCCAAATCTCTTCATACTAGTGGGATGGCCCCACTCCTCATTCAAAGAACACAGGGAAAAAAATTTGAAAAGGAAATGGATATCATAGTTTATCCTGGGAAAGAACACCACTTGTCTCCTCCACCTTCTTTACACATAGCACGGAAAACTCCTGAAAACAAACAAACAAAATGAGACACTTGGCCTGTCCCAGCACAAAAGCTGAGGCTGCTCCTGCCAGGTGCACAGCTGGGGAAAGGTGGTGCCTCTGTGCTGACCTTGAGAGGCCACGTGATACCCCGGGGCTGGCCTTGGCGCCTGCAGAAGTCACAGCCACCAAGCTGCACTCTGGTGTCACCGCGGTGCTGGAGAAGGTGAGGGCTCGTATCTCCTCTCTCTTGGCCATGCCATAGCCCCTGCACAGACTGCTTCAAATCCATCTGCTTTGGTGCAAAAGCAAGTGACGTTCCAGGTATGATGGAGAGGTTCATAGGTACCCATGAAGCGGGTACGTAAGGACCCGAATAGGTATGTTTTCATGCACAACTGTAGCACTACACTGCAAAGGTTAAAAATGCTATATAAGAACCTCTAAAATCATCCAAAAGCTCTTAATTAAGAGTTACTGGAGGAAAAAAAAAAAGGAATTACAGAAAACCCATTGATTAAGTTCAATAGGGCCTTGTTTTTAAAAATGGAATTTGGGACCCCAGAGTAACCCTTTAAACTGATCTTTGTCAAATACCTCAGTGGTTCAGCACGTGCCATTCCACCAGATTTATTACAAATTTAATAACGTATGTAATTTTAATAGATTGAGTGTGTGCATGTGTGTGTACATGCATGCTCGTAAGGGGTTATAGTTTTCCAACTACTAATTTCCTTGCAAATTAAAATGTTAATATTTGACACACACTTGAAAGCCCCCCCCAACAACAAACAAAAGTTAATCTGAGTTGTTAGCACACAGAGAAGTACAGAAAACCTGCCAACATCAGTGATTTGAGTTTTATGTAACTAATAGCTTATAAACACTTAATTGGAATCTGTGCAAAAATGTGTTTCTGGGCTGAAACCACCTGCCACGTCAAGTCTAGAATAAATGCTACCTGCTGAGGATTGGCTTTGGATAAACGTGGGCAAATCACTCCTTAGTTAGGCAAAGTGCCACCTGATTGCAGAGTGAGTTTTGTCTCACTGAGTACAGCAGGATTTGGATCACAGATAAAAAGAGCCCTGCACTGTAACAGATGCAGCTGTGGTTTAGATAGGAGTGTTTTTAGTGGCTGTTTAACAAGGGATATGTCTTATCAGTAAATCGTTCATTAGCCATTCTTATTTCTGAGTGATGCCAGGCAGGGCAAAGTAGCAAAAAAGTTTTATTTGGGAAAAATAACAATTGGAGCGTGACACAAGATATGTTACCTATTAACAAATTCTCAACAGGAAAGTCAGGCATGCATTCCTTGTTATAAATGCTGTAATGGTCAACCATTAATTTAAATATAAGCCTTTGGGTTGTGAGGCACCACCTCACAAAACTTAGTAGCCCCTTGCACACATGCACAAACTGCCTTGCACACACTAAGGCACCGGAGTCTTTTAACATGGGATCAATCACAGATATGTCTGTAGGGACTGCTCATCAGGTCCAGACCTGTGTGGCCAGGGTAGACTCCTGGCCCTAAGCAGGACCATGTTCACTTGACCAGAAGCTCCTAACATCTGGAGAGGATCCTCTAGAGGACATGCCTGGAGAACTTGCCTGAGTACCTCACTTGTACCAGGATGACCCTGCCAAGGAAAGACTCTTTGCCCCCTGTCATTTCCTAAATCACCCATGACAGTGTCTTCCAAAAGCTGCATTACAGAGAGCTTTCTGTCTTCGAGGTCTTTGGCATACTTTGACTACCAAGTCACTTCTACTTTATCTTAGTATTGTTCAGCTGGAAAATAAATCCTGTTGCAGCACACAGCTTTTCTGGAAAGTTTATGACACCAAACTTTGGAGCTGAATGTGTTTTTCAGTAATGACTAAGCTACAGTGAGAGTAAACATGAATAAAACAGTATGTGATTTATAAACCTGTTTAGACAGAAAAGACGCTCCTCAGCTGCACTGTAGGACAGTGCAGTCCTTGGCCACGTCGAGCTGCACGGGGCCCTGTGCTGCAATCTTTCTTGTTTCCTGCCAAAGAAAATCCTTGCCTGCTCTGGGACAAGCTGCAACCTGGGCTCCTTGGAGAGCAATCCGCTGCTAATGCTTGTGAAGAGCAGCAGAAGATGGGAACATAGCAAACACTTCTGATTATACTTTGCCTGTTGTGGCCCAAAGAAACAGAAATTCAAGCAAACAGCAAAAGCAGAGCGACAAAACTGTGGATTCCCAGACTAATTGGGACATCTGGTCAAGGGTGGCTCATGACCAACCCTCAGCTGCCCCAGGTACAATGCACCTTTTTGTGTACTTGCCCAGAGTACTCAAAGTCCTGTGGATTGTGGATCCACATGAGACCATTTTGTGTTGGAGCAGGTAGTGAGAAATCAAGTATCATCCTACGGATGCTGATCATCCTCAAATTCCCACCAAGTGTCCACTGCTTCCTCACTGCTGGCTTACTGAGTTTGGGTTAGGGGAAGGAGGTACCAAGCTGAGGGCTCAAGAGGAAGATGAGGCTATGCCACCCTGCAGAGGTAGCTTCATCTTCTCTAGAAGCTCACCCTAAACTGGGAGTCTCTTCCACTCGGACAGGAGACTCAATCACCTTCAAGGCACCTCCCTGACTCCAGTTTCAGGATGAGATGAAGCCTCATCTGAAAAAGACTCTTTTGACTATTGACTATTTTGTGTTGTTTTAAATTTTGTACTACACTCGTGCATGCTTGCTTTACTTATATGTGAATATTACCAAAACAATAATTTAACTCAGTGAAAAAAAAGAGGTGTTTTTCTGCTTGAAATGAAGTACTGTGGAATTTATAAACAATTGGAGCTTTTTTTTTTTCTGATTTGTAATAGAAACAATCTTGAACATGTCAAAATATGTCCAGAAATGGCAATTCCATTTTTTGACTAGCTGTATTGCCAATATTTGCTCCTTTCATGGAAATATCCAAAATATTTTCTGTATTTTTTTAAGATCCAACAAAAAAGTTCCAACTTAAATGGTTGCAGAGAAAGTAAAAAGTATATTTCACCCCTGTGGTTCCAAATCAAGAAAAAAAAGAAATCCCTCATATATATGTATACTAATAGCTAATAACTTCTGAGGCAGTCTCATGGTTTTGCAAGTCTATTTAACTGCTCTTGAAACATTTGAAATTGCTTTCTTCCAGCTCACAGGATCCAGCATGGCTCAGAGGGGAGTAAGGACACGCTACTGCTGGGTCTTTCCAAAACCGTCTTCCCTACAGGAGCAAAGGGGCTGTTTGTGAGCCAGCACCAGGAGGCTGGAATTTAAGCAAACGTTTTACACCAAGAGTGCAAAACTCCTGCAATACTTCGAATATTGCTTTTTGCTGCTTGCCCAGAGCGACCTGTGTGCTCTGAGCATCCCCCAGGTCGGCTCCCAAGGACCGCAGTGCTACTCACACACTCTTTTCTGGTACTAATGGCTTGATACGTAAAGTGAGAATTGAGCCGATTAGGATTTGACAGATATTATGGCTCATCCAATGACCTGTCTTTCATGCAAGAAGAGGGAATAATACAACTTGAGGAATCCTTTATGGTTGAGGGAAGGGTACAGCGCAAACTTGGGATTAGCTATATCTGGCAGGGCAAACGCATAGATTTGTGGTGTTTCTGCTTGGGTCCCAACTAATCCCAACAGGTGCCGGGCAGACATACTGCACATAGAAGATTTGTTGTGGGGATGAGAATAAAAATAGCAAGGGAATGGAGGAAAAAGTATACTTTAAAAGCAATTTTCTCCCTGTTGTACTTGAAACAGAGCTTTCTCCCCACACAAGAACCACATGCGCTAATTTTATTTATGCTTATATGCAGTTTGGGGGAGAGTCTCAAATATGCCGATCCAGCATTGTTGGATTTAAAGAAATTAATAAAAACAACTCCAAGCAGCTGGTTGAAACAATTATGCTTTCACAGAAAGCCTTGCAGACTGCACAGAAAGTTATGAAAATAATCCTTTCAATTAGTGTGTGGTCAGTGCACCTGCAAAGGAGACTTGTCCAAGTAAAAGTATCAACCAGTGTCAATGAGAACAATTCATGAATTCATCATGAGGGCCTTTTTCTATTACCACATTTACACAGATGTGAATCCCTGGGGTGCAGACACCAGAAGGGTAACCCTACTGTAATCCAAAGAGCATGAGAAACATAAGTTCAGATCAGGAAAGCTATTAATTCCTGTGTATATTTGACTTCAGCATCCTTTCTCCTCTTGCACATACTGTCTTTAATAATCATATCTATCCACCTTCCCTGCACCGCATGGTCTTCTCTAGAAAGAAATAACATATTATTCCTAGTGAAAAATGACATCAGCTAAAGGACTCTAGAAGACCAAAGGGATTTACAGCTCTGTAACTTTATCACATGTGCTATAGCTGTGAGTGAGTTCATCAAGCTGGTAGAATAATACTTGTACTCTAGTCAGTCTTTAACCCATTGGTGCTGTGTATGTGTATCATATCTTTTCCCAACTGGTCATCACAGTAGAGAGTGTTATGAGAGAGAGATAAGGTTATAATTTGAAGAAAAGTATTAAAAGAATGGGAAGTCCAAAAATAAAATAACTGAAAGTGGAAGCTGTGTGAGGTATATATCTTGCTTGTGCTTCTGCAGCTTCTTTAGTTTTCCTTGCAATTTTGAAAAAAAAAAACCCACATATTTCTATAATAAATTAAGGTTGTACCTAATTCTGAAAACTGTGCAAAATTACTTTACAACATGAAGAAAACTGTCAACCTTGATGGTCAATGAGCATGTAAAGGTAAAGTTCTGATACAGTGTAAACTACTAAGGACAGAGAAGGGAAAGACTGCAGTGATTAATGCTAGGTTAGAAGCTATGTGGTCAGGGGAAATTCTTTTAATTAAAGTTTATATTCACCCATTTTTTCTGTGTCTGAAGGCAATGATCTAGTGAATGCAATATATGAAGCTGTAAAGGTCAGCAAAATGGATACCAAAAAGCCAGGCTGCAGAGATATCACTCTCCTATCAAAGATCTCTGTATGCTGTGAACATATAAATAAGCATTAGTTTATCCAAATTGCCTTCCTGTGAAAAGCACGAGACAATAGGCTCTGTAAAAGCTGCTGTACTTTACGTTTGGCTAGTCTTAGCACATTTACATTTAATTTTTATTGATAGCTGATAAAAGTGCCATGGTTTTGTACATGCTTCCTCATGCTCTCCTTTGAGGATATCTCCTTCATAACTAAAAATAAAAAAGTAAAGGGAACAGTTCCTTGCAACCTACATGGTTGCTGTGCTTGGGAATTGCTGTGCTGTAATGCAGGAGCAGAGACCAGTCCAGCACTGTGGGATGTCAATGACACCCATGATATTGGGAAAATTGGCTCCATCCCACAGCTCCGGAGAGGAGGCCAGCATCAGCGGGACCGTGCTGGCTACCTCCGAAAAAGCAACATGCATGTTAGATGAGGGGAAGAGCAAAGGGAAAATGTAAATCACTTCGGAGTTATT
Source organism: Tinamus guttatus (assembly GCF_059628265.1). Taxonomy (NCBI): domain Eukaryota; kingdom Metazoa; phylum Chordata; class Aves; order Tinamiformes; family Tinamidae; genus Tinamus; species Tinamus guttatus. Next base: position 374,062 of record NW_028288604.1, on the reverse strand, counting down.
AAATGGTACACAGAGAGCACCGAGCAGAAGCAGCACAGTGGAGCAAATCTCTCCTTCGCAGCACCTGAGAAGGTAACGGGTCTCTGCTGAAATGGAGGAGACTGCACCTCGGTACCTGCTGATCCAACCAGCAAATGGAGGTAAAATCCCACTATTTGGCGCCCTTATCTGGAGCATATTTCGCCTGCAGTCAGCAGCACTCAGGGGTGTTACTGCAGGCAGGGTTTTGTCCAGTGTCTTTTGCTGGAAGGGAGGCCACGTTTCACCAGGGCTGACTGGCCACTGGACCACCCTGCCAAGGCACAGGAGAAGCCATGCCGGCTTTCGGGTTCAGCAATCGCATCCTCACACATTCCTTTCTTCTCCCAAAAGTATCTACTCATCTCACTCGAAAGAGGAGCTCTGTGGCGTTCAGGGGTGGTTTTTCCCCAGAACAGATGCACGGTGCTGTGAACACCAAGAGCAGGGCTCGCGGCTGGAGCCAAAGCAGAGCACTCGCCCCGCGTGCACGCTGGCAAGTGCCGCCGTGCTAATCTTCATGAAAGATGAGCTGCAAGAGGTTCAGCCACCCTCATCCTCCTTCCCCAAGATTACTGCTCGGATCTGGGCCATGGGGGAAAACTGTGAACGCTTCCAGAAATGTTAATCACCACGTGTTTGCAGATTTGGAAAGCAGCATGAAAGACCCTCTGAAAATCAGACCACGCCATTTCGAGGCCCGATTCGTTCCTGCAGTGTCCCCGGAGCAGATGTTTACATCTGCACGGAAACCTGCCCTGGTGCCTTGGCAGCGCTTGAGAGCCCTCGCACGCAGGTGCAAATGGCTGCGGAGGGGCCGCCGCGAGGAGTCGAGGCCTCTCTTCGCCTGCCAAGGTGAACGTGCTCGCGGCCTCCAGAGGAGCGAGCCGAAAGGGCTGTGCCGTACGTGACCTCCTTTCATCACTCCTCTGCAGCCATCTCCGAGAGTTTACTGCCGGGCCTGAGATGTTTTTTCACTTTGTCTTTACAGCTGGTTGGAAGGAGTTTTTCCTCTTTTTTTTTTTTTTTCCTTAAAACCAAATGAAGAACCGCTGAAATCTCAGCTTTTTCAGAGGAGATTTGGCAAATGGATATATTTTTTAAAAAAACATATCACAGTTGTCCAAGCGTTTTATTGCAAAATCTTAAAAAACAAAAAAGAATCAGGCCCTATTGTCTGACATCTATTCTCCTTTAAAAGCTTAGATTGAATATAGCTGTTTTTATTTTTAATACATGTCATATTTTGAAAAATATGGAAATCTTTTATGGATTCAAATGAAACCATTGAAGCAGCCCAGTTGAGTATAAAGCTGACGCTTCCTACCCATAAGCTCTTCTGACTTTCCATGCAAGTCCACCTCTATGGGAGAAAGTCTCTCATTTCTAAAAAGTCTTGGAAAAGCAATACAAAAAATAGCTTTCCCCTCTTTCTTTGTGTAATGCTGCAGAACTAGCCCTTTTGTTTTACTTGCACTAACCGGATTCTGTAAGTATTTAGTATTGCAATTTGCCAGAGGGATGAAATTTCACATCATTCTAATGTGTCAATGGGAGAAAAACTGATACAGGAATTTTTGTTTTTACAAAAAGCTGATCCAGGAAAGATGAATTGTGCCCTGCTGTACCTCACTGGGAGCAGGGATGCAATCCCAAAAGCACCAGCACAGGCTGGATGCCTCAGGAATTCTCTGCTTTAGGAAGAGGCCATGGGTCAGGACCTGCAGCTGCTGCAAATAGTCGTAGCCCTATTTAATTCAGTGCAGCTTTTATTTACATCAGCTGATCTGGCCACGCTTTGCCTATTTTCCTGTGCTTGCTTCCTTCAAGATGTATGTTTATAGCCTTATAAAACTCCGCATGTTCCTGCATGAGTTAGTAAAGACACTAGTGCGATGCAGCGCTGCTGTCGCTGCTGCCCAGTGTGCCTGGCCCAGCCTCGGGCCAGCAAACGGAGCCCAGGGGACAGGATCTGCTGCGTGGGGAAGCCAAGGAGGAGCTGGGGAGGATGAGTGGCCACAGCGGCCGGAAGATGAGCCGAGGCAGCAGGAGCCGAGGGCTGGAAGGAACAACGCCAGGGTTGGAGAGACGCAAGCCGGAGCGGGACCCGGCGCTTGGAGCAAGCAGCCAAGGATCGAACAGGGCCGATGAAAGCTGTGCAAAATCCTCTGCCGCCAGCAGCGCTGACCCACGCCGCTGCTGCAGCTGCTCTGCCGGCATCCGCCCGGCATCCCTCCGGCCCTTCCCTCCCCATGGCCACCAGCCAAGGAAGGGCTTTTCCTCAAACTCCTGCTCCTGGCCTGGGTAGGTGGTCCTCTGGCTTCCTGTGAGAGCAGGACTACCCTTTTGAAAGGCAACCCAAAAGAAGAAAGGCTGGAGTCCCCTTTCCAAGGAAGCAGTGTTGGTTGAGGCTGTCCTGCCTGGATTTTCTTTGCACCCAGCCGTGCTTGTCTTGGGTTTTCCTCATTGCAGAAGGGACTTTGGGAAAATGAATGCCCTCTCAGTAATTAAAACCAATAAAAATATGTCATATTTTCTTCAGACGCTAATGCTACACTTCTAAGAGGCTGTGGCATCTCCTCATAACAAATCCACAACATGGAAAAAAAAGGCTGTACTTCGGAGACAGCAGAGACAACGAGAAGCAGGTGGAAAGATTTGAAGCATCCTGGCTGAGTGTAAAGCTGATACTTCTTACCCACAGGCTCTTCTGACCATCCTTGCATCTCCATCTCTGTGGGAGAAAGCCTCTCCACCAGGCACCTCCAAGCTACTGACTTCGGACCTAGTGCCTACGGCATGCCAAGTACTCTGGGTTTGGTCTCTTTGCCACATTTCTTCTTTTTCTGCACTATGTAAAGGAGGAGTTTGGGAGGAGAGGTGTTCCTTTCTGCAAAGGGGAGGGTGGGATGGAATTTCACATGTACTGCTGTCATTTACAGTCTTACAGAGTAACTTCCCCATATGTCACTTTGATTATTTTTCTTGTAGCATGTATGCTTTTAATCCTCTAGATCTGCCACTTAGCAAACATTTTTATCCTCACTTTTTTATTTTTTTTTCCAAGAAGGAAAAGGTCTTATTTTTAAAACTTTCATTTCTTTCATATGGTAATAAATCTAGAACTGGAATGCATTATGCAGAAGTAATGGGAAGAGTTGCTAACCCATATAAAACTTCACTCAGCTTCAAAGCTCCAGTCCAGCCTTGCCACCCTGCTGCTTCACCTGGGTTTCATCGTCATTGGTGGCAATTGGTGGTGCTATGCCCAGATCCAGGATGCTGCCTTCAGAAGAGAAGGTAGGCCCTGTGTTGCAGTTCCGTGTTGCTTTGGGATGACCAAGAAAAGATGCTTCAGCATGACCAACCCAAAAAGACTGCCACGTGTGAAGGAATTATGGAAATAAATAAATATCAAATGAAGAGAAAGTGTTTAGGAATGAGGATTGCTTGGGGGTAAGTGCAAATGAAAGGCAGTGGCTGGGTGGAAGAAATGCAACTGGAAAGTGGGTAACGAAAATAAAGGGAAAAGAAGAAAATATCTTGCGCAAATGAAATCCGTTCAATCCATACAGAGGACATCTAATTACTCAATAACAACAATCAGTGGTTCCTCCAAGGCCCGTATTTGCTACATCAAGTTAAGAGCTGAGAAATTTCCAGATTTACAGAGAAGGGACAAAGACAGTTACAGGGCCAAGACTGTCACAAGACAGTCAGACAGGGCTGGAGTTGAAAGAGATAAGATGTTTGTTTCTTTTGGCAAAGCATGTTCAAGAGCCTCCAGGGGGGAAAGATTTCCACATGGACAAATGCTGGACATTGCGTGTCCACTCCACCTGCACTCACAGCAGTCTCCAAATCTGCCAGCTTTCGTCCCTATAGCACAGCACAGCACTGATGCTTGAGCTAATGGTATACCTGCTCTAAGCAGGACTTGGGGCTATACTGACGTGATTATGTGCCATGTGGAGCAGAGCTATCTGCGGTAGTGTCTGTCTAGACCTTATGTGTATCAGCAGACTGAGAGACCTTATGTAAAATCAAGTTTAGCTTAGCATCTGCCTGCAACTTTGAAGAAACAAACTTTCTTTTCCTGTTTAGTTCAGATGTCTACCACAGCTATCTCGCATGCTGGGTTATTCCCAAGCACAGACCTCAGCAAGCAGAGCTTTGATTTATTCCGCCAGAAAGATGTTGATTTGTCTGATCTTTTTATACAAGAAGAACCAGCTCTGGCCAAACTTTGGTGAGGAGGGTATTCTCTGGGTCTGACCTCAAGGGAGTTTGGGGTCAAAGCAAAGCAAACTCAGAAGTCTCCATGTATCAGTTACTACCAGCCTGTTGCCTGTTCTGGGGTGCCTTTCACTTTTGAGCTGGCTTGCTCCATATTATGCAAATAAGTCACTCTGAACAGCAGTGCTTGAAGGAGCTGGTCCTCCATTAGTCCCATTTTAAGCATTGCCATTAGCTTACTCAAGGCAACTACCTACTGCAGCTACCCTGAAAACCAACTTGCTACCACAGTAACAGGCTAGGTAGGAAGTCACGGCAGAGAGAAAACCAAGGCAAAGGAGGAAGGATGAAGTAAATGGGGAATGATCATTTTAGTTTCTGCCTTCCTCAGCTGATAGGGGATACGTCTCGGGGATGGTACACTTAAGGGATGCTGCAGGGTAAGGAGTGTGGAATCGATGACAGGTGGTTGTATTTAGGCCAGGCCATTTGCTAACCTCATGCATTTTCATTTTCTTCCCCCTGGCATCTCAAGTATATTCCTCTAGAGATACCTACAACTTGTCAATCATCTAATGAATTTGTTTGAATAAACATCTCATGTCAACTTGAGAACCAAAAGAAAGGGGTCCTAGCTCAGGAGAATAAAGTGCAAAAGGTATGTAGAGCAGCTTTCAGCAGTAGTAAAAATCAGCTCTCTTGAACAAAATTGTAAGGCTCCAATAATAGACCTTGATGACAAGTGGAATTAAATAAAACATGAGTGATGAAACCCTGTAATGTTTATGGTGAGGTAGTCCAGACAGCTGATTATTAACTGTTACCAAAACAGTGTCTTGGCAGTAGATATGCAGTAACCAGGATGTAGACTGGTAGCTAGTTTAAATTATTGGTAAAGATCTGTTATGCTTTTCAAAGAAGTCTTCCAACACAAGGAAATAATATTACAAAATCAGTAATTATATCTGTGGAGGAATAGTGACTGAGAGATCATGTTCAGAGAACAGAGAAAGGTTATTTCCCATTTCACTGTGATTTACTATCATATTGCTGTGTCTAGAACCACAGCAAATATCTAAGCAGTGGGTCTGGGACTTATGTGTTGTTGTTTTTGATTAAGCAGCCATGCACATACTGTGTCACACCTGGCTCAAAAAAGTAAAAAAAAAAACAAAAATATTCTAGCACCTAAGAAGCACTGTACCAACCACAGTGTCTCATAACAGGTATTTTTAAAGGAGAAGCACACTGTAATATCATAAGAAATAGATTTTAATATCATAAAATAAATGTTACTGTATCAGTGTATACAGATTAAGAAAATCTTAGTGGTGAAAAAAAATAAAAAGAAGAATGATCAAGGAAAAGATGCCTTGCTCCAGTTTAAATTGTTATTTCTCACCCTCAGTTTCTTATACAATATGTATGTAAGGATTGCTGACTATATAGCTGAGATGTGACAGCCCCATTTAAACTCAGCTGTAAATGAGGCTTGCTCATCTTAAAACTAATTTCATGCTTATGACCCAAACAAACTTATGCTGCAAACAAGACCCGAGACCTTGACCAGATTCAGAAATGGGAAACAGTTGCTTCTAGCAGCATCTCCAACATTGCTTCTTCTCAGTTTATAGCGAACGGGTACCTGCCAGCCTGAACCAGGCCCTAGCATTAAAAATCTAAGTCACAGGGGGAAAAGAGAAACATCTCTGTGTGTCCTTGCATCAACGCCATTAAAATCTATTTGGTGGCTCCTCCCACACAAGCACGTCACCAAAGCATTGCCTCCTGAACACTTACTTCATCTGTGATATTAACCCTAAATCCATTCCAAGGAGTGTTTATCTGACCCATCTAGTTCCCTCTGTGAATGTGCCGTCCTTGCTGGCAACATCTTCTGGACTCAGTCTAACCTCAGATACCAGACCAGCCTGGACCAACTCGACTCCATCCTTTGGGTCAGTTTTAAGTCTGTCTCAAGGATTATACCAGCAGCCCCTTTCGGCTGCAAGTGCTGTTCATTCCTTTAACAGAATAGTAACCTAAAAGTGCATGTAAGGTCTTTCGGGAGGCTGAGTCTGAAAATTGCATCACACCTAAAACTAAACAAAATGAGCAGAACTATTAGTTGAATCTCGACTGGTACTTCTCTTCCATGCTGAATCTCAACATGACTGGTCCATGGAGACTTTAATTCTAACTGCATTCTAAAACTAAACCACAACCTGTGCTAATCCAGAACCAGCCCTGCATGTCCCTGAATATCCTGTTCAGGACCTGTTCCTGAACCTGTTCCAGCCTGAATGAGATACCCAATTCCAGTCTCTCCTTTGAACAGGACAAGTGACACCTGACAGACTCAGGATGAAGTAAATTAGAGAAGCCCCCTTGGACTAGGAATATCTAGATCTAAGATAGTCAGGCCCAATTCATAGTGGCCTTGATCTGCTTGAATGAACTGTTTTAGACCCATCACAAATCCACAACCACTTTCACCACCCGCTCCAGGAGATGTTCCTTTGTATCCTTGTTCTTCTAGAGGCTTGGAGGCCCCTAGGGAAGACATATAGAAATTTCCATGATGTGTCCTCCTGCTACAAAGCAACACTTGTCTCACACCTGTGACACAGAGATGCTGCTGCTCGGTGCCTTAGCCTTAGTAATGCCAAGGGTCCGCTATCTGCAGCTCTGCCACCTTTCCCCGAGCCACTGAGGCAGTGTTTCCCTGAGTCTCTGGAGTAATATTTTTCCTTAATTGTCTTTATGCTGTTGTTCTTGTGCTGTTATTCTCATGGTCTTGCACCTGCAGATCATGACAGTATTTTTTCTGGCATGTTTTCAAGGGAAGCAACAACTGGTGTGAGATTCATCTGCCACTTTCTCTCCTTCTTTGCCTCATCTTTTAGAGCTTTTAGTTCATACTGGAGAAAACCAAATATAGTATTCAATAAAATGAATATAATAATAATATGAATATGAATAATAATTAAATCTTGGTTATTGGATTTGGACATTATTTATTAATATGCAAAAATATATTTAATTGAAGTAAAAAAAAAGAATAAATGTGAAACATTTTCACCTGATTAGCTAATCAGTGCTGATACCATCATAAACCAGAACACTAGTAGGGAGTTTGGTTGTTCCCCCGTGAAAAATTTGTTGTGCTCTGTGAAAATAATAATAATCACCATAATCATCATCATCATCATCCTTGTCATCTTCATGCTCACATCTACATTTGAGACCTGGTTGCTGCTCTTCCCAGCTGTCCCTGGGCAGAAATTTCCTCTTTTTTCCCTTCCTGTCTCTCTCTCTCTCTCTCTCTCTCTCTCCCCTTCGCCATTAGTTTTTATTTCCCTTCAAAGTAGCAGCCAGTTAGAGTCAACACATGCTTTCAGTTACAGACCCTGCTAATAAATCCTTGTGCAACAGTGTCCATTCCTCTCTTCTCCTTACAGACCAATCTGTTTCCAGGCTGCAAACCATTATTTCTTGGGGCTTGTGGGATAGCCAAAAACATGAAGGTATGATGAGCCACCAGTCTGAGAGGTTACTGATAAGAAGGACATGTATGAGAAATACCACAATGAGAAGGTAGGGACGGCCATGGCCACCAAGGGCAGATAGGTACTGAGAACCTGAGCATATTTCTCCTGTTTTAGCACTTTAGATCCAGTAGTAAACCATACTTCCTACTACATCCCCAAATCTAATTTTGTTCTACAAGGCCATAGAGCTATCCTTGGACAAGAAGAGCAAGCTCTGCCAGATTTCTCAATACGTAGCTGCGTGGCTCCATCAGCATTTGTCCCATACCTAGATAAGAGGACAAAAACCAGGAATCATCCTCATGTTGTCCTGTACCCTAATCTTAATTCTCAATAGAAACCCAGTGCTGAGCATCTCCCCGGAGAACACAAGGGTTTATTGATGTACTTTTAGTGTTGTAGCTGAAATGGACCACATAGTGGTCCACAAATAGTTTTGAGTCTGTCAGGAGCCATGGATCTTACCTAGGGATCATGTCACAGCTGAACATAGGCCTAAGCGTTGAGTTATGGTTAAGTGTACGGCTAGAGTCAGGACTCCTGCCAAAGAGCCAGGAGTCAGAGAGGTTGCCACATCAAGGTGATATTATTGAGGTAGGTCTGAGGGTAGTACCATGAGGGCCCAACTTGTCACATTTAGTCATAGTCGGGCAGTTATTACTGGTCTATTCTTGGGAATGGGTTTAAAGTTAGGCTTCATTTATAGGCAAAATCGGGACTGACTGGCACTGGACATTTGTCCTGAGTTACTGCTAGATCCAGAAATAACTTCTGAGTTATTTTGTTACTGCTTTTAAGAAAAAGGCAGTAAGCCTATAGTTATTTTGGTGCCTGGAAGTGACTGCTGAATGAATTTTAGAATGAAGACTTCTACAATCTAAAATAGCTTTTTTAGTGAAAATTCTACTTCCTGCCCGTCACTGGGTTTTTTAGATGTTGGTTTGCATTCCTTGCTTTCGGTCCCTTTCCTATTGAAGCAATCCACCTGGTTCAGACTGGCAAACTTTCACGCCATCCTGTGCAACCACCACTCTTTTTTGCACATATGGTGCAAAACCACAGTTGTAACCCACACTCATTCCTAATCTGTGGCTGGGTTCACCTGGGTGATTCACAACTACAGCTAAACATTTTAGTGAGTGTGGGGTGAATGTTAATTTCATACCCCGTGCTTCATTTCATGCGGAATGGATGTGGCTTTATATTTTACTGGAAAATAAGTTCTGGTTTTGACATGTTTTTTGTGCGTAGGTCTTAGGCCTCTTGGTGTGGAAATCAAGGCATGCATTTCTTCCTGTTCCTCTCACCGCCCTGAAGTCACCCCAGATCTCCAGCAGTAAGTGTCAGGTAGAGATTGGCTTTAGCACACTGTAGCACTTCCCTGGGCCCTCACATTTGTGGAACCTCAATACTTTCCTTGTTTTCAAGACCATACTGTCACCATATGGTTTTCAAGACCATATGTCATGGGAGCCTCTGGCTCCCATGTTGCTCCTGCACACAGGTGTGGAACCATCTGCATGAACTAGCTTGCTATTCTTTGGGAAATAAAGCTAAGATTTACCACACTGCCCTTGCCTGACCCTCTAAGGGTCAATAGATCCATCACAGTATTTAACTTCAATAGTGCAGTGAAATGAATAGTTCTCATTTATTGTGATTCCCTCTGGTTAGGATGCCTCTGAAGTAATCTGCCAGCCTATTGCTGACTGGCGATGAGGGATAGAGAGAAGCTGTAGCAATTGCAGTTCTTATGAACACTCAAAAGTGTTCAAATAGCACTGAAAGACTTCTGCAGCTCAGGGGAAGTACAGGCCAAATTCACATCAAATTGATCACTGCATGACAATAGCAAAGCTTCACAAGCCCAGCTTTCATTAAATAGTAGGAAGAACTACTTAATTTGCAATATACAGTTTCTCATTGCTAACAGAAACCCCAAGTTATGTTCCTTTGCTTGTACAGTTTGTGTTGCCAGAAAGCCCCCAATAGCCCTCTGGCTCACAGCTGCCTATCATTTATTCTGTGCATAAAGTATGAATTAGCATTCTCTTCCAGTTTTAAAGCTGTTCATCATTACAATAAATTGGATGAATAAACAACACATTGGACAAACTCATGGCTTTAAAAATTATTGTTAGGTATTGTAGGGCTGAGTCTTCTCAGTCCTTTTGGTTTTTCTGTGTACTGTTTTGTCGTTTTGATCTTTGCCGTAGGTCCCTTCCTTCCTCATTTCATACCCCCTCCCCTCCTCAGAAGGAACAACATTTTCCTTGCCCCAGAAAGCAAAGGACAAGACATCAAATCCAGATCTCTTGGAAAGCAGCATAATGCGCAAACCACAGGAGCAATGGGTGTTCTCAGAGCGTCTTTTCAAATGTTAACTCTGTCCTCTGCTTTGATGCTTTCCCATATGTGCTTTTAAAACATGGTGAATCTCTGTTAAAGGTTCTACCTTCTGCTTTTATCCTGTGTAAAAAAGCAGATACTGTAGCCTTGTAAAAGTTAGTAGTACAGGATAATAGAAAAAGTATGGATAAGGTTTACAGGCTAGAGGAGAAATTAGAGTTGACAACCAACATGCCACCCACTTCCTATTAAAAGATAGTGGTTATTTGCCAAAGCCCTGAGGACTAAATCCCAGCATTACCTTTTATATCAGCTTTAACAAACATCCCCTACAAATCACAAACAGATCTTTATACAAATTAGACTAATGTCCCGTGAAAAATGGCAAACATGGTTTCTACCAAAGCTAAGAAATTGTCACAATTCAAAGATAGTTGTGCTTTTTCTCTCTGCGCTGACATGTCTTTCATTCTTTTCTTGCTTTAGGTAATAGAGGCCAAATACTGTTTCCACAGTAGACAATGGAGAGGATTTAGATAAATATGCATATATTGAGCCTCCAAAGCACCATGGGTCAGACTGCCAGATCCCCCATGCCAGGGAATATTCCTTCACTACTAAGTTCTGGAATATTTTTACAGGAGAGCATCTTTCATCCTCAGTGGCGGAGCAGGGCCGGTGTGCAGCCAAGATTGGCATCTATATCGGTACCAGGACACAGGCCAGGCTTGTTTTTCTGGCTTTAAGAAAAGGTGTCTGTCACAGCTGGTATGGTCCCACACCTTCCTAGCAAACAGGGCAATTCCCTCCATGCTGCCTATGGTCGCAGACTGCTGCTGCCCCCTGAGCTCAGTCCTCCCTGAGCTGCCCGGTAGTGTGGGCAATCAGACAGGGCTAGAAAACTGCCCTGCAGTCTGCAGTCTATATAGAGAGGAAGGAGCTCAGTTTTGGTGGTCCAGCTTGCCTCCTGGGAGGCTGCAATAGTGTCCATCCCAGCTGCCTGTAGGGCAATGTAGATAAATGGGGCACCTGGTTTGGCCTGTGGGTGACCGACAGACCGAAGCGATGGTGTGGGCAACCCATGTACATTGCCCAAAGGAAGAAAAGTGAGCACTGCTCCCTGTCTGGGATGCCTGGCATAAATCTCCCTGGAACTTGCCTCTGTGGGGAGGTGTTACCTGCACAGATCTGTGGTGGTATACATGGAAGCAGCACAACCCTCTCTCCAGAAAACATAGAATCCATTGCATTGGCAGGGTACCACCAGATACTGTCATGTGAGCTGGCACCGCTCTCAAGAACTCCTCTGCCTGTAAAATATTTCACAAAAGATACCCGGGGGAATAAGGATATAAAGTCAGAGTGGAAGACAGGAAGAATCACAAATACAAGGGTAGGTCAGATGCTGAAGTATATTGAAACTGGTGACAGAATGACTGTTCCCATGTGTAAGCATAGCTCTGTGTAGCAAAGTAACTTTCAGCTTTGTTCAGATGGTGAAAAGTCTCAGAGTGGCATGAACTCAGCCATGAGAAATCTGGGACTCATCGTACTTGGTGAGAAGCACCTGGAATTGATTGGCGATCATCCAGAACATAAAATTGTTTCTCACTAGTGCGGCTCCAAGACACAAGCTCCCTTTCTGAGTCCCCAAAGAAACAGCTGCATTAACGCACTTGAGCAGAGATGCTGCATCATGATGCATATATACATCTCATGGCCATATATTCCTCTCCTGCTCTACCAGTTTTGAGAAGCGCAATGCTTTGAAAAGTCATTGCCTGTGAAATTGCAATAATCCATTAAGCCAAAAGAGAAGGTCAGCATTGAGGTGAAGTTGTTCCCTTCTTACATGCTATATGGTCATTAATTGTTTTGGACAAATGATGAAAGAATTGTTCTGAGCTCAGGCTCAAGGATCATGATCCAAAGTCTATAGAGGCTGGCCATGAATTTTCAGTAGGTGTTGGAGCAGGCACTACTACTCCTCTCCTCTCTTCTCCTTTTCTCTCCCTCATTTCCTTTCCTTTGCTCCATAATATTTCATACTATTTGATAAGAAAGTCTGTAAATAGCATCACTGGGGTTATTTAATACACTTTATCTAAAAAAATACATACATATATACATATATAGAAGTTCCAACCTGTGGTAGCTGGAAGAGCCCTTCTGGTATGTGTGAAGTCCAGAGTCTCCTTTGCTTGATGGGAAAAGGGTGAAGGGAAGCAAGTATCACAGAGTTGCTTTTCCACAGCCCGAGGAGACTGTTCCACAAGAATAATTATTTCTCATCCAGATTTCTTTCAAGAAGGGACTAGAATTTAGTCCAGTTTTTGATATCTGACAAAACTTACCCTGAGATCTAAAAAAATGTGCTTGGACCTCTCTTTCATACAGCAGCAACCAAAACCAGGGACACATGCATAAAAAGCTTTGCATTTCTTCTTCTTTTTTTTTTTTAATTCCTTTTTAATCAAAGCAACACTTAAGGGAATTTTACTTACATGACCTAAGGTGTTTAACCCTTGGAAATACATCAGAGTGGAAAAGAGGGAACACTTGAGCTTTCCAAGCTTTCCCATTTCTCTCCATATTTTCTTAGTTACATCACTGGAGTTCTTTTTAAGTGGTTTGCTCAGCAAAACATTTTCTTTTTCAAAACCTTTTGTTTGAAAAACAGTCATTTCTTCTATTGCAGAGAGAATGAAGCTCACTTTCACAATCATGCAAGTGAAAGGGCCACATGAGTGAAGTGGACTGGAACCTGGAACATCCTTTTCATGTTGGTGCACTTCAAACTGGCCTCAGAAGAAGTACTTTTCATCACTTAAGCAAGCAAGGCAGATGGAATAAACTCAGGAATCTCACTAACTTCTTAGGGGTGCCAGTTTCACTTAGCTAGTCCTTAAAGTAGAACCACACATTAGCAACTCTGAATTTTCTTCCATTTCCCTGTCCATACTTTGTGGTGGTGAACTTCTTGCCAGACCCACAATGGTATTTAGGTGTCCAGTTCCCCTGTAAGTGCCCAACTTGACAATGCAAAATCAAAACCTTTTGAGTCCTACCTAGATATATCCTTCCTTTCCTTTGCTTTTGTGAACTGCCTTTGGCTTTTATGGCCTTTATTTTTCAAAAGAGGATAAAACATTTTATCACTTATGAAAATGTGGTTACAATTTATATGCAGCTCAATAGAATATTACTTGGAGGTGTAACTCTTACCATGCCATTTTCTGAATAGTCTATTTACTAAGTGTTAATGTGAGCCCCAGCAGGGTGCAGTTAGTAAACTTATGGGTGTTTAGAAGTATTATATTAATGATGGTATTAAGTGCCTGATCCTGCAATTAAAAAACATGTGACTAATCCTTACACACACAAATTGTCTCTATTGTCAGAGCTATTTGGAGCTCTGGTTTAAGGACAATAGGACCAGATCCCAGTGCTAGCTCCAGACTTTATAAACATTTCCATGGATATAAAAGGGCTGCAGGAGGCATCAATGGGACCCTCTGCATTGCGAGCAGGCTGGGCAGGAACAAATTCCATACCCCAACATGTTCCTCCTCATATTTTGACTAAGACATAGCACACATTGCTATCAAGGTTTTGCAAACAAGGAGCAGGGAGGCCCTGGCTATGGCTATATCACATGTAAGTGAAGCCAGTATATAGGCAAGCATATGTTTACATGCATGTATTTGTGGGGGTGTCTCTATCCACACATATGAACTCACATGTGTACACACACAAATGTGCATGCACACTTGGGTAGATGGAGAAAACCCAAGTAGATTTAAATGGCCTAGTTGTGTCTCTGCTGCAGTGTGCAGGTAAGCAGAAGAGCTCAGGAGAAATCAGCCCTCAGATGCTGGTACTGCCAGGATTATCCTCACAGCTGTGCTAGAGATGACAGGTTCACCATGCCTAGCTTCTGCCGCCTAAAACAACGTGTGCAGTCTCAGACTGAGATGTGTGAGTCTCCCTCCACTTGACTGCAGAGGAAATCTGGACCCCAGTTTAGGCTCCTAGCCTTCAGGTATGCTAATTATACTATTCTATAAGCTATTATATAAAATGAATGGGAAAAAATGACTATTTATAATGAACTTATTTGCATTAATCTTTCAGTATCTTTTCAATGCATGTTCCCACTACTGCATGTTGACTTCATTGGCTGAAATTTGGAGTCACTGACACAGATGCATGGACCAAACTGCTCTCTTCGTGTGCTGGCTCTCTTGTAAGCATTTTTTTTCTCCTTCTAAAATGTTGTTTTTATAGCTTTGTATATTATTGTTTGTGAATTATGCGAAAAGAACCAGGTCTTGCCCATGGTCGTAGATCTGCGTTATTCTTAATCTCAGATGTAGCAGCTTTCCAGTATCACAAGTTATTGGTTTTCTGCAAGTGACCTAACTTCACAGTCAGAAGATGGGGAACCCTTGGAAGCAGAAAACACAGGGAGGATAGTACTCAGATAAGAGGATAAGGATGAAGAACAGTGGCTGCCAAAAAGGATGTCCCATTGGAATAAATATAAAATAAATCTGCAGAAAGGATTAAAAAAAATTCAGAGGAGTATTTGCAGTGTGGCTTGCTTTTAATGAAAATGATAATTGTGGAAATTGTTTTTGTTTCAGAAATGTTGGTGTGGCCCAGTGGCCAGGAATGACTAGATTTTGTTTGGGATTGGCGTTAATTCCAACCCTAAGCATTCTGTGATTCTGTGATTCTGTGATTCTGTAATTCTGCCACAGAGCTAAATTTAACCTTTTTATTTAAAATGGGGAAGGGAAGAAAGAAAATCAGAGAAGAAACCTCTGAGGCTTTGATTCTTCCTAATGTTTCCCTGCACACAGTACTACCTGTTGAAAGTACACAAATTTATATTTTTAATTGGAAAAAGGTTGCATGTGCAGATGATTGCACATGACTGTTTTTTGTGGGAATCTTGGTTCTGTCAACGGATTTGGGATTTGCAGTTCCTTCAATGTGCTTTCAGCTATTTCTGTGGATGGTGTGGGCTGCTCCTCACCGGACCGGCAGCGAGAGCCAGGTCCCTGCAAGAGGACGAGAGCTGCCCAAAGCATCACCCAAACCATGGGCCCAAAGCACCACCCTCTTGTCCCACCATCGTGGCAGCCAACGAGGGCCTTGCCAGCAGCCTCCGCGAGGACAGAGGCAGATATGGGGTCTCGGCAGAAATGCACAGAACCCAGACTGTGCCTCGGGTGATGCAAGGCTTCCCTGGACGAGCAAATTTTCTTGGCTAAAACACCCAATGTGATTACAAACAAAAAATACAACATGAGCTCACTCACGGGAACTGGGGAACTGCAGAGGGCAATATTTCCCGAGTCTAGGCAAGGAAAAAGTGCTGCTTTTTCTTTTTCCCCTGAAGTTCCCATGGACATCAAGGAGATCAACAGAAAACAGCCTGTGTTTGTATTAAAACAACTGGAAAATGTTCCCTGGTAGGTGCTATCTCTAGGGCCTTTTCAGTACTTCCCCAGGCAGGTAGCCGAGCAGGCAGCAGACCGCTTAGCTCTGCTTGCCAAAGCCCAGATGTACTTCAGGGAGTGTCAGCCTCGTCTTCCTTTGGATTTCCTAAGCAGCAGTAATTCGGATAGTTATTTATTAAATTCATCTTTTAATTATGGTGGCGAAATGCCAGTAAAATGATCAGATACGAAATATGAGGCATACTTACATGTTTGGAAATTCCATTAGAAGCTTTTTATTATTTCAGGGAATAAATATTCCTTGGGGACATGGAGAGAGGGGAAACCAAATTCTGCCTCTGCAATAAAAGTAGGTTTAGTTCAATTTGTGTATGCAAAACCAATAGACTATGCACTGTCTCTGCAGGTGTAGAAGGCTTCACAGTGCAGACAGAAAAAAAAGCCATAGGTTTTAACGATTGATCTGCTTGTAAACAAACCAGCAAAATAAAGCTACTGTAGTGACCCTGGGATTTCCACCTATATACATTTTATAAATATTTGGTGATACCCTGAATGTATTTTGAACATGTGTTTATTATAATATACTATACTAAAATGAAAAACAGAATAAACTCCAGTTGCTTCCTAAACATTTTGCCTGATAAATCTGGAACACGTTAAAAATATTTTAGGAATAATTGAAACATTTCACACATACAGCATTGATGCAGCATTCTTTTTCATATCTAAACCATCTGTGTGCTACCCCATGCTTGTCAGATGGGCACTGTGAAAGGAGCCTAGTGATATGCTGAGAATTGCTCTGGCTGAGAAAACATTTGACCAAAATAACCACACAGGTCACGATTTATTAGCCGAAGCAGCGCGTCACAGCACATCGGCAGGTATCCAACATTAAACTTGCCACAGAAAACTGCAACCCCTACTGTTTTCCCTTGGAATCTAATCCAGAAAACATGACTTGAGGGAGGGTCCAGCAGAGGAGTTGCATGATCTTTTGCTGTTTCATGGAAATGTTCTTGGAAGCTATTTTCTGGGGTAATCCATCATGAAGCAATCATGGAGCAAATGTGCCTTATATAAAGGTCTTGATCCTTTAACTATTTCTCCCTTGACTCCTCTATTCACTCCAGTGGACCTTCCAGTAGTGGTCCTACTTGTGCCTTATACTGACAGAGTATCACCTTCCCAAGCCCAGCTTCCATATTTATGCTTCCAAAGATTTTATTAAACTTTTTAACCATAAAAATATATTAAGAAGTCATGGACAGTCACTTATTTGTAAGAAAGTCTTTTTCAGGGTTTCTGTGATGCAGTGCCTCATTCTGTAAATATGGTTTCTATACTATTGTTTCTAAATATCAGCTTGTGTTTGGCTGTATTTGATTGAACCCAGCTTACAAACTGATCCAGTTCACCATCACATGTGAGAGGGACTATCTTTACCACTTCCCTGCCTGAGTCATTACATGGGTTACATGGTCCTTGTGATATATATAGATCATGGAGAAGGGTAATTTCCCTTCCAGAAAATCTCCACCTACTGATAAATGCCATTAATATGTTGAAATTTATAGGTGCTTTTAAAAATGCTATTTAAAATATTATATATATATAGTGAGATGACTGATCTATCAGACTTCTAATCTTGAAGTGTTCCTTCTGCTAGTGATAACTGGTTGATTTGACAGGCTTGTTTTGCAGAAGTCTTATTAATTGGCACAGATTTTATTTTCACGTTCAGTGTCAGTCACTTCTTATGTGCCATTCCCAAGCTGAAAGCAAGACTAGCAAGCTAACAATTATTTCGGTCATCCCTCTCTCTTTTTCAATATGGGCACAGCCTTCACTACTTGCATAGAGAAAAAGTAAGTTCCTTAGCTCAAGCCTTAAGAGACCTTGGGGAGAGTTTATCCAGACTTGCTGACTCAAAGAGATATGAATTGATTTGCATTCTCCCAGTTTGCTGTTAGACCAGAAAATATTTCATCAACATCATGTGATGCTCATACTTCCTCCAACTTTGATCCATCAGAACAGGAATACTTATTGAATGCATCTGTCTTACAGTGTCTCATTAGCAGCAATTTAACCATCAACATTTAGTAATGGACTCATAGCAGTTCCTTTTATTCCTCGTGTATATCTCTACAAGATATGTATATCTGTACAAGATATTTCTCAGCTTCAAAAAAGAAAAAGGTTTATTTTTCTCTACACAAACTATGTGGGGAGAAGCAGCTGTTTGGTATAGCTTGAGGTTGATCACAAGCTCGCTTTGAGCACTAAAGGCTCCGAAGAGGCAGAGTTTGTATGAACCATGCTTGGGGAAAAGAAAAAAAAAAAAAATCAAACCTCCAAACCTGGAAGCTCCTTCTGTGGAAATCTGCTAGGGAAGGTTTTGAACAGAGCTGTCTTACAATGTCAAAAGCTGATGCCAACCATAAGTCTTTTGAAACAAATTTTTTTAAATACATTTTTTTTCTTCTCTCAAACTAGTTGAATATTTACTAGCCCTTTCCAACTACCTGACACTGGGTTGGAGGCATTCCATGCTCCCAAGAGGCTGCTGCATACAGTGGTGAAGTCCAGACTTTAGTGGAAAACCTCTCTAAATAGCCTGAACCAGTGAGCATGTGCATGTTTATTATTTTTTGCTGATTGCTAGAAAATGCAAATGAATATCATCTTCTTAGAAAGGAATAGTGGAAGAGATGTCAGATCACCTTATCTGACCTTTTGTGCTTGGCTGGTGGTGAAGTCTCACACATGTGGCTCATGTTGGAGCAGCCAGGAGAAGTGATGCTCTAGCTCTCTCTCCTGCAGAGGCTGGACTGATGCTCCCAGTAGCAGTCAGGAAAGCCAAGGAATTATTGGTTATCAACAGGTCATGGAGCTGGTCATAGCTTGAGTAGAGGGAGGAGGACAATGGACAATTCTTGAGGTTCACATTGATGGAAAAATGCTTAGGCATTAAATGGACTTGCTCCCAGCGGAGACTTCTCAAATAAATATGTGCTGCAATGCTGGCTGCCAAGGGAGTGAGGGCATGGGACATGCTGTAAAGCCAGCAGAACCACCACATTTAGCTC
Source organism: Tinamus guttatus (assembly GCF_059628265.1). NCBI lineage: Eukaryota > Metazoa > Chordata > Aves > Tinamiformes > Tinamidae > Tinamus > Tinamus guttatus. The sequence goes on along the minus strand of NW_028288604.1, from coordinate 355,345 downwards.
TGAATGAACCATAACAACTGTGTGAGTGTGGCACACCTCACAGTCTAAGCAATACTCTTAAAAAGACTTTTTTTTTTTTCAAGCAGCCTTGAATATCTCAGGGGTGCTGTGCAGGCAGATGCAGGTGCAGGACTAGTAGGTTTGTTGTATTTTCCCTGTTTTCTGTGGCAGTGGTTGTGCAGTCTCTGCTTTATCTTGAAACCACACCAGGATCTTCTCAGTGACCTGGTAAAGAACCACCATACCAGGCTGATCCATATACAGGACTGAGCTGGGAGAGATAAAATAAATCAGATCGACCCATATGGTGCTTACTGCAGGACCTCTGCCAGCATGGAGCTCCACTGGGATCTAGGCCTTACATGTTATATTTTCTGCAGATATTCTTACAATTAAAAACAGGACTACAAAGGAATCTGGGAGGGAGCTCTTGGCAGTATGTTGAAAGCCCCTGAATAATTTTTTAAAAGAAGATTAATGTAACTGTTGCTGGTTCCTCTAGGGAAAAGAACAGCTCCATTCTGCAGCAGGCTGTAATTTGTAAATTGAATCTAATATTGCCACATAAATAATACTGCAGAGATTAAATCTGGGAAAAGGTGTGAAATGAGAGAGCTACAGCATCTAAGAAGCAAATGCAGCAAATACTTTTACAGTCACTGTGGAGCAGAATGTATTAACAAACATTTCTATTGTTCAAGTCAGCCCTCCTCTGCTAAATGAGAATAACATGCACTTTATATCACAGAGAAAGTGCCAAATATTACAATTTTTTTTCTATTTCCTCAGAGCAAGCCTCTTTGGTCTCCATGTTGTAGTCTTGCGTTATTGTTCCAAGAAAACATTTTTTTTTGTCCTCAATGTATTCTCTATAAAACTACAAAAACTCCAGCTTAATATGACGGATTCGTATCTTCTCTGGCTGAGAGCAAAGTCTTGAAGCTACCAAAATGCATTATATACATCAACAACATTGCTGTCATTTTTTTCTTTTTTAAATACCTAAGTGTAAAAAAACTTCCCCTTTTGACCTTTCATCTCTTGACACTGTGACATTCAGCAGAGGCCCAGCTCCAGAGTGTGCAAGTTTATTGGTGCTCAGGACATGCTCTTGTAACATGTTACGGTCTAAAAGTAGTTATGTCTACCAAAAATTATAACTCAAAGAGGAAAAATAAAAGCTCCATGTGCTCTTAAAGTGGTTAATATAATCATTTTTGGACTTATTAGCTCAAATTTTGTCAAAAGAAACATTTCATAGACAAATTTCCTCAGTGTTATCTTACAATCTGTAGTTTTTTTCTTTTTCCTTGCTGTTTGTCAGTCTTCTTGTGATCTTAGACCTCAAGGCGAATTTTTCCTCTGGAACAACAGGGTAGCAGCTGGGTCCTCTCCTTTTCTTTAAATTACAGTAGAGTTTCAAAGCCTGCTCTGGTCCAACCCACTGAACACCCATGAGGTGGAGAAAGGACATTCATAGAGAGCGGTTGTTTGTCAGCCATGGACGGACAGTATCTGTCCTCCACAGTATCCTCTCACTAAGCAGAAGCAGATGAGTTGAACATTGTAACCTTGATATTGGTGATCCAAACAGATCATTTTCATTCACTAACACCACAAATGCTCCAATTTTTCATAGCTCTTTACCTTGTTTTGTGCAGGTGTGATGTTCTGCTTTTGCTTTTTACTCCTGTCAGGATGTCAATATTCAGCACCTTAGGTTATCTGATTATAAAAACTTGTGTGGTGCCATCCATGAAAATCTCAAATTCAGTAACAATTTAGATATAAGTTTCTATTGACATTCCTGGACTTTTTTGAAACCCATGAGAAGTTTGAAAATTTCCAGCCTAGGACGGAACATTTTTGCAGTTCAAGTAGATGACTATATATGTATGTATGTATGTATGTATATACGTGTGTGTGTGTGTATATATATACCTGTATATATTTTAGAGAATTGTAAGGCAAACATTTTCCAAGCCACCCAAGCAGCTGCCAGTCAATTCCCAAGGAGTCTCCAGTATTTACTGAAGTATGTGCGTTATGATAGAAGATTAGAAAGCAGAGAGAGGCTTAGTAAACATACATTATTAACACCTCGGAGAATGTCCAATATTCTGTCCAATCTGCTACAACATAAATTCCCTGATGAAAGAACGTGGAAAGTGTTAATATAGTTAGTTATATATAATACTTCAAACAATAGTACTGAAAACAATCAAACCACCAACAATCCTTTGAATCTGATGCACTCTAGAAGCTGCTTTCCTGTGAAATTTCTGCTACTTCTTGTGAACATCTTGGATTTTATCTTTTTTTTTTTTTTTTGAAGATGAAAACAAAACCCACATGGTACTTGGGCGCTGAGCCATTTCTTTCTTGGTTTTTGAATTGCTTAAAGTCTCATAACTTACAAACATGAGAACATCTGTAGTGGGTGAGACGAAGGGCCCAACCAGCTCAGTTTCCTACCTTTAATAGTGGTGAGAATACCAGAAGGAAGGAACAAATGAGCAAGGCAAGCATATGTGGTTCTTCTCCTTGCTGTCTCCCAGACGCTCACCACCTGTACCTCAGAGATTCCCCAAGGCAGATGCATTTTTTATGAATTCGGTGCTCCACAGACACCCACAGACTGTGGCTTGGTTATTTTTTTCATGGAATCCAAATGTTTCAGATCAATCTTGCACTAAGGGGAATGAGATGTGTGACAGGATGGGAAGGGACCCCTGAGTCCAGTCTCCAGTCTTGTAAATTACTGTGAAAGAACCGCCCACCTCAGAAAGCTCAAAGAACATGTATAGACACACCAACACAATATATATATTTTACTCATGTAAAAACTCAAGATCTAGAGCAAGACCAAAATTTACAGGCATTGTGGACCACAGGAAAAAAAAAAAAAAAAAAACCCAAGGTCTCTACAGTTGTTAACAGCTCTCCTTTGAGATCCATGCTTTCATTACTGTCCCATTCAATTCAAATGAAAATCCTAGTAAGGATCTGAACGTGTCTGCCGTTCCTACACTTGGCACCATGAACTTGCCTTGAAATAGTTCTTTTACTCCGTAAGTGGGGTTAAAGATGAGCTGACATTTTCAGAGCAAGTAATGCCAACCCACAGGCCACTGCTGCTTCAAGTGCTCTCCAGCGATACTTGTTGGCGTTCCCCGCTCTCCCCGACTCCTGACAGCAATGTAATCTATGCACAACTACACAGATTACAGAACTTTATAATAAGATACTAACAATACTTTTTTTTTTTTTTTATCTGAGAAGAGGTGAGGAAGAACAGCCTAGCAGGTGGGTGGGTTAGGCTGCTGTTGGTATCTCCTGGGTACTTACCAAAGACATGCCTGACACTTACCACACACCTTGCCTGGGAGAGGTTCAGGATGTCTGATGAAGATCAGACTGACTCATTACCCTCCCACCTTTGTCCCTTCTGTCCCCCTAGGAAGAAGGTCTGAGAGCCCACATGACTGTCAGCACATATTTTTGCGGTGTTTGGGTAAACAAATCTACTCACTCCAGGGTGATGCCTCCATTTTTTTAGAGATAGTTGGGATGGGAGTGTGGGGTTAGATCTTTGTTGTGTGTCCCATTCCCTTGTTTTAACAGTGAGTGACAGCAGGAAGCATTTGTTCTCCTCCAGAGCATGGTCATGAACAGTCCTTAGGTCGTTGTCCTGGGGAAGAGAGAGTGTCTGAATCTAGATAGGGGTATCTAGACAGGGGCTACTTGTGATCTAGCCTTGCTGATCAAATGCTGATCACATATTCCCGAGAGGGAAGAATTCATTAAAGACCTAGCTCTCACTTTCTCAATGCAAATTCATTCCTTTCCCTTCCTTCTCCACTCCTGGAGAAGAAGGAAAAAAAAAAAGAAAGGGGGGGGTGGGGAGGGGAAGAAGAAAGCTATAAAAATTCAAAGTTCATCTAAACCTATCAACATGTGCATAACGCATGTCTGTGCCTATTAATCACTGCTGGGGAAACACAAAGCCACAATGCCATTATGGAAAAGACAACAGATCATTCCACAGCCATATGGTCACCACCATTGATCCTGACATTCAGGAATCAATGAATGATCTTGACTGGTAAGAATGTAGAATGAAAGCCAATATTATAACTGCACTGCTTCTACAGACTGTGGGGAAATACATTTGGAGAGTAATGCAAAACTGTAACAAATGGCACATGGATATGCTATCAGTATTTGGTATCAAAGGACCTTATCATGTGGCTTGATGTGCTCTAAGAGTGATTACAATACTTTAAAAAAATCTGCATTTCCTCATTTGTTCCTTAATAAATCTGTTTTTAACTGAACCCTGAATGATCTGGAGCTTTAAGTTGTATGGACAATACTCTAAATTCTTGCAGTAGTGAATGATCTCGTTTACTTGGATAGGAATACTCATATGCATACTTATTATAAAATTCATCACCATTAACACCATTTCATGACTGTTTACAGTATATGTGTTGAATATCACAACCGGGTGCAGGACTCAACATCTCCATTTGGGGCCATAAGATAAAATAACCTCCCTTGATTGGAGCAGAAACCGACTTGGGAATTTCCAGCTAGCATAGCAGGCACTAAATGTCTTCAACCATTTTTATAAGCTGTGTTAGAAAGTAGGTGGTCTCTGGCATGGTCTTTAAATGCAGTGGGCCAGATACTCAGCTGGTATTAATTGTCCCTCCTTTGTCTTTGGGAGCGCCATGCCAATTTAACCCAGCATAGGATCTGGCTCAGCATGGTCCTTTCCACACTGTCTGCTTAATCTATTTAAATCCAAGTTAATCTAAATTAGCTTTCAATACTATTTAAAACTACCTCAAGGAACAAACTTTTCTTTCCAAGGATGAAATGGCATTCAGAGATATTTCCTTATAAAGTGGGCTTTCAAAAGCTAGTCTTCCATGCTGCAGAAGTATCCTTCAGTCTTCAGTTCTTGGCTGGCATGGGAAGAGCCTGACCAGTCCAGACCTCAGGAAAATTTGGATTTGACCTGCTACTTTCTATAATCTTCAGTTTAAAAGTTTATATAAATAGATAGGAGAATGTGTCATTATAGGCCACTGTTAACCTGTTATGTCTACATGTACAACAAGAATGAAAAGCAGAGGTAACCAGCTTTCCTCTTCCTTGACACTTGTTTGTCCAATTTTGGGCTGCAGAATGGCACTTTCCTCTCGGTTTCACCATGAGCAATATTCCGGTGGAGGCTGGTGCCTATGGTTTTTCCTGGTGAAGAGCCTGTAGGCTTTGCTCATTTTTCCACCCAGCTGAGTCAAAGCTACTGCCTTCTCCTATGAGTTTAGCATCTCTTTCAGAACTGATTCAGGAGCCACCAAATGGGTTTCTCTTCACTGAGTGTTGCGCAGGTTGTCACAGTTGCCTGCACAATGTAAGGCACGAGTCTCAACACTGGCACTCCCAGGAGGGTGCCGTGTTGCGGAGCAGCATCCACCCCAGGCACACTGATGCGATCACCCACATCACAAAACCATCTGAGAAGTAGATGAGTATGAGTGCATGCAAGGCCAGGAAGACATCCTAGAGCCACAGGGGGTGGTGAAAGTTGTTGAGGACGTGGCCATACCATGTGATGAACTAGCTCAGGGTGAAGACAGTGCCCACCTTGGCCCTGGACACACAAGGGAGGACCCTGGGAATGGTGAGACACAGTGCAGGTGCTCTAGAGAGGTGACAGGATGTGCTCCAGCCCTGCATTAGCCCCGAACCCACCCTGGAACGAGGCTATGGCCATGCTGTTTCCTGCTCTGGACCATCAGAGCATCAGTCCATGCTTATACTGGCCTACAAGACCAAAATAAAGAGGAGGGATAAAACCATTGCTGCCGGGTGACCAGGACCAGTCTGCATCATGTATATAGTTAAACTGGGTTGTGTCCATATCCTGAATGTAGGAACTATGTAGGTGCATCCCTTCAGCTGGTGATCAGGCAAGAATGCATGAAAATTAAACAAATTACTGGCTATTACAAAAAACATATTTCACTAATTGGCTTCTAAGAGTAATGTTTTATTGGGCAACAGCTATCAATAGGCAAAGTGTGGCACTTGTTTAATATTAGAACTTTATTCTAGCCTAAGGGAAAGGAAAGACTAAAGGATCAAGGAGACAAATGAAAAACAAACATGGAAAGCTGCAAAGTTAAAAACACCGAGGGGAGGAAGCCACAAGGGAACAAGATTAGGTTTCAGAGTCTCCAAAAGAGAGCACTAGGATCTTTCTTGTAAATTAATTCCACACTTAATTTTTGGAATTCTTTCTTACTTTTCGAGGCTCCAGCCAAAACTAAGTCAGATGAAATGTTATAAGAAACTGGCATCCTGGGATGTAGTGGTAAACTAGTTTACTTTCACAATTTTCTTTCATATGTAGATTAAGCACTGCATTTTCTGTTGTCATTGCTTGCAAAGATCTAAGTTTCCTTCCTAAGGCATCATCTTTTATTAATCAGCTTATCCACAACAGAGTCCAAAGAAACTGGAAATGGGTTCAGACAGATGTTGATAAATGGCTTAAGTTTCTTATAAACTAAACCAAGGCCAGCCATGTTTTATTAATAAGGTAACCTTCAAACATAATTGCCCTCTGTATACTGTATCACACTTTATATATGCCATCCTGTTTACACTGCTTGCCCCGATTTTATTTAAGGCTGTTAACATCCTTTATTTAAGATGGAAAACCACAATATATATTTTTAATGCTGTCATAAAGAATAAACCTTATCATCTGCAAATATACATTCTACACATTAGGTGTGGTAAGAATTTGGAATGACTTACAACTATGTTATTACATCTCCTTTCATTTAATGTCTTCTTTTCAGGCATGTTGCTCACCGAATGCATTTAAACAACATGCAGCTTAGCTAATACAGTCACCACACCATGGAAAATAGAGCTCAGATATGTCCTTGAAGCATTCCTCCCCATCTGCAGCAGCAGTGCTGAGGAATGGATGCTGGTATTGCACCATCTTGCTTCTCAGCCAGGAAACACTGAAAAGCTCTTGATTTTTCTAGACTAAAAGGCAGACTATTTTCAGTCTATACAAGTCCCAAATCCTTCAGCAGTTGGCAAGCTCCACGCTGATGCTTGAATATGCTGTTTGTTTCTGTAGATCATTGGCATCATTTACATAAATTATAAGCTTTTAGAGTAATATTTCCTTAAAAGTGCTGCATGAATTCATAAGGGAGTGGGTGAGCTCTGTGGCCAAGATGGTTTGTGAAATCAGAGTGTCTAGCACTTCCTGGGAAGTGTTTCACAGTGAGGAAAAGACAAATGTTGGGGTGGTGACTGTCATCCCTGCCTAAAATGCTAGGGAAATGCTGATTTGGATATCTCCTTGTGACTATAACTATGAACTTGGATATTGAAATTATCATCTTCTGAAGAAAGCTCTGAAAATAATTTATTATTTCAGAGTAGGGAGGAAACAGAAGTTTCTCCAAATGGCTTTCAACCTGCCTTTAGAGGCTAGCATTTATGGTTACAAAAACATAGCTGACAGAAGCATGGCTGTAGTTACAGGACCATGGCTGGACAAGCTGTCCTGAAATATGCCTTACAGAATCACATCTGTAGCGGGGAGGGTGTTTTCCTGACCAAGTTCTACCGTTAAATGTTTTGTGATGTAGGCCCTCATCAGAAGGCAGATGCAGCTGAGATCATGTCTTCAAGGCATACCTTTTCTTGGTGGCATTGTTTTGTATAACTTTAAGCTTCTGAAAAATATTTTTTCAGAGATGCTGAGCACTTCAGCTCTGGTTAAAATACTTAGGAGCTGTGATAATTCATAATTTTTGAAAAGAAAAAGGCAAAATCCTGGCCACACCATAATCAATAACAATTTTGTCTTTGACTTAAAATAATAAATGACATACGACTTTTTTATCATTGCTAGTTGGTATCACTTCCACTAAATTCAGGAATTAAGTTTGTATATGTAGAAGAAGGTATGAAGAAAATGGCACATACAGTCAGAAGCCCCTCTTGCAGATATAACTCTAATATATGCCACTGAGGACAAGATGTTCACAAGGCACAAAATCCCAAATAAAAAATATCATGAAACACTTTCAGTTAGATCAGAGTTACAGTGCTTACTCGTTAAAATGCAAAGTGTTGCACTCAGGCTTTGATGTTCAAATGCAGTGTTGTGAAAAATGTACCTTTGTGGCTGAAATTGATCTCTGCTCAGAAGTCACATCATGCCTCCTCCTCTCCTCTCCTCTCCTCTCCTCTCCTCTCCTCTCCTCTCCTCTTTCCTGAGTTTCTTGCAAAATCTTCCTAGGGGGAACGTCATGATATGCAGAATTCAAGTGGAGGAACTTGAAGCCCAGCAAATAATTTATCTCAGTAAAGGGGATATCCATGAGAGATCTAAAAAGACCATTGGATAATCAAAGTGATACATGATTGGAAAATTATTTCTGACTGTATCAATTAGGCATCTGCTAAAGTTTTTAACAGAAACTAATGAAACTGTGGAGAAAAGAGAAATTTCAGAAAGACATCTACAACTTGCTAGATCTATTGTTTCAGAACTGTGTTTTCCATCATATTTCAGTGTGTTAAAACACTTTAAACCTCTTGCTCTTTTCAGCTTCTTGCATAAAGGATCACCTCTGCTCTCTAGGTGCTTTCTGACAAGTGCAAGATTCCTCATTGCTGACCAACCTCAAATCTCACTGAAGCTAATCAGGAAGGTCCTTTGCTGGGCAGGTTTGGACCCAGAGACACAAATGAAAATATTTTCATTTTCTTTATCGTGTCCAAGAGATGAAAGGAGTAACTTCAGTGGCGCTGAGCAGTAACCCTGTAGGCTGTGTATTCTGGACCTTCTGCAGGACATTCAAATCCTTCATGCTGATTTCTCTTATTTTTATTGTAGCTGATGAAAGGTCCCAGGATGGGGAATTAAGAGATGCCAACTCCATCCTCTAAAATGTCAATATGTCCTCCAGAAAGAACAAAGTACGCAGTTTATGACTACTCAATTCAGGATGCCCTGCTAAATAACAGTTTCAAGGACTTTCCTGTACATTCCTAATATAAAGTTGTAGCATTATTTCCTGTTGATCTGGTCTGCAGTGTTGGCTACAGCTAACACTTTACGGCTTAGAATAGATAAAAATAAATATAAAAATATATGTCTTTATTTGTAAAAAGAAAGTGATCTGCAAGAACTAATAAGTAAGTATCTGCAGAATGAAAACTGGGAAGTACCCTGTCAGCAGATGCACTAAACCTTGGAATGCCTTGCTTTTTAAAATCAGTATTTAGCTCTCCATCAGCTTTATTTAAATGTAATATCTGGCAGTTAGAAGCCACAGACTCTACTTGAGCTAGACAAGAAATCTCTTATGTCAGAGTTGTCAAAAATCTGCTAATTGTTAAAACCCAGAGGCTTCAACAGAAAAGTTCAAGCTATGCCTTCCTAGTAAACTAAACAAAGTCAGGATATGGGCATGGGTTTTCAGCCTGGGCTGAAGTAATTCTCCCAAACTGTTCCCAAGCACAGTTCAAGTAAAATGAACAGATTTTTTTTTCTTTAATTCCTTGGGAGGATTTTCATTGCATTTTGGGCTGCTTATTCTGTCGGACTTGCTAGAAACACCCAACTATGTATCTACACTATGGCTGTCCTGGAAGGCACATTGCTCTTAACCTGGTGAACAACCTTCCCTATTCCCTCCAGGCTGGGGCCAGGACCCCCTAAATCCTTGCTGTATGCCAGAAGCCAGAACTCTGTGGTAGTCCATGCACGAGTACGTGAAGATGTCCCATGTGAGCTCACACAGTGCAAAATGGGCCAGCACGTCAACCCGCCCTTGCCACCTTGCCGCCTGGGCTGACGCAGAGTAGCGGTTGTGCAGCACGGTGCTCGGAAGCTGTGTGCTGCCTTATTCTGCACGTTTTGGGCTAAGAGGGAAAACTGCAGCTGTTGGCTTCGAAGGTGTAACCCTAAACCTGTGCCGAGGAGCGGCTGCAGGGGCTGGCAGATGGTGAGGACCCTCCGGCAAGCAGGATGGAGCAAAATGCTCTCTGAGAGGGTGCGTATGTGTGTGCGTGCACGCGTGTGTGTACATGTTTGGGAAAGAATTAAAACGGCTGGCGGGAAAATGGCTTGTTTAATTGCCCAGCAGAGGCCTGGCCCACCTATAGTGAGACTGGAGCAGTGCATAATCACGGAGAGTGTAACTGATGGGAAAAATGTGCTGGTTTTACGGAGTGTAATAGATGGTAAAAGGTATAACCTGCTGTGTTGTTTAACAGCTCCTATTAAAACCCCAGACAAAGTGTTTGCTGGGTTTGTGGAAATTCTGCAAGATCTCCTGTCCCAAAAGTCACTGGAGAGCACAGATCGTTTCCCTTTTTATAAACTGAATCATAAAAATAAAAAATAGAAAAGGCAATTTCTGAATATGTGGCTGGATTAATGAAATTAACAGAACAGTGTGAGTTTAAAAGGGTTTAATGATACACTAAGGGAAATGCAAAATGAAGCCATTCAAACCCCAGCAGCTGAATGAAGCTGACTCGATCCCTTCTGTACTACAAATTGCTCTAGCAATGAAGATTGCTGCTAGAAATGCCATGCTGCTCCAACAGCATCTGGTAATCCTTACAACAGATAAACTGGTGGTGAGGCAGAAAGCACAGGCAGCACGTGGACTGTGCTTTTTTTCTCCCTTCTTGCGGTAAATAATCTTCAAGGCATGTTGAAGCACAAACAAAATGCTGCAGAAAAAAAACAGGAACCACCATCTCACAAGGGGAAGGGTGAAGGATCCCCCCGTCACCTCCTGAAACCTTCATTGTAGCAGCTCTACAGTCAATTAAGTGTTGTTTGTATTTCTCTGCTATTAAAAGAGCAAGACTTAATACAAAGCTCATTTCACAACCTGCTGTTTGTAACTGCAATAACACTGAGCCTGGTCAGAGAAGTGTGTTTGAATTCTATTTCAGCACTACAAAAACATGCACAGAGGAAATCCTTGCTGCATTGACTGTTGCTCCAGAAAAAGTAACAAAAATGCACTATTCGCCAAATATCTGTGCAGCAAGAAGGCAGTATCCCCCTCTCCCAGGGGGTGTAGGGTTTGAACACTTTGGGACTCAGTGCTCTACATCTAGGTACAGCCAGCCCAATTGGGTGTTGTTTCTTCTCAAGCAGGAGTCAGTGTTGAGCTGGGAGCAAGGGTGTCTTCCCGTGCAGGTGCTTATACCTCCTCTGGGCTGCATGCGGAGAAGCTGCGGATCCGCTGCTCCCAGTGAGGCAAAGGCTCACAGGCAGGAGGACATCAGGGATGAGGCATTTTCAGCATGCCAAGGATTGCAGTGAGAAGTTGATGACCATGAAGTCTTCAACAGAAGAAAAGTAGAAGCAACGGAAACTAGGTGGAATTGAAGAGTACAAAAACTATGGCCACATATTGCCCACGTTCCTTTGCTATCAGGAAGCAATTTGTCCAGGAAAAGTGACTAATGAAGAGAAAATTTTGACTATCAGCCAATTATCAGCCAATTGGACTGAGGCAGGAGCAGCTTGTAGCTGTGAAAATCGCAAATGTGACCAGTGGGTGTATTACAGGGAGTACCAAAAAAAAAAAGGCCCTGGCAGACCTACCCAGTCTAACTGCTCTGGGCTACCAATGGCTGCTCTTAACTGAGATCTAAAAATTCAGTGATTTTTTTTGTTTGTTTGTTTTCTTCTTTTTTTTTTCCCAGTTACTCTTCTGAGTTGTTCTCAGAAATTTTAAATTTCTTAAATCCTGATCTTTCAGGATCTCCTATAACAGGAGTTAAGTATTCTGGTTATTCCTGTGGTTTTCAGTCTTCTCCAGTAAATCTGTTGTGCCTCAACTGAAAGTTTGTTTCTGATCCATCAAACACAGACCTCAAGCTCCTCAAACTGCAGCTCAGCTATGAGGCAACAGAAAACTAATTGAATTTATATCCTTCCTGTCACAATCTACCAAAGGAACAGTGTTAGCCCCATCAGGAAGATCCTCTGATCTCTCCTGTTTCTGCTGTTTGCACAGACAGAAAACTAGTATTTGCGTATACCTGCCATACTTATTATGGTCTAGATAGTGATTATCAAACTTTATAATCTCCATCCTTAAAAGCTCTTAAATCTTCAGAGAGGTTTCCAGAAATTTATCCTCTCAAAATCCTATTGCTCAGAGAAGGTGCTGAGCATCCAGCCAAATCAGAGCTTACATGAGTTTGGAAGTGAAGATTCAGCCCTGAAATATATTCTTATTGCTATAAAGACATTAATTGATTCACATCAAACAATTTCCAGGAATTACCCCAGGCTGAATTTAAGCTCTAGTATTTTCTTCTGGATGTCTGGAAGCGCTGACTCATGAAGCAATCATGTTCTTGAGTACTTTGTTTATTGCCATTGTGTTTTTATCCCCACATGTGCAGAAAATAGTCAATAGTACATAACTTTCTAGCCTCTCTAGCCTCTTCTGCATTTGTATGTTGGAGTGCTATTCTTTGCTTTGTCTAAAGGTCAAATTACATTAGCAGTTCACATTCCTGGTCAAACATGCAGGCAGATGTTTTCTTCAGGGGGCAGATCATGTAGGAGGAGGCATCTTTCTCCTCCGGTCTTCAGTCAAACTAGGCTTGTGATCCTCAGCTGTGTAAATGTGCATCTTAGCTGAATGGCACATGCTTCATTTTGGACTAGCATTTCAATTAGCTTAAAACTATTTAAGGGTCTGTTATCTCTTAGCTTAAATCCTAGGACACTAAATTAATGGCAAGTCTGCTGTTGACTTCAGGAAATGGTGCAGTGACTCTTGCCTCCCTCTCAGCCAAAATGTGTTTCTGTTATGAAAAATGGAAATACACTTCACAGTATTTAGCAAGAACACATTCTGAAATGCAATTGAGCACTGAGGAAATAGTCTGTTTCACACACACACACACACACACACACAAAAAAAAAAAAAAAAGAATTTATGTATGCTAAAAAAGAAATGACTTTCTCAAACTCTCTCTTTGATTAGTCTAATAATCCAAGGCTGTGACAGGTCTTCTGTAGAGCTGGAGGTCCTTGTGGATCTAACTTCCAACTGCATATCCTTATTTGAGATCTACTAATTTTCTTCTCCTTTCTGTGAAATTTAAAATCGCCAGTTTGGATTTGCAAGGTCTGGTTGAGTATCCCTGCACAAGGAACTGATTAAAGGAAGTGTTTCAGGGTCAGGTGATAGCAACATAATTTCAAGTTTCTGAAGCTTTGCTTCTAACTCCCAGGAAAGAAAATTTTGAAATCATAAAGAAGAACGTAAATAAGGCAATGCTTCCTCCAGGCAGCTCCCCTGCAATGGTGATTACTGAGAGAGCTACATTTTGGAAAATCTGAGGCAGGAGGTTCACCTATGCTGTTCTGGTAGATTTTATCTAGGCTGGGTCAGGAGGTCTGTCTCTGAAACTGCCCCCTAATTTACTCACTGGGTTTTAGAAGAAGCCCTCACCCAGAAGCAAAATAACCTGCAGAGTCTCCTGGTGGCTTTCTTAGGCACAGTCACACAACAGCTGGTAGTGGTACAGTGGATGGAGAGGAAGGTTGTGTTTTGAGGCAATGCTTAGAGAAAGAATGAGTATGGGGTGGATTTTAGGATGCCACTGTGGAGCTATTTGCACTACAGTGGACACACTGCGTTATGTGAACTATGTTCAGCTGCTAAGAGGTTTGCAACACTGTGTTGAAGTTTCTCAAGTTAGTGAGCCCTGGTTGGGTGAATCTTTTAATAAACAGACATATATTCATTAAAGGCAAAACAACACGGCCATATCCAAGACTGGACTAGGAAAAAACACACAGCTCTTGTAGAAAATGTTGTGACTTTTCCTTTAAAGAAAAAGAAAGCTGAAGTACAACTATGACTGTGGAGCTAAACTTTAAGTCACCTTTCTGTCAGTAATAGGTGTCTTGCTACTCCTGCGGAAACCTTTGGGGAAACCTACCCAAATTAGCAAGCTTTGAAAAATATTGTTCTGGTTAAGTCAGAAGAGTCCAGCCTTGCTTAGCTTGATCACACCACTGATACCTCCTAGCCTGAACGTGCATCACTCTCCAGCCGGTGCACATGTCCCAGCTCAGCCCAGCAAGGGCCCAACAGGCTTTTCCTTATGTGGCTCCCGTCTGTGCTCTCACTGCCACCCACTGGGGAAGCCCTCAGGAAGCGGAGGAGGAAGCCATCTGATCTGAGTGTCAAGGAGGACAAAAGCAAAGCTGGGTGGAAAGGAAAGAACCCCTTTATGGCAGCAAGATGTTTCCTGTAGGAGCACTGGCAAATGGAGTGGAAATGTGGGACTACTTAGGCAACAAGACATGGCTTGAGAGATGGAAACGAAGAAGGAGAGATAGATCAGAAGAGGATTTAGGAAGAGAGAGTTGGATGTGGGTTGGAAAGGAAGTGATGGCTGGAAGGTGAAATCTGAGGAGCAGATCCTGGGATAGTTGAGTAACAAGAAGAAACTTCTCTTTCTCAGCTGCAGCTCTTTTCCTAGTCTCAGAGTCAATCAATCAAAAATTAGGAACTTGGAAAGAAGGTTATCCTGTGAAGGAAAAGATTGCAATCCTGTGGGGAAAAATACTATGTGATCAAGCAATTAAAGTCTGTATTATGATGTATATGCACAAGTAGGCCAAACTGAAGTTGTGCAGACAGTAAATATTATTTTTTAATTATATTGTAGAAGCATTTTATGACCTGATGATTTTTTTTTGTTTTATTTAGGGAAAGAAAATTGTGAAAATATGTACAGCAGCCAAAACAATGAGATAGAGAACACTAATCCTGGAAAACATTCAAGCAGCATTTTGAAGTGACAAGAAACTATCTTGAGAGAACCACAGGCTACCAGAATTTATTTCCACTTCACTTATGAGTTCATGTGATTTCTGTTATATCTTCTTTTCGCCTGGAAACTGACCAAGTATCTATGGGGATATATTTTTAGTCACAACACTGCATTTCAAGGAATAAATAGTGCTGATGTCTCTCTTAATGACACTTTTTTGTTGTTATTTCAAGAGGAAATATGTGTCTATTTGTTCATGATAAGAGAAGAAGATTGCATTATGCAGAAGTTTCTCAAGTCTTCTGAGTGCCATTATGTGAAGCCACAGATTAAACAAGCGTACCCAAAAACATATAGAATTAAGGGATGAAGAGAAAGACCACTAGTATTAAAAGAAATAGTTCCCCAAACACTTTGAATCAGCCTTATTTGTTCACTGGAAACCTTGGTACCTTTTCCATTGGAAACCTTTACAGCTAATAACATTGGTAATATTTAAAATGAGAGTGATGCTTCACGACCATGCTTATTTAAAAATCAGTGTAAAAACTTTTTCGGGGATAGTGTGTCAGCTTCAAGGAAAAGGTTTTTGCCTGCTTGAATGGTTGAGTTTCCTAATGCTGAGGAAACCTGATCAGCTGGTCTACCGCCTAAAGACTTTAGAAGCAGTAGCTCGGTCCCAGCCTTGCTTTTCCCAAGGAAAAAGGAGGCACTTTAGGGCCTGACTTCGATGAAGAAGAGTTATGACAATCCTGAGCATTTCTAATAAACAACCCCCCTGCCCAACATTTCAGGAAGGGCTCAGTCTTCATCATTAAGACCATGTTTTCCTACAGGATCAGGGCCCTCAGAAGATGGCCGTTCTTACAGATGCACCTCTTTATGACCAAAGATTAGTTTTATTAAGGTTCTGGGATTTTATATTCCTGGCCAAATTCTGCATTGATTTATATCCTGTGCTTTTCCATTAAGAAGTTCACACTGAGAAGCACCTGCCCCAGTAGGTGCATTCTGTGAAATAAACTGTGAGTCTCCAGCAAATGGTCATTAATACTGCAGCTCTTCCCCTGGGAACCATCCAGTGAGAACCCGAGTGGCCTATTTTATTATGATGGGAGTGTCAAAATTTGGTCAAGAATCTCTGGTCTCTAAAGCACTCTGGTCAGATATAGCAATCTCGTGGTTTTATCTACAGTGCCATTATTTTCCCCTTCTTTGTGTTTGGACAATGAATTAAATTATTTTGGAGCAAAGCCAACGTGCTTCTCAGACTTTGTTTGAATATATTCCCAATGACTTCGGTTGGAGTTTAAAGAAAAACTAGACCAAATCCACAGTTTTCTACTCCTTTATTATTAGTTTAAAGCAGAGGCTATCTTGTAGCTCACTTTTAAATAAATTAACTCATTAGAAAAGTCAGTGGGAATTTGGCTCTTCTGTCTGCTAAAAGAGTTTTTTTTTTAATTAATGTGTTTTGTTTTAAGACATGGACTTGGCTTCTATCATCATGCCCAAAAGCATGCACCATTGCCCCAACCACGGCCTTTGCATTGATATCAGTTTTGCATATTGGAGACTTAGGGGAGTCAGACCTTTATTTAGCTGTATTTGATACCTCTTAACCAGCGCCTCAATTCGCAGTGACTCATGGAATGGATTTAATTCTTTCTGGGAATTGGCAGAGGTTTTGCCTAACTCTCAGCACTGAACGAGGTAGGCAGCCAGCTCCAATGGACCAAGCAGTGGCAGAGAGTCCCGAAGTGAAGTCCTTGCCAGCCCCTTTTACTCCGAAGCAAGCAGCATGTCTCTACCTATAGGGGCCCGGGATGGAGGACCCTATTGAGCCGCATATGCCTGAGCTGGGAGCAGCTGCTGCACTTGCTGCAGCAACACCAGCATCTGCCTCTGCACAGGGGCAGCTGCAGGGCATCACCAACCCCTTCAGGCACCAAGGCCCATCTTAGATCACCAAAAGTTCAACTGGATTTATTTCTGATTCTTTCAAATGGACATTACTAACTTCATATGTCATTTTCCGGATGGCAGTAGATAATAGCTTTAGTGACCAGCCCCTTTCGCTATAAGAAAAGTTGCTCTTTGAAGCTAGAGCTTGAGATCACAAGTGGAGGATGTGCCCCCAGTCGGTCTGAGGAAAATAAACAGTGAGGTCCATTCTGCAGTGCCACCTTTAACAAACATGCAGCACTATTCAGAGCTTTTAAAAGAAAACAACACAGTTCCTCCTGCCACCCAGTAAAAAATGTGCATTCGCAATCTCCTCTTGTTTTGCATATGATTGGTAGCATACTTTTAAACTGCTGTAAGTAATAAAAATATATATGTGCAAGTTGGCTATAAGAAATGCCAAAGTTTCACCTAATAAAATTTTGGTATGCCTCAATTTTCAAAGTAAATTTGATTTATTTGAGCCACCAGCCATCTGATGACAGCCTTGTGTTTTTTATATGAGTCATGTCCCAAGGGGTCTAGGATATGCCAATAGTGTACCTTGGATCAGATCCAGTGTCCGCAAACAGGTTTTCATTAGACTTTGATGCCAGTTGCATCGGGGAGGAGAGAGGCTGCTGAAAACCAGCTTTACTTTGGGATCATTTCTTTCTTTTAGAAAAAATAACAAAGATCTTTTTTAGAGAAGCTTTACGCCTCCACATTGTAGGTGTATGGCAATATTTTAGGGAACAGTAATCTGTTATTGCAGGTGGTCATGCTTCAAGCACTTCCGTATTTTGAGAATAGATCAGACAAAGTGCAACAACTTTTATTGAAAAATTGCCGAATTTGTAAATTAGAAACACATTTTTCTGCGGCTAAGATTAAGTTAGCATGTATTGCAGTTACTGGGACTTCTCTGAAGCAGTAAGGGGAATATAATTACATACATTATTCCACATATCCTGGGTTGAGACTGTGGGCATGCCTAGGGCACCTCAGTCACCATGTTCTAGATGCATGTGTTTAATATCTGTGGAGATGCCACAGTGTCTTTGCACTTAAGGTCTTTAAAAGGTAAAGTGTACATCTGTCCCCCTCTTCCCACCCAGAGCTGGCAGTGCTTGCTCCCCGTTGGCAGTGTGGGAAGGCAGCAGGAACTGGATTCCGGATTCTGGGAAGAGCCGGTGTCGCGCCCTGCTTTACTGTGGTCACCGTAATTGATTCAGAGGGATCACATTCAGCCTAAAAATGGAAGCCAGGCCTGGCCTCCTCTTCCGGTAAGGTTACCACACTTTGAAATTTTGAGCACGACAGGACCTTAAATGGCAGTTGAGGAAACTCTAAAAGACATGGAGAGATGCTGCAGAATGTATATTCCAATCCTATGAAATAATGTCTTTGAGGCAGACAGATTCGCATTCAGCACTGTGGTGACCAGGCATGAATGTGGAGCCTGTGGCCTATATCTCTTTTTTGATAATGAGATAAATATTTGAAACAAAAGCAGGCTTAATTCTTTATATTTTTCCCTCATAACCCTAGGTCATTTCCATGCCATGGGGAATAGAAAAGCCTTGTGCATCTTTATCCAACACCCTTTTTGATAAGCTCAGGGCCTGGAAAGCCACCATCTTGTCACTCTGAGCCCTAGAAAACTGCAGAGAAAAACAGCCCTGCTCTCAAAACAGAAGGTAAATATGCTATCCCTCCTGTCCTGGCTGGCTGGATTTTTTTTTGCCCTTGGCATTTTTCCTTTTTCTGAGCCATCTCTACTGCCATCACAGGGCAAAGCTTGGAGGGAAGGCTCAGCTCCAGAGGCTTTAACTGACCAACCTAGGAGGTCACCAGCAGCTTTGAAGAGCTTCAAACTTCTCCTCAAACTGTTCCCCTTCCTCCTTTACACCAAAATATATTTTTTGAAGAACCCAGGGCTTGAACAGAAATCTGCATGGTGCCTCTTCTCTCTGCCACTTCTCTCCTGGATTTGAGGCCTCAGGTGTCAGAGGCAGTCTGAGTAACCTAGACAAACCAGAAAACTTGAAAACTTTAAGCTGTAAGAGAAAAATACTCTGAAAATCATAATTCTCTCCACCTTGAGCAAGCACTGAAAGATGAATGCATCAAAATCAGAGAGGCATATAGACGCTGCCTTGATAAAATCATATATATACCATAGATAGAAGCAAATTATTCAGCTTCTTCCTAGGAGCTCTTCAAAGATCATGGTGTAAGCTCAGACCCATACCTCTCTTTTCACTGATGTAAGGGAGGTGGCACACAACTGCTAAGTGTTTGAAAGGTGGTACAGTGTCTGGGGTTAGTATTTTAACAGGCATAGAACACGTGGTAGAGGAAAGATTAGAGCACTGAGCAGTGCATAGTGAACATCTTTTGCAGAGCCACATTATTCTCCAGTGGAATAGATACTTCTCGCAATACAGGTTACTACTCAATACTCATTTTCTAACTTACAGGTAGCATTAATATGCAGGTATTAATTCTCTGCTTCCTCATGCTTCTTGTTTTTCTCATAAATAACTATTAATTCCTGCAACACCCCTGGCAGGTATATAATGCACCCACATTTTTCTGTGCATTTGAGCAGTCACGCAACATCAGGACGTACCAGCTGTGCAACAGTGCTTGTTCTCCATCCATCTCCAACTACGTGAACCTGCATGGACCACTTTATTTCTACCTGTGTTCCTTCGTGTGCTTCTTGCATTCTTCCACAAATGATCTGGTTTCACACACTTGATTCTTGAAAACAGAGTCCATGCAAATACCCCACACCATGTGGTCATTAGTCACACTCGATTACGCTTTTCAACAACTTCTCAGTGTGAACCCTGAAAAGGCACTGTTCTTTTTTTACACTTTTTTTTCTTCCTTTTCGTTTTCTTCCTTTTCTTCCTTTTCGAATATAAGTATGCAACTGGTATAGGTAAAGGAAAGGTCTCTGCTGTGAGATTTTTTTTTATTTATTTCTCTTACATTACATTTTTTTTCTTCCTTTTCGTTTTTTTTGTAAGTATGCAACTGGTATAGGTAAAGGAAAGGTCTCTGCTGTGGGATTTTTTTTTATTTATTTCTCTTACATTTTGGCAGGAAAGAACTGTTTCTGTGAACTTGTATAGTACAATGCTTAATCCATTTAGATATTCAAAATAAAAGAAATTGTCACGCATTTTCACAAATAAAGGTTTTCTTTTGGTTCTGGTAAAAGCTTATGAAAAGCAGCCCCCAGGAAATGCAAGAAAGTGTGTACTTCCCCAAATGGTCTGAGCCTGGAAACTTCAGCAGCATCTACAAGAGAGAAGGGACTAGAATACAAGACTCACCATATAGGCTTAGGAAAAATGCAATCGTCAGTAGCTAACTGAAGAAGCTACATGCAAAACTGAGGTGAAGAAGTATCACCTACACAACCACAGATAAATGACATTGCAAGAGGTTCAGATCTCCTTACACAAAGTAGACTTCATTACGTATTTATAGAGAGCAGATACAGGTCTGAAGAGGCTAAACTGATAGAAACTATATAAAACCCCCAAAAAAGTCAGTTAAAGTGTCTCCCTATGTAAATTCCTTTCAGGAGAATGTGTCTGTGAGTACTTGGAGCACACATTAGGCCAGCATGCACCTGGTTTGCATGCCCATAGATGTGATGCACTTGGGTTTAATACTGTGTTGAGGGTGACCAGAGACTATATAACACACAACATATTATCCAGCCTCCAAAGGCAGAAGATGTGCAGAGAAAAATAGCTGCAGGCCCTGGTACTAGGCATGCCGGATATTGCTCTAAAGTTTGCTTCTGACATGAATGAACATTAAAATATATGCAATATACACTCTGTGTATACACAGACATGTATGTTCCCATGTAAGGAACTTCCTTTCTCAGTTTGCCTTCTTTTGTAAAGGCAGACACGACCTGTCCCATACTACTGAAATCATCTTCCATCACCAGTCCCACCAGTGACCCAGCGGCTGTAGCCAGTGCTATTCCCTATGTAGGGCTCCTTCCCAATTCACTTAGTCTCTGTCAGTTCTGGCTTTTTCTCCATTCTTCAACCACAGGAAGGAAAGGGAAACTTGAGAATGCTTTTTTTTTTTCTTTTTTCTTTTTCTTTTTTTTTTTTTTTGTCAGAAGCCATTTTTCTCTGACCAGAGAAGTGGCAGCAACATGACATATGTCCGGACATTACCACCTGGCTGCTGCCTCCTTCTGGTCGAACTGACAACAGCCATGTCCTCTGGTGACCACTAGGCCACTGAGTGGCTACAGCTCTGTCTCTGTAGTCAGCTATAGATCCTGTCCCTCAGCTTTGCACCCTTTCCTTCTTGTAGCTCTGGGCACTGCAAGGATGAGGGAGGGAGGATGGTTGGTGCTTTTTAAGTCTTGAAGTATATTTTGCATTAAAAATTACTATGTATTAGGAATTTTTTCAGTTTCTTTTATAGGTCAGCTAAAATCCTTAAGACTTCTTTTGTTCCATGAGCTGAAGAGTTTATTCCTCTTGTTTTCATTCGTTTTCTTTCTGCAGGCAAACTTGAAGGATTTATGCTACCCTGTTCAAAAGTCCTGGCTCTCTTTTCTGAGAGTGAAACACGTGTTTCTGAGGTGAAACATGCACCTGTGAAATTTGTGCTTTTGCAGAGTTTGTTGAGTTTCATATTTTGCTCACAAACATTTTTTCTCCACACTCAGTGGATTGCAGGAACAAGTATTAACATATGGACAACTTATTTTACACAGAGTCATCTCATGGATGTCATCTTAAGGACAGTATAAACGCATCTGTGTCAGGGTAACTGGCTTGATAAATAACTGAAAACTCTTATTTCCTTCTCCTGCCTAGAACAATGAAAATTTTGTATTATGTATGTTTAAAAATGAGTCAAATTCCTAAAGAAGAAAGCAAACCTTTTTTCCTCCGTTGCCCTTCTGACTCTTGTTCTTCAACACATAGCATGCCCTCGGGTAGGCAAGGGATTTACCAAGGGTGATGTTACAAGGTGTCCTACAAGGCGAGGCTGAAAGACCTAGGTTTGTCAGATTCGAGAGGAGAGGAGAGGAGAGGAGAGGAGAGGAGAGGAGAGGAGAGGAGAGGAGAGGAGAGGAGAGGAGAGGAGAGGAGAGGAGAGGAGAGGAGAGGAGAGGAGAGGAGAGGAGAGGAGAGGAGAGGAGAGGAGAGGAGAGGAGAGGAGAGGAGAGGAGAGGAGAGGAGAGGAGAGGAGAGGAGAGGAGAGGAGAGGAGAGGAGAGGAGAGGAGAGGAGAGGAGAGGAGAGGAGAGGAGAGGAGAGGAGGGGAGGGGAGGGGAGGGGAGGGGAGGGGAGGGGAGGGGAGGGGAGGGGAGGGGAGGGGAGGGGAGGGGAGGGGAGGGGAGGGGAGGGGAGGGGAGGGGAGGGGAGGGGAGGGAAGGGAAGGGAAGGGAAGGGAAGGGAAGGGAAGGGAAGGGAAGGGAAGGGAAGGGAAGGGAAGGGAAGGGAAGGGAAGGGAAGGGAAGGGAAGGGAAGGGAAGGGAAGGGAAGGGAAGGGAAGGGAAGGTCTATAGGTGAGTCTGCAACCACCTAGGGCAGAGCAGAGGCAGAGCCACCCTCTTCTCAATATTGCACAGTTAAAGGCGCAAAGGCAACAGGAACAACTTAGCAAATCCCCATTATATATCAGGAGAATTTGTTCATAATGAGGCTGGTCAGAGATCACAAAAGGTCACTCAGTATCTTAAGGATCCTCTCTACTCAATAGACCTGACTCTAAACAAATTGACCCAATTTTGAAATTAGATAACTTCGAAGTGATTCCTGCTTTGAGCAGGGGAGAGGAGGACCTGATGACCTCCAGAGATTCCTTCAAGTCTTCATAGACATTCTATGATTCCCTATTCTATTTTCCCGTGGAAATGACATAATTGTAGCTCTGCTTCTCTCATGAGCATGTCAACTGCTGTCTAGCTAGCCAAGGACTGAAACGCTTAAGTGTACAGACAGCTCAAATTTTTTTAGCACTGAATTGTTACTGCCCTGTGGATTTGAAGATTGCATCCGGATGAGAATCAGTCACTCAGGTCAATGAAGTGGTGTGGGATGAATGTGGGAAGGACAAGGACTGGCCTCCAGACAAAGAATCAAGAGGAGAGCTCTGGAGAATTAGCTCGTTGTATCACCTACTGCCAGGAGAAGTAAAGGAAAAGAGCTGGAGAATTTCCCTTCTCTGGGAGTATTTATCCCCATGCACACTTCGACCTTGGCTTTGCAGGGCTATGGCGTAGGCAACTGCAGCATCATGATGATTTATGACCTTGCATTGGATTCAGTCTCAAAGCAACAACAGACCTGTGCTTGAAACTGGTCCTCACCAACTGGACATTATTCTACATTACTTTTTTTTTTTTTTTTTCCCCCTTGGGGTGTCTTGACTATAAGGCTTTGTCATCCTCTTAAAAGAAGTTTTACTGGCTTCTGAAATCTAATTGGCATAGGGCTAGTGATCACTGCCAGACTCCTCATATTCTACTGTCACAACAGAAATGCAGAAGACTTACATGAGAGGGGATGCAAATAGTGGACTCCCTGGTGGCCCTACTTCTGAAAATCCTCTTCTTCCCATTCCCAGTGCTTGCTTTGATATAGACTGAATATGATGCTAAAAATCCATCTCCCCAATTCCTAGCATTCAAAATGAACAACACAGGAGGGAACTGGTAGGGTTAAAAAAAAAAAAGGAATTGATTAGTTTTCCACCAGGAAGTCAGAAAAGGTGGAATTCAAGTGCATCAGGGATGATGGGAAAGTTATGCTCTGGTGAATATGATTATTTAGATTTCTTCTCCTTTGTTGAAGTCTGCAGTAAAAGAATACTTCTCTGGCATAAAGTTCTTTTACTTCACTACAGTATGTCATGCTAATCAAATAAAGATCAACATTTTAAAAGGTCATTAGATCTTCAGCTCAAAAAGGCCCAATTTTCAGCAAAGGTGGAGTATAAAAATGTGCCTCCTCTAGATCGATCAATTCAGCTAACTGAAAACCAAAGCACCTGGACCCAAGCCTCCATGTCAGTAGTGATTTGTGTTTTTCAGAATGAGTCTCTTAGGTGGTAAACATCATTGCCAGAACAGCGATTTGCTGATTAGACTCTAAGACACTTGATGCTAAGTTTCTGTAGTGAAAGTAATTGACAGTTCTAACTACATGAAATTTGCTTTATTTTCAATACCTGTGAATAAAAAGGGAGAATTCTGAGCCTAGATCTAACATAGCTTGTTTATATGATAAAAACAACATTTGGAGGTTTATGTTGGCCTGAAAACAAGCATTATCATGAGAACTGAAACCAACCTCACAACTTATTATTTTGAGAATGTTTTTAAATAGCCACAACATTTGTTCTCTATACAAGGACAAGACAAAAATCACCCCAGAGGGGGAAAATACATTCTACTCTACAACTATTCTAAAGATGATTCTCCACTTTTTTTTTAGCAGAATTAATATCCAGACTTTGACTAATTATGTCTTTTTACATCACCCAATGGGAAGAAATCATAGTTGTTGGCACAACAGAGAAAATGTTCATTGTCTCAGTGCCAATAGATGTCTAGGCAAGCTGGAATGACTGAAATATGGAAACTGACTGAAGTCCAACCTTTGCCTTGAAAGCCAAAGGAAAAGGCAATATTTTGATATCAGAATTCAAGATACACATTCTAGGAGCTCATTCTTTGAACACCTTTCCACAAGCCATTTTAAAGGGAGGGCCTCTTCTTGGCTTCTCTTGGTTCTTTGTCTTTCGAAGTCATGTCATAGATGAAGAGAACAGAGGTGAAATTTGAAGGCTCTATTTTAGGAAGGACTCTCCCAGCAGGATACAGTTAACCTTAGGCCTTCAGCCCCTGTTCAACTTTCTGGGATTCATGCACATAAATTTAAGTTAAAATTAAATTTTCCATTCAATCCCACTTTAGGACACAGATATTCTCTGCAAAGTCACACAGAAAGCTTTTGGGAGAACTTTTACCCACCACTCCCTGCATTTACCAGACAGATAGTTTGAGTTTCCAGAGCTATGTCTATAGTTTTATCCCATGGGAAAGGCAGGACTCCTCATACAAAATTAAATTATTTTTCAGAAAACTGTCTCTTCCTTCCCTTAAGCTCTTCAACAACCTGCTGTATGAAAAATGCTGGACCAAAATAAAGTAACTGGCATAGGTGTACAATTGCTGTCCAGTGTTTACATTGCTGCTCACGTGCCTTCAAGCCTAGTTCTTGGAAAGAAGAGTTTTCTGGGTTTATGGGTTTTTGTTTTTGCTTTTGTTTTTAAACTGGCATTTCTTTTAACCATGAACTTACTTACCTCCTTCCATGGTACAAACTCAAATTTCCCCAGCAATTGCCTCCCACAGTAGTGCTCACCTTCTTGCCTGTGCAGGAGTCCAAGATGGGGAGAGCTCTCAAGACACAGCATCCTCAGGGATGAGGAGAAGAACATTTTCACCATGTCCTGTGAAGAGGACATAAGAGGCCAAACTCTACATTATTACAGTGGTGAAATGCCACAGACCTCAGCAGAATAACTTTGGATTAAAATGTATACTTTTATAACAAAGCTGGCCAACGACCTCCTCAACCAAAAATTGGCTGATGATTCCTTTCCCATCTCCCAAACAAAACACATTAGGGGATGTGTTTCCTGGTTCTGCTTTGGGAATGAGAAGATAAAACACTTTTTTTTTTTTTTCTGTCAGCATGGAAATATGCAGTAAAACACAGCTCAAAGCAAACAAAATATGCAAAATTCCAATGGCTAAACTAGGGAGTCTTTACATCCTTTTCCAGCATATTGACTCATTTTATATCCATTGGTACAACTGTGTAAATCTGATAAATAATGGCTTAAATAACATACACAGAAATCATCATTCATTTTTCCAAATTGCCACTGGAGCTGGCTCAGACTGCATGCATTTATAATACTCCAGCAAAGTTTGTGGTTCATAGGCTGTTGTGCAGACACTCACATCTGCTGTTTTGCTATAGAGCTTTAGAAAGCCTTCTAGTGCAGCCCATAAACACGGCTCCAGAAAGAGAGTTTGGGAAATGCTGAATGGCATACAGCGTGTGGGGCCAAGTACTGCACTGACCCAGATTGCTTTGCTACCCTTCTCTCAAGGCATACCGGTCTCCAAGTTGCGAGTCCCCCACAGCCCAACAGAATCATCTCATTCTCGAAAACCTTTCCTTTCATTCATACTGTATCTTTTTCAAGATGAATTGCAGAGGGATGAGCATATTCAAGTGGAAGATGAATCACTCATATATTTAGCCAATTTAATAAAGTAGAAAATATGAATGAAACGGCCCTTTTAATAGCTTTGGCTGCTTCCACAAGGTGATTTTAAAAGCAGGACTGAAGCACTGAGCTTGGCATTCAACTGGGAACCAGCAACATATGGAACAGGGCACCTGGATGATGTACTCCTGGCAACCTCTAATGGGACATTTGCTTTCAGAGCCATCTGGAGCCTCTTTTTAAGGTCAGTGATTTCATTACTTAGCAATTTCAGTGATTCATCCACAATTCATAGTTATGCGGCTCACTACAGGTAGGTCAAAGATGATGGGATGGAAAAAGTCCCTGTGCCAATAATGGCTGTTTCTGGATATAGGATCAGCAAGCAGAAAGGGCATCAGGATTATGGGAGCCTCCAGGGCGGGCCTGTTTTTACAGAGCAATGTGCTATTGGGGCATCAGTAAAGGCTACTTAACTTCCTAGTTTCTATTTCACTTCAGTAGGAGTTAGAGGCCTAAAAAAAAAACCTAAATCTGGGCCAAAATTCTCTGAAATATTTCCTCTGTTCATGGCATCTATCGCCTGTGAGCCACGTGACCAACTTACATCTAGCAATAATTTTTGAGAATGACTATCTGGTATCTGTAATACGGTAGAGCTACATAAAAAGATCATATGTCAGAGAAGATTCACAAGTATTATGCTAGGCTAGGATGAAACTGGCCATCAGTGCTCTCTGCGTATCTTCCTGAGCAGAGCACACCTCATTATAACATAAAAACTACATCCAAGAAGAAAATGGCAGGAAGAAATTGGCAAGGATCAAGGCTCACCCTCCACAGCCTGCTCTGAAATCCAGCCCTGGATCCAGAGTATAGATTTTCTTGGAAAGCACCACAACTTGAGATGGACAACTGAAAAGAATGAGGGGATATTCTGGGCAGCAAACCAGAGTTTTTTGCTCAAGTGTTTTTGTACACAAGACAGAGGTAGACATTGCTATCTCATTTTAGCCTTTACAAGACACTAGGTAGGCCTTGAAGCAACATCCCTTGATAAAAATCAGTAAATTGTAACATTCGGTATGCATGATTTTATTTTCTTTCTTTGAATATGAATTGAAGAATCTAATCTAAATCACAAGCTGAAACCTTGGGTGCAGACACTGTGATGTCAGATGGAGCATTTTTAAAGAAGAAACATCCACATGAGCAAGAGGAGGATCAGGTTAGGGAACAGATAAACAGATTGAACATATACAAGTTCATGGGACCTGACAAAAATATGATAGAGAGTAATTAGCATAGTAGTTAGCATAGATTTATGACAGAGAAGTCATACTTGACTAACCTGACATCTTTCCAGAATGAGATGACTAGCCTGATGGACAAGAGGAGAGCAATCAATGTTATTTATCTTGACTTTACTAAAGTGCTCAACACTGTCTCCCATGACATCCAGAGTTAGACTGAGGATTTAAAAAATGACTGAACTGCTAGAGTCAAAAGGTTGTGGTCAATGGCACAGAATACACCTGGATCCTGGAAACTAGTGATGTGTGGCAGTGGTCAATACTAAGGGTCAATATCATCTCAAAGCTTTATTGATAACCTGTATGATGGGACCAAATGTACCCTCCGCAAGTCTGTATACAACCCGAAAGTTGGAGGAGTGGCTAGTACACCAGAAGGTAGTGCTGTCATTCAGAGAGTCCTCAACAAGCTGGAAAAATGGTCCCGCAGGAGCCTCATGACACTCAAAAAAGTGAGGTGCAATGTTCTGCCTTGGGGAGGAGTAGTCTCAGGCACCAGTACACCAAGTGGAAGGCAATCATTTGGAGAGAGAAGTTTGTCAGAAAAGGACCTGAAGATACTGGTGGACAAGTTGAACATGGACCAACAATAAACCTTCGCTGCAAAGAAGGCCAACAGTAACTTGGGGTGCAACAGGAAGAGTGTTGTCAGAAAGTTGAGAGAGGTAATACTCTACATTGGTCAGGCTGCATCTGGAGTGCTGGATTCTGTGTTGGGCTCCCCAGTACAAGAGAGATTTGCACTTAGTAGAGTGGGTTAAGTAAAGGACCATGGAGATGGCTAAGGGACGAGAGCATCTCTCACCGGAGCAGAGGCTGAGCAAGCTGAGACATTTTACCTGAAGAAGAGAAGGCTCAGGAGTGGTCCTATGAATACTGGTATAATGTGTATAAATACTTGAAGGCAGGGAGTAAAGAAGACGGAGCCAAACTCTTCTCAGTGGTGCCCAGTGAAAACACAAGAGACAATGGGCACAAACTGAAATGCAGGAAATTACACTTACACATAATAAAAAAAAAACCTTTTCCCTGTGAGGCTGACAGAGCGCAGGAGCAGGTCACCCGGAGAGGTTGTGGAGTCCCCATCCATGAAGATATTCAAAACCCAACTGACAACATTCCTGGGCGACTTACTGTAGCTGACCCCTCACTGAGCAGGGAGGTTGGACTTAGTGTCCAGAGATGCCTTCCAACCTCCATGATGCTGTGATTCTGTGGAGGCTCCTTTCTATTCCAGAGAGTTTTCACTAAGTGCTTGCGTTACTCGGCCAAACCAACTTTCACTGATGGAGGCAGTGTGGCATGAAAGGTGGCTCACATGCTCCATTGGCAAATGAGGTACACTTTAGGAATTAGTCCTTTTTTTTTTCTTAAGAATCACAAACAGTAAACAATAACATGACTTTATTCATTATACAAAATTATTGACCCCACAATAATGATGTTCTTTTTCCCCTCTGTTTTCCTTTTTTATGAGGGGGAAGGTGGAGGAGGGAGATGGGGTTGCATATTTTTTGGAAAGGTTTGACATGACATCATGTGAAATATATAAGGGTTATATGGACCAAGTAGATTACCACAAGGACAGTTAATGTTAAAAAAGAATGAGATTTTAGGATTTGGGGAATGGGAGGATGCT
Source organism: Tinamus guttatus (assembly GCF_059628265.1). Classification (NCBI taxonomy): domain Eukaryota; kingdom Metazoa; phylum Chordata; class Aves; order Tinamiformes; family Tinamidae; genus Tinamus; species Tinamus guttatus. The sequence continues at coordinate 326,246 of NW_028288604.1, read as the reverse complement.
TCCCTAAGGCTGGTCCTTAGGGAAATGAGACTTCCTACCTTCTGTTTTAATCTAACTGCATAATCTGTTTCACAATCAGCTACTGACGGATGTCAGTTTTCCCATGAACACATGATTTTGTCTGCATGACTTCAGCTTAAAGACAGAAGGGCCACAGGGTGGGGAGATTGTTTTCCTTGCTAGTTTTGGGTGGAAGAGGCGGGGAGAAGATGGAGGAGTTAATCCCTCATTGGGTTTAAGTCTTTAAGAACTGGCTGTACCTTTGAGTATAGTCATAGTTGAGTTAAATTAAGTCCCTTCTCACTTAAGCACAGACACTTAAATACTGAAAGAGTAGGCAAAAAGCTTTCAATTATAGGATGATTTGCAAGGTATTTTTCCACTAGTCACTTAGCAAAACACAAATAGCTCTTCAAGCTGATTCATATGCTAGAGATTTTGAGAAGGGTTGACCAGCCTTTCATCTAACCTTTAAGCATGTCAGAAATTGAGATCTTATATCCATAATTTATTCAGCAGATAGTACTTTGCTTGCATGATTTCTTTCCCTCAAATATCCTTAAGAAAAACCCAGTCATACTGAATTGATTTTAGAATTGTCTAATGGCTAATTATACTTTAAGATTGTGGCTTTGGTGATCCATACATTATGATAAATCTTCAGGTTTGCTCTAGTACTTTCTGTACTAGCATCAGAATCTCAGCACACTTTCCACAATCTGCATTACTAATTTTGGATTGTGATAAAATAAAAAATAACCCTTGCACATTAAAATTAGTGACACTAAAAGCAAGAGCAAAAGTCATTCACAGAGCTTGCTTAAAGTAATCCCAGTGTCAATAAGGGAAATATTTTTTTTTCTAAATGCTAGCTGTGAAAATATATAGAGAAAAATTATACTTCTTTATGTTTGCTGCTATCCTATGTGAGAACATGCTGTCATTATCCAACAAATAAGTAGTCGGTATGAACAGCATGGAGCCTGTATAAAAATCCAACATTGCATTTTACTGGTGCAAGGATAGTACATTTAGTACATATAGTACATTTATACTATATAAGGAGAAACACTGAGTGAACAGATATTTGCTAAGTGTATTTGCGAAGTACCTTCCCTCAACCCTTCTACCCTCATCAACAATTAAAAAAAAAACGGCAGGAACTAACAACAAATATGCTGTTCCCAAATATACGGCCTCTGGTCTGAATGACCTTTAGTCTCAGTAAAATAAAGGTCAAGTTTTTAAGCTATTTGAATTAATGGATGTACATTGCTGCTCCGAGTGCTGAATTTCACTGATTTTGCACAACAGCAAGAAGATGGTGAATGTTTGGACGAGGAATACCACCTAGCTGAAATACGGTATTCACAGGGTTCACCAAAAATGGCCCAAGTAATGGAGAGGAAGTAACGTATATCACAGGGAACAATTACTGTTGTCCATCTGCATAATACCATAGTCTTGCTAAATTTCTTTTTTACCCTCTTGGTACTGGCAAAGTGAGTGACTAATATATTTAGTGCTATGAGAACTCCACAAGGCAATGACATCACATTACTCAATTCGTCTCCTGTGTACTGCGAGGAGTCAAAGGTCTCGTGTACACTCAAAAGAAAATCAAGTGACCTAGTCTGAAATGAAAGTAGTTTCCAACATAAACAAACCCAAAGATCAAGTATTTTTGCAGTTATGACAAACTAATTTGAAACTTAACGGTTTGGCCCTTGCTTTGAGTTAGTCATTTAATTTTGTTTTTTTAATTGGAAGAAAAATGCCAAATGTTGTCTGAGAATGAAACTTATTGGTATGAGATTTCTCCATTAGATGATGTTTCCTACACTGATCCTATGCTGCCAACAGCTAAAATACCTTTTAATGTGTTCTGGGTTTTAACGCATAACACTGCCTGAGTTCCATATGTTTACCATTATCCATAGACTCATCAGTCCCCTTTATTTTCAGTAGAGGCAGTTGTGGAAGGCGGCCAGACTGTGCAGCACTACAGTTCCGGTAGTGAAATTAGCAACTGCACAATATTCCCAGAGAAGTAGTCCTGTTCATTTCTGGCGGCAAGCCTATTTCTGACACAAAAATGTCCTTAGGAAAGAAGCTCTGTGTGCACGTATGTTTTCAAAGGCATGTGTGTGCAATGCGGTGTGTACTACACTAATACACAGAAAATACATCATGTATAGCTCAAACCTTCACCAAGCTGGGTAAACATCAGTGGCTCCACGTTGCAGTGCAAGACTTTGAGGTACTGAAGTGCACAGATGCCAAGTAACTTTCCCAGCATCATGCAATGAGCTTGAGCAAAGCTGGAAGCAGGACATAGGGCCGCAGCTCTGTGATGTCTTGTCCCTGATGGCAACCAAGGCCAGAGGAATTTCAGTGTCTCACTCCATCCACTGCACTTCTCCCAGTGTGTGTGGAAAGGCTGTGAATGAGGTTAGGAAACTGATCTGGTTTTAAGAAAACTTTTTCTTTTTTCTTTTTCTTTTTTTTTTTTTTTTCCAAGGCGTGGCAAAAGCATTTTGCAAATCCAGGAGAGGTGACAGGCGAGAGAGGATGAACAGGCAGGAATGCCATAAACTACCATTAGCAGATCCATAGCCTAAGTTAACCATATGTGCTGATGACATCCATGTGGTACTCTGTAGGAATAGGCAGTAAATTGAAATTATCACATGCCTTTCACTTACCTCACTTCCAATTCCCTGTCTGCTCTATAACATGCTCTTCTTGTACTCTACTTTCTCTTAATGAACTATTACTAAAAAGCCCCATAAACTCCTCTTATTCCCTGAACATGGAATATTTATCCTCAGCTTACCCTGTATTTGGTTTTTGCATAAACCATAATCAGACATAGACCATTGGCTCTTAGAGATAAAACTCAGAGTTGCCTCAGAAAAAATAAAAAATAAAAAAAGTATTGGTGGAATAAATGGTAGTGCTGGTTTTGCTGGAAAGGACCTCACCTAGGTGTGCCAAAGACGCGATATCTTTTTCTTTAGGAAAGTGATTCTAGAACATTTTTGCAGGTGCTGCCCTGCACATGTTACAGATCACTAGTCCTTTCCAACAAGGACTGATCATGTGGTTTCAGAACAACTAAAGTACATGGTTTTAAAGAGGAGTCACAAACATTCACTCACATCTAAAGTAGTAATACCCACTTCCCATACACATCCACTGAGCAAATTCATGCTATTACAGTAGTACCTCCTGGCTGTAGGTGCTCCGATAACTGGGGGCTCCAGTACCAGGTTACTGTAACCTCCATGCTCTAATCTGGCCACAGACTCATTTTTTAATTCAAATAAAATAAAATAAAATAAAATAAAATAAAATAAAATAAAATAAAATAAAATAAAATAAAATAAAATAAAATAAAATAAAATAAAATAAAATAAAATAAAATAAAATATTGCCTACGATTACTTTAAGTTGGGCTGGTTTGCTTCTTATCACTTGTCTTCATTGGATCTGTCTTTGTGTCAATAAGCTTGAATTTCTCTAAGTCCCCATCATTTTCCTGCATACTTTCATCTCCCCTCTGCTTAGCTGATGCAGACAGCTCTGTCTAGAGTATTGTAGGGAAAGATGGATTTAAGATGTGATGGGCGGTCAGAGCTTGGACCACGTACAGAACAGACCTCTGTCGGCTTATGTGGTTCTGCTTGTTTTCTGAATAATACAGTTTTCATGTGGACTTTTATTACCACTTCTCCACTATTCGCCTCAGACTAGCCTATCTCCTGCCTCCAGGCAATGCAAGGAATGCTCTTCCTGCTTTGCTCTGTTCATATGCACTAGTTTAACCTGGAGTTATGAGCATGATGCTGACATTTCCCAGGAAATCAGACTGGAGGATCACGACTGGTTCCATCTGGCCTTGGGAGTATTAAAGTTTTTTTGTTGGTGAGTATAGCCAAGTTGCCTGTTCTGTCTGCCTTTTCTTCTCTACTATAAAGTGCAGAAGTTGGATGATTGGGCTTAATTAAAGAAGTCAACATTGAAAAATAAATGTACTTTAAATACATAGTCAATATATATTCTACGCAGAGTGAATACATATTTGGGTGTGTAAATATATATTTGTATGTGTTTATCTATATGAATGCATTTAAATTTTGAGCAGGCTAAATTCTGCTAAAAAAATCTAAAAAAAAAAAAAAGTGGATGGAAACATCCTGTACCTTTCATACCTGACCTAGCCAAAGAAACTACATACAAATTAAGACTGCAAGTGAGGTGGCAACTTAGGAGCAACTTCAGTCCCTGAGCACTTTGGTTATATTGCTACTATTGTACGCAGTGAAGAAGCCACATGCGAGACTGCGAGGTGATCCGAACGCTAAACAGACATTCCAGCTGGTTTTGAATGCTCTCAACTGGGCGTGTTTGCTGGAAATGTGTCCTTTGGAGCACAGCCACTTTTCTCCCTCTGCTCTGAGTGCTGCTGGTGTGTTTGCTGACTTGTGGTAGTTGCGGGACTTGTGTTAGACACAGAAGAAGTAATGGCAATAATCCCTTCATCGTCAAAACCTGACTTGTAAGGAAGTAAAGATCCTGTGCATTGGTTACAAACCAGGTCACTGTCCCTGTGTCTGTAGCAAGGACCACTGAAATATCTCTGCCTCCGCTTGGGCAAGTGCTGTATATATACAGTGACAGTGAATGCACGTATCTAGTACTAGTACTAGCATCATTGCCTTAGGTAAGAGAAGCTGCCCCATAAGAAGACAAATCTTATTTTGTAATTGCTCATTGACTCCTAATTTTGTTGAGAATGCAGTCACTAACACTGACAATTTCTAAAGTTTTTTTAGCAGTTGAGCACAACTGTGTTATGAACACTGGTGCATAGCCATAACCATAACTCCAGCAGAGAACAGGTGAAAATGGTGCCCTCTAATAAAGACCAAAGATGAGTGGGAAAAAAAGTGCTGGGGAAGAAGGCAAGGATAGCTTAAACATGATGCTTGCTCTGAGGTTCTACTGATAAAAATATTGCCAATTTGCCACTCACTACATCTCGCTTCCAACCTCACAACTTCCCTAATTAAAGTTATCTATATTTTTTCTAAACATATCTGAAACATTATATATTTGAATCATGATTATATGATATTATATTTATGTTCTGTGTATACTTGGGGAAAGTATTACAAACTCAAAATATGTCTCATAACAGTTTAACTTATCGAAAATTTAAATAAGAGTGCCAGGAATTTGAAATATGACTTAATGATAGCCAACAGGAAAATTCAAAGACTTCAGACATTTTATAACATAAAGTATTATGATTTTAAAAATGAAAAGGCTGGAGAACACTTCTCAGCAGATCCAATTTTGCAGGACTTAATTAGCTGGCTTCATTCTTTTGAAAACTACCATTTCAGCTTTTTAATGAGGGCTTTGTGTTCCCTTGTGTATTCTAGGACTTTTTGTTTACCCAGAGAGGATCATGTACTTGGCACAGAGTTAGCTGCAATACAAATGGGCAAATAAAGCTACATATATCAATAGCGCAGAATGTTACCATCATTATTATTTGTTGCTCTGGCTTGAGTTGTGAAGGCAGCATAAAAAACAATATCATAATTTAGAATGGACTGACTGATAGATCCCCTGGGAAATGTATGAAGAAGTGTATATAGTGGACAAGTTGAGGGAAAGCTCAATACCACATAGAGAATGGAGTGAGATGTGCATACGCATGAATGAGAAGTAAAGAAAAGTGATCACGTAGGACCAAGGAGTAATTGGCTGTAGTGGATGGTCTGCATTAGCAGAATAAAATGTATTTTGAATGATATCCAAAGCAAAAGTGACGTAGAAACAATGCAGGAAAGAGTGCATCCACCTTACCAGCAAGATGGGACATTTTTGAGATTGCATTTCTATATGCAAGAAAAGTCATGGGGTAGAAGTTGCTGTAGTGGAGCGAAGATGATCAGATCCTGGACAATCCGAATGACAGAATAAAACATGGGCTGTTGTGGAGAGAGACAGCAAAAAGTAGCCATGTAAAACAAAAGGCAAAAAAGTGACAATGGCTAAACCTGAAAAATAGGGCATAGTAGCAGAACTAGTCATATGAAAATTAAGAGCTACAGTTGCTGTAGATCCATTGGCTTTCCAGGACATATCTTATTATTATTATTATTATTATTATTATTGTCCATAATCAGAAATCACATAATCAGAAACTTCAAACAGTTCTGTAGGAATTGCTTTTTCTGCATTATGGCTATTTCCTGGTGGAAGTGTGGACCTTGTTGAGAGTATGGGAATAGAAGGAAGAGTCTGAATTGTAATTAGAACTGCCAGTGTTTCATAAAGACTGATGCAGTTTGCTAGGTTGTCCCATCCAGATAAGATTACTGCATTTTTGAAAACAGTGAGGAGGATGCAGCAATGCAGTAGTTCCCATGTGCGCAGAGCACGTGATAGTGAAGAAAGCTTTTTGCATGTGTTTCAGCTGCCCAAGGAGGACCTTTTCTAGAAGCTCCCAGATGGGCCTCATGGCTGTCCAGAAAACACAACAGGAACACACTTTCTCAGCTCTCAGCCCTCTCTCAAAAACCCTCTGGGACTTCCGAGCATGCAGCCCCTTCAGCCCAGCTCTCCCAAATCTATCCCCACCTTGCTGCCAATACAGTGTTTGACAGCCTCCAATGACAGAGCTCCCCCATCTCCTTTCATTCGTCTGCCTCATCCCGTGCTTCCCAGTCACTCCCTCAGCCCACTGTAAGACATTCAGCACCTCACAGGTAGTTGTTGCTGTAGCCTTTTTTCCCAAACCTACAAACCTCTGAGAATTTCAGGTCCATGATCAGGTCAACTCCTATGGTCCACCAGTACCCACCACTAACATTCTACTGAGCAGCACAGCCAGCCACTACCTTTCTTCACAGATAATAGTTTGGAAATCAGGCACTGGCCAGACTCTGTGTTCACCCAAAACTCTGCTGAAGAGCAGAGAAAGAGCACTTCTGGTAGCTCAGAACTTTGGTTAATAATATATGTCCTTCAATACTTACTCATGACTCATCCTTAACTTTTTTTGTTTTCCTAAAATGTAAGGCAGAAAAAACAACTTGATGACTCACTTTGTTCTCGTGGGAGCTCCAGGCTGTTCAGATAACCATATGCATCTTGCTCAAAGACTGAGGCTCGTCAGACTTTTCAAGATTATCACAGGCAAAGAGCAATCAGACAGGAGATCCCCGCACTGTGGGGCAGGATATACGAGGCATAATGTATACTATATTATATCCTGCCTAACATGTTATTAGGCAGGATGTCCAAATTTGTTCAAAATATTCCAGTGGACAAGCCAGTACCATAGTAAAGAATATCGCTGGAGTCACCACTGACCTGATAAAAAGGAAAATCCCTTCTTCACCTGAGTGCACAGAGAAGCCTGGCAGTGCAAGGTAAGCAGTGCTGATGTGCTAAGCATCCCTATCAGCTTTGCTGCACCACATCAGAGCATGGGTCTGTCCTGTTGTGTCAAACCCCTCACTAGCTCAGAACTCAAGCTGTGCTAACTAGACATTTACCCATTTCTCTAATGCGTTTTGAATCCTTTCCTAGGCTGCATACTGCTGCAGCCCCGCAGCTATCTAGTTTAGTTCAGACTGGACAGTAAAAGCAAAGTCACCGCAGTGAGATGCCCAACCTCTTAGTTTTTCAGAGGAAGGCAAAACGGAATCATAGCATCCCCAGGTTTTATCCAGACCACCACCTACAAGGCAGCAATTTGCTCTCTTCTAATCAGAAATACAAGATTAATTTGAACTGCTGTCTAGTGGAATAAACGCAAGAATTACGCCCTTCTCTCAATGGCATGACCAAGGGGACCAACCAGTTCCCAGAGTCCAAGGGCAGTGAAGACCACTGGGACTGAACAGGCCAGCCTCCTCCTTCTCCCTGCAAACCTAGTCCTAAGTCGCTGTGTTGCCAGGAGCAAGAGCATGCTTTTTATAAACAAACTTACTGAGGAGTCCAAATGGCTGCAACCCTCAGCCTTGCACAGTGAAGTGCTCCCATGTTTAATGGCTCTCAGAGCCACAGCTAGGACGTCGTTTCTTATGCAGGTCAGGTTGGCTGTGTTGAACTTCGGCTCCTGGCTACTGGATACTCTCACGCCTTTGTCAGCGGGTCTGGAAGGCCGCTGTCCCCGAGGAGCGCAGCTGTCGCACTTGTTTAGAGATCAAAACTCAGCCTTTGATGTAGCTGGGATCTGAGCCATTAATTGCTTCAAAGATTAAGACTGTGTCCTCAGACTGACTTTGGAAGTTGACGGAAAGCCATCAGAGGGATTTGAATACAGAATGTAGAGAGAATAGGGAAAGGAAAATGATCAGTGGCTTTTTTCTGTACCAGCTGGAGCCCGTGCATCACCTGTAAATTTAGCTGCTCAAGACACATAAAGCACAACAATCCAGTCTCAGGGTGGCTAAATCACAGTAGCTTTGCTCCCACCTGAGAGGAAGGATTTTTTTTCTCTACCAAGCAGGGAAGGGCATCATTTGACACTATGTACCTGGACTGCCCAACTCAAGGACATTCAAGAAGTCCAGTACAGCTCCCTATGTCCCTCTCGGGCTGTAAGCCTTCTCTGCGGGGCGGAGAAAACAACTCAGCCAGCTCTTAAAGCATTTCCATTTTCAGACCAAAGTCTCCTCAGCTTTGTTTGCCTTTGTCTTCAGCATGGTTCCTCTCCCAGGAGCTGACTGCCTGAGGACATCCACCCACATGAGAGCAGCTGCAGCATGGGAGGTGCACCTTCCCTGCTGAGCAGAGAGACAGAGAGCAGTGATCCCAAAAGAGCTGGGATACCAGGATTGAGCATCAGATTAACAAAACACCTCAGGAAAAGAAAAGAAGAAGAAAAAAAAAACTTAGTAAATTAGATAATTTAGAGGAAATATTTGCTCCAGAAATATCTCTTATTATGAGGTGGATGCTTAGAGTGTGTGATCACACAAGAAATGTACTCTCTGATAGACATGTGTGGTAGGGGAATTGCAGGGATTAGCAAGGAAGCTTATTGAAGCATGTAATCTATTTTTGATTTCCAAGAAAACTGTTAGGGTGGGGGTGGGTGGGAATGGGAAATTCTGAGAAAAAAAAAAAAAAGCAGATAAGGTAGTATTCATCCAAAAAGGAAGAATGACTCTAGCTATTACTGTCACCAGGGATTTTTTTTAAATGCCAACAGATAATAGACTCCTGAGCAATACCAGAGCTCATTGTACTTAACAACTTTCGCTTGATAAACTTGACTGTTAGAAGAAGAAAAAGCAGTAGCAATCATACTTGGAAATATGTGCTTGGCCTCCATGTTTTGCAAAGTAATAAAACTGTCTAGGTCATATCTAGCTCTCATGGAGACTGAGAGCTTGGAAAAGGGCAGCAGATAACAAAATAAAGTAAAATAGCAAATAGTCCAGAAAGAAAGTATCTAAGAGTTCAAATCACAAGAACAAAGTACTCTATCTTATTTGCACAATTTACATGCACACTTTCATTCTGCAGCAAAAGCCAGGTAATTCAGCTTAGCATCAGCCACTACAAATGTGAAGGTCTTACCATGACTCATGGTAGGTTCAGACCTGTAAAATACTTTTCTTGGTGATTTAGGAGAGTAAGATACAAATCTTTCATCAAAAAAGTCTGAAAATGTTATGATTGCATATATCTGCAATATGGTTGCAAAGAAAACGGGAGAAGTGAGCAGATGTTTGGAGGTCAAAGAAATTTCTGGGAATCAGATATCTGTAGAGGTAGCCACTAGGCAAGGAAAATTGAGCTCCTGTTAATGACCTCCAAACATCTGCTCTGCTCACTCCCCTGTTTAGTTTCTACCATGATTTGGGGGATGTCTTACACAAACATGATTTGTTGCGCACAGTTTAGGGGTTTTGGCTGACTTCCAGTCTCTGTTTCATGTGGATGTTTCTGCTATGAAGTTTTGCTGTACCCTTTGCAAATGATTACCGATATCCAGTCTCATCTTTCTTGTAACATAGAATTGTGTTCCTGCCTCTGTTTCCTTCTCCTTATACTACATTTTTTTTTCTTAAAAGGTTATTTCCTAATGTGATAATGTGGTGAAGCAATGTAGGTTTTGCTGTTGCAAGGTAGACAAACCATCCTATTCAAAGCTTGCTTCATTATGTTAACCGGCAGCACAAATTAGAAATCAGAAATTACTTCAGAGTGTTCTTTTGTACAGTTCCTTATGTGAATGTAATGAAGCTTTATGTCATAATGTTATATAAGACTTTGTATCCACTGCCAGTTATGTGTCTGCTGTATCTTAGCTGCAGGGAAAAAAAGAAAAAGAAAAAAGAAAAAAAGAAGAAAGCTGAGTTTTCTCAATTTGTAAAATTGAATTCTGCACTGGTGGAGATGAGCAAACTCACAGAAGAGGGGTGGTTTTTCTTTAGTGGTTTAGTAAAACCTCACCAGTCGAGGAACTGCCTTTGTGAAATATTGGAAGGGCTTGTTTGAATAAAATGTCCCCAGACTGGCTGGGAATGAGTGGGCAGCTCTGGTAAACTGGTCTATTGCAAGCTGTGTGGTTATTTTTTTTTCTCTCTCTCTCTTTTTATCTAAAAGATAAACAAAGCTTCATCTATATCTGTTTTTAGCCTGGATGACTGACTTCATATGACCAAAAAAAAAAAAAAAAGAAAAAAAAAAGAAAAAGAAAAAGAAAAAGAAAAAGAAAAAGAAAAAGAAAAAGAAAAAGAAAAAAAAAAGAAAAAGAAAAAAAAAGGAATAGCAGTCAGATGGAGAAGATTAATATGAGAAGAAGATGTGAGGAGGATATTGTATAAAACTGAGTAGATAGTCAGGGGAAACACAAAGCAGCACAGGACAGCTCTTTAAAAGAGGTGATTACAGTATACAATTCACTCCACGTGCAGCAGAGCTAAACAAACTTGGTTTACCACAAAGTTTTGTCCTACATCCCTTAGTATCTTTTCCAGCATTTCCATCTCCCTAGTGTCATCTCCTATTCAATAGTTCAAGCCCTCTCATAGCTACCTGTTATTTTGTTGAAGGACTTCTGAATCCTGCAGTTCATGAGGGGTCCCAATATTTTGACAGGCTACCCCAAAGATATCATCAGAAAGTTGCTCTACAGCTCATACTTATTAAAACAAGTAGGAAGAGGGACTGAGCATGGCTCAAGTTATCTATCAGTTCCCTCACCACCAGACCTGTCCAAGCAAAATCTGCCTCCTACTCTTCTTTGCAAAACTAAAGCCGAAGACTTCTTAAATTACTTTCTTGAACTGTGTTCAGTGGGAAGTTCCTTCACGACCAGAGATTGACAGAAGTTCACCACAGTGTTACATTTCATGGCTTTTATTTTTCCTCACATAAGCATATGAAAAGGAAAAAAAAAATCTGTCTGATTTTTCATCTTTTTTTTTTTTAACTTGAATTTATATCTTTGAAAATCATGCTCTCCTAAGAATGTCATTGCAGCATTTCTAAATGTTCTCAGAATGGATATTGCTTTTCTCAGCTGCCAGTTTTTACACAGACTGTAAGAATTTTAGTGCCTTCTTCCTACGGGTGCCACTATAATGGTACCTCTGCATGAAATCAACAGCCACTAGGGTTCAAAGTCAAGAGAGTTACAATAAGAAGAGTCAGAGAAGAGTCGTATGTTTTAGGCTCTGAAATAAAATTGACTTACTGGCTCATGGAAGAATTGACTCAGATGATGATAAGCTTTGATGAAGCTAAACCATGAGTTTAGATTCATCCAGTCTTCCTTTCAAGCATTTTTAAACTGTAATTCTCATAACCCCTCAGTGAAGAGACCACCCTCAAGAGAGATGTCTTGCTTGGGATTCATCCACGTGTCTACCTCCCCTTTTTTAAAAAAAACTTAGGATGAGAGAAAGGAAGATCTTGAAGATGGTTAATCTAGCTGTAGACACTGATTTTAGGGTGGGATCTCTTGAGGAACCTGTTTCATGTCACTTATTTTAGCACGAACTTGCTTAGAATAGACACCTAATTTTGGCACAGATACATTTAGGCAAAATGAATCCTACCATTAAACTTTGTAACAAATTTACCAAGGTAGAGGCTTTATTCTATAAAATGATGCTATTCGCTGCAAAGAGGGCATGGCATTGAAGAAACTAAGCAGTTTTAGATTGAACTATGAAACAATGAAAGGCAAATATTTGTTTTCGACTGAGAGTCACATCGCCATGGCATTAGGGTGCCTTCCTACATCAGTTTTCAGGCAAAAAAAAAAAAAAAAAAAAAAAAAAGTTTTATAAATTTGTTAAGAGAAGTCCCAGGTTTGATAGGTTTGATAGGCTTGATATTATGGCCAAGGTCCTCATCTTCATTAACAATTTCAGGCTTTGCCAGAAATAGCTGTTGTGCAAAGGGAGAACAGTTTTCACTATGTTAAAATTAGCTAGAGTAGAGTGTTTCCTAATCAAAAACTTGTTCAGTATTGCCAAATGACATATAGTTGTTTGCATTGCAGATAACACTGCAATGGGGACTATATTAAAATCCCTGAAAACTCATATTATGCAAGACCTCTGGATGAACCTTAACTCTGTGCTTAGAAGTGAAAGACTGGTGCTATAAGCCACCCAGATCTACATCAAATGCCTTAATTATACACTTAGCTAACAAAGATTGATTTAGTCAGATTAAATGAGCAATAAATTCCCATCTATGCAAAAATGAACAAAACATTCCAAATTAGTTGAATCTGCATTTGAGGCCACCTACAGAGGTAATGATGGCAGAAAGGGGACAAAGCAGCCATCCAGACTTTAGTAGACTCCTAGTACCTTTTGTCTTTGCATGCAGCAGATGTTTCCCTGAGTTGATCAGTTGTATCATATATTCCATAAAATAAAGACAGAAGGCTTAACAAATGATTGGCACTGACCCAAGATCTAAATCAGTTTCAAGTAGTATGAGAAATGATGCTGCTTTGAGGACAACTGTAATGGAAATCTGTTCTGATCAAGCATACCTATTCCATTTTGGCTGATTGCTGTTTGAACTCCCCCTGCTTACTAGCACATTAGGGGGTATATATTTCAAAAAAAAAAAAAAAAAAAAAAAAAACTACAGCATTTTTAAGCACTCCACATGTATTGATCCTGCCTAAATGTTCAAAGTTACAAGTCACATATGAGTTTCTAATTTCTTTCTATTTTTGATATGCACCATTGGAAAACATCACATTGTACTTGTGGTACCATTCCAATGTTAGGTATCATTTTCAGTAGGCAACATAGAGTCAGGAGCTGGAACAAATATCTCCTAACCTGAATGTTTATATGAAGCATCTGTTCTCTTCTGTTTTCTTTCCTGGGGCCTGCACAGCCTCCTTCATCATGCTGCCACTCAGTCCTAGCTCATTTCTGTTCTTACATGACCTGAAGAGGACTTTTCAGACCTGGAGATTCAGAGGACTCATGCAATGGAGATGTATATGAAGGATTTTGCAGTTGGAACTAAGCTGACTTGTACTGATTCCTCCAGCTGTCTGGTCATCTGGAGAAGGAGCAATATCCAAGGGCTCCCTACTCATTTCAAAACATACTTTTACCTTCTGCTGAAGGAAAAGTCCTGGCACCAAAGTCTTTCCATTCTTGGGTTGCTCTGAGAAGAGGTCCATTTCATAAGCTCCCATATCCCACTGAGCCTCAGCTGCCTTCTGCCTCTAAGGAGCAACAGAGCATCTTCTTCTTGTGCTGTGTGATGGAGTTATGTCTCCACAGAGCTCTGGTGAGCTCATCAGTTTATATTATAAGGACACTCTGGGGCTTAACACTGTGCACATGTGCAACCCCTCCACCACACACTCAAACCACTGCCATTTTTACACCGTGTGTGCATAAGCAGATGCCCCCAAGACCTGTCAGCATGCTCCCACCTGAGAAACATTGTAAGACAAACATAAAGAAGATTAATGTCTGAATATAACAACGCAGAAATCCCCATTAGATGTCATGTATTTCCCTATCATAAATTTTTTGTTCGGATGAGAACCTTCAAATATGGAGTTGACCAGAACAGCAATGCAGGGGCTCCGGGCCCTGAAGACTAGACGAGCTTTCCACCAAATTAATATAAGCCATCATAGGTGCTTCCTTCCTGTTATCTGATCCTTTCATTCACTATTGCTTTTGCTATTATCTGTTTGCTATCAGCTTTTGTTGTTGCTGTTTTGCATCTTCTATTTTAAATTGATCAAGAACCATCACAGTAACTGCCTTGTTCCAGGCTGACACCTGGGACACCGTCCCTCACAACATCCTCCTGGGCAAGCTCCGGAAGTGTGGGATAGATGAGTGCACAGTGAGATGGATTAGGATCTGGCTGGATGGCAGGGCCCAGAGAGTGGTGATCAGCGGTGCAGAGTCTAGTTGGAGGCCTGTAGCTAGCGGTGTCCCCCAGGGGTCAGTCCTTGGTCCAGTCCTGTTCAATTTATTCATCAATGACCTGGATGAAGGCACAGAGTGCTCCCTCAACAAGTTTGCTGATGACACGAAACTGGGAGGAGTAGCCGATACCCCAGAGGGCTGTGCTGCCATCCAGAGGGACCTGGACAGACTGGACAACTGGGCAGTGAAAAACCTCATGCAATTCAACAAGGCCAAGTGCAAGGTCCTGCACCTGGGGAGGAATAACCCCAGACACCAGTACAGGCTGGGGACCGACCTTCTGGAGAGCAGCTCTGCAGAGAAAGACCTGGGTGTCATGGTGGATGATAAGTTGACCATGAGGCAGCAGTGTGCCCTCGTGGCCAAGAAGGCCAATGGGATCCTGGGCTGCATTAAGAAGAGCATCTCTAGCAGGTCGAGGGAGGTGATCCTGCCCCTCTACTCAGCCCTGGTGAGGCCGCATCTGGAGTACTGTGTCCAGTTCTGGGCTCCACAGTACAAGAGGGATGTGGAGCTGCTGGAGAGAGTCCAGCGCAGGGCTACAAGGATGATCAGGGGCCTGGAACATCTGCCCTATGAGGAGAGGCTGAGGGAGCTGGGCCTGTTCAGCCTGGAGAAGAGAAGGCTGAGAGGGGATCTAATCAGTGTATATAAATACCTCAAGGGAGGGAGTGCAGAGGACGGTGCTGGTCTCTTTTCAGTGGTGGCCACTGATAGGACTAGAGGAAATGGCTGGAAACTGAAACATCAAAAATTCCATAGGAACTTAAGGAAAAATTTCTTAACAGTGAGGGTGACAGAGCACTGGAACAGGCTGCCCAGAGAGGTTGTGGAGTCTCCTTCTCTGGAGATCTTCAAAACCCGCTTGGACGCAGTCCTGTGCCACGTGCTTTAGGTGTCCCTGCGTATGCAGGAGGGTTGGACTAGATGATCTCTAGAGGTCCCTTCCAACCCTAAGCATTCTACGATTCTATGATTCTATGAAACAATTACCAAAACCCCAGCTGTGGGAGAAATACTCTTCATTGCCATGAGATCCTCCTTTGGAAGTAGTTTACTGCAGGATAATAGTTATCCAGAGACTGGCCACCTTCAGAACATGTCACAAGTTTTCGCTTTGTGTATTCGTAGTATTGGGTGCCAGAGCACTGGAACAAGCTGCCCAGAGAGATTGTGGAGTTTCATCTGGAGATCTCCAAACCCACCTATATGCCACCCTGTGCCACATGCTCTAGGTGTCCCTACTTGAGCAGAGGGGTTGGACTAGATGATTTCTAGAGGATCCTTCCAACCTCAACCGTTCTGTGATCCTGTGAAAATCCAAGTATATGGAACATGAGGACATAAGTGTGACATGCAACTGTCTAATGATATTTCAGTCAAGATGTTTTCCTGCAGTAGGGGAAGGAAAAGAGTAAAAGGTGCTGTGAACAATATTAAGCACTGTGTTTTCACCTTGGGAAACACTCAAATATTCTCTAAACGGATGAAGAAAGCTCAACAACAGCTAAATAGAGTATTTTATCTTTCATGAGAGTGTTAATTTTTTTTGTTTTATAAGCAAAAATAGAAAAGCCTTTGATTTTTCTTAATACACAAATAGTCTCTTTAAGCCCCAGACAAGGGAGGGTGACCTTTCCTTGGTGGATGCCTACAGCCTCAGAGATCATCCTATGTGGTGAGGACTCTTACTAAAGCACTCTGCTACATCCTCAAAACCTGGAAAAGTCACCTTTTTCAGCAAAGAGGCATTCATTTGAGTGTAGATGTTATATTTTCCTAAGCGGGGCAAATCTTACACTCATGTTGGTACACGTCAACCATGTTAGCATAATAAGGTTGTTTTGTGTATTATGTATCATCTGTAGAGAGTACATGTTATAATGCTGGCTCTTCCAGAAGCATTGGCTTCATTGCATGCATACCAGGGGATTAATCAATACTTAAGCATCAGAAATGTAGTTCTTGAACATGTAATGGGCAGGTGTGAGTCATAGCTGCTGTTTTGACTTAGTTTGAGACACATCCATAAATGGTAGGTGAATATGCAGGCTGATCTACTTGTGTATAGGTGCAAACCTAAGGAAAATTAAAAAAAAAAATGCAAGGAAGTCTGCATTTCTCTACCTGTTCAATTTGCATTATACACTGTGTTCCACTGGAAGCAATGGCAGAATTTCCATTCCCCGATAAAGCTAGGATTTAACTTCTTGCATTTACTTGCTAGTTAACTTACTGAAAGTACTTAGAGACAGAACAAGCAAAGGTGAAAGGGAACAAGACTGGTGAGACCCAGATATCAACAAGTTTGCAAATTTCTCAGTTGGTCATCCCTCCCCACAAGCACGAAGTAGCCTTGGTTGGAAATTCCTGTGCCTCTGTAGCATGTTTCAGAAACTCATAGAAATGTCACAAATGTAGGGTGATATTGAGCACAACTAATACTATCACCTCCTTATAGTTCTGTTGCTGGAATTCAATGGAGTCATAGAATCATAGAATGCCTAAGGTTGGAAGGGACCTCTAGAGGTCATCTAGTCCAACCCCCCTGCACATGCAGGGTCACCTAGATCACATGGCACAGGACTGCATCCAAGTGGGTTTTGAAGATCTCCAGAGTCTTGGATAAGATGCCAGAAAAGACTATTTTGATCCAGAGGTCCCATCTGCTGCATAACATTAGATATGGAGCTTCAAATTCAGTCATTACATAAATGATTGAGATAAGCAAATGAGTTAGCACTACAGTCTCTACAAATCCATTGGTGATTTACTGTTACTACACCAAAAAAGCTGGTAAGGTGAAATCAGGACTGTGATGGATTAAGAAATTTTGGTGTGTGTCCAAAGGCACATAGCAAGGTTTGCTACAGATTGGTGACCAAGGACTCCCCTGTCACCCCACCTGAGTAGGTTCTTATTCACCCTCACTGAGAAATCAGAGGTAACTGCATGTGGCTCCAGCCACAGTAGTAGCTTGCCACAGAAAACATAGTTCCTTGTCCAGCCTGGCCTCTGGAGA